>NC_056071.1:22736861-23046146 GCF_016772045.2 Ovis aries
TGAAAATGCAAAAAAGCATTTAGAAGAAATGCAAAACGACAAGGTCCTTCAATCTCTAAATCCTTTAGAAATGTGTTAAGAGCTGAACTGAGCTGGGTTCATTGTTACAGTTACTGCAGATGCTTAGCGGAAGTGGAGTTACATTTTCCTTATGGCTAGTCCACTGCTGTAACGTGTATAGCGTTTTTGGTTTTGAACATTGAATGTGATTTGCATTATAGGTGGATTTAGAGTGTGTGGCCGTTGTGTGTGGTTCAGAATTCTAAGTAGTCCTTTCTGGGTTCACCTGAAAGCTGAGACAAAGCATGAGCCTTTCACGTGGACAGTGCTGTCCGTCAGAAAGATAATAGGAGCCACATACACAATCTAAAATTTCCTAAAAATGAGCGGGCTGCGAGTGTGCCCGTTTTACTTTTTTCACTGCGAGTCTTGAAATCTGTGTGATTTCCACATCGAGCTTTGCACCGGCCTGCGTCACATCCTCAGTGGCTGCACAAGGCAAGTGACTGCCGTGGCCGACAGCAAAGAGCTGCCAGGTTGAGTCGAGTGACTCAGAAACTTGGCCCGTTTGACCTGTTTTACCCCGTGAGGAAGTGAAGTGGGGTGTAGAGGAATGAATGTGAGGAATGCCCAGGAATGCATGTGAGGTCCATGGAGACAGTCTAAAGCAATGAGAGGAGCGAGGGCAATAGAGTGAGTCCTGTCCCCCACCACCCGAACCCCGAGCCCAAGTCCAGCTTCTCTCCATAGACTTCGTTGTCGTCAATGGCTTGCCATGTTTCCTCCAGAAGCTTTTCTACACCTGAGATGTAACTTCTTATTATGGTTTATAAGGGTTAGTATTGTTCTGAGTGTTTCTATTTGCTATGGAACACTTAGAGTACAATTTCTCAGAATGAAAATGTTCAAAAATGTGCGATTTTAAGGCGAGGGAATGGAGAGGATGTGCTGATCGGGCTGATGGGGGTGAACCCATAGGCAGCTAGTTCACCGGAGCGGAGCAGGAATGATGGCAGGTGGTCCTGGAGCCAGGAAAAGGGGTGGCCCAGCCCTGGGGAGGGGTCGTGACAAAGACAGAAAGCGAAGGTACTGGCCGCGGGGGACAGGGAGCCGGCAAGCCAGCAGCTCGAGGCTGCCCCTCCGTTGCTTTGAGGTCATGTCTGGGAAAACAAGGCAGGACCTGGGTGAGAGTGGGGCAGGGGGGAGATTTGCGGAGAGAAGGGTGTGAGGTGTGAGAGCGGGAGGGCGGCACGGGGCCCAGCAGGCACTCTTGCATGCGTCTCAGATGACAGAGGCGCCCTTGCGGTGTGAGGGGCCATCCCCAGAACAGCCCGAGGGCCTGTGCCCTGAGAGGAGAGCCACGGGAGGCTGGCCCTCCCGTCCCCTGGCTGCCCTGCTCACTCCTGTCTGTGCGTGTTCAGACCAGCCTGGAAAACGGAGGGCTGGGAACCCGCGAGGACGGCACTCCTCGGCGAACTAGTACCAGTGATGACCGGTGGGGTGGACCCAGCGGCTGCGGAGCTGAAGGGTTTTATTTTCTAATTTTCCTTCAGCCTGGCTGATGGAAGCAAGGATATATTTTTGTAATTTTCGGTTTTTGTCTCTGACTCCATCAGCGCACCCTTGTGGATAACCTCATAGGATTGCCTTCCATCCACGCTGAGACCTGAATGTCACCAGGCCATCTAGGAACTGGATTCTCCTCCTGCCCGTTTCTTCAGTACTGCTCGCTTAAGAGATGGCAGTGTCTCATAAGCATGGCCCATTTGTCCAAAGTCAGGGCTTCCATGTAAAATTGTGTTCAGTTCCTGATAGACTTGAGGTGCCCAGAATGTTGCTGACGAGACTTGGTCCTCTCGTGCCCAGGTGCAGCCCCTGAAAGATCAGGACCGGGAGCTCGAGCAGCAAGCCAGCGTGCTGGCCAACGCTGGCCAGCTGTTTGAGAGTGACAAGGGCGTGTCAGATGGCGAGGGCGACCGGGACACCCTCTTCAGTGCGCCCGCTCGGCTGTCGCCCAGCGGGCCGGCTGTAGCCAAGACTCTGGCCATGAGGATTCAGGAGCAGCTGGACAAGATCAACGAAGAGATCTGGTGGGTGTGCCTGAGCCCAGCTCCCCGGAGGCTCGGCTTCTCTGAGGAGCTGTCTTCTGCTTAGAGAAGTCTGAGTGTTCCATAGTGAGAAAACTGACTTCAGGTCTGCTTCGAGAATTTTCAGTTCTGAGATTGCCCTTGATTATAGAGCTCAGTCAGCCGGGGCATTCTGTCCACAGTGTGGTGTCAGCACTCTGTGGGGGGGCGTTGTGGGGTGTCCCCCACTCAGCTCTGGGCCCCAAGGTGAGTGAGGTGCCGAGGCGGTGTCCCCTTGTGGCCCGTGCACCCTCCAGCACTGAGGGTTCGCCCTCGTGTGTCCCTCGGAGCCTTCTACCTTCTGGTGAAAAGCCACCTGGAACAGAAAAGCTGGGGTTCTGGGCTTGGCAAATTCCCACTCAGATCTGCATTTTCCTTTTTAACTTAATACATTGTGAAGATTGGCTTATTGTAAGACAGTGATCCAAGGACATGTGTTTGAGTTTTTCTCATCTCATCAGTATATTTAAAATGTTTTCTTTAGACCCAGTCTTGGCAGTTAGAACAGTTTACAAAACAGGATAGAACCCAAAGGCCCGCCTCGTGGTGAGCAGGGGGCCCTGGGTCTGGGTGCAGCCGGGTGGCTGGGGCACGGAGGCCTGCCTGGTGCCACACCCGCACAGCTGTGCCTCCTGTCCCGAGTCCACGTTCAGAGTGGCCGCAGGCCGGTGACCCTGCACAGGACCTGGCAGAGCTGCTGCTCAGATTGTTCTCATCCCGTCACCCCTGGCGAGGTGCCCGTTCCTGCCGGTTGAGTGCGAGGGGCTCGGGGAAAAGGCCGGGGTGAATGGCACAACCAGCAAACGCAGATGGTGCCGCCTGTACTTTTGACGCCGAGACAGACTACTTTGTGGGCCGTGTTTGAGCACAGACAAGCTCAAAAGATTGTCTTTCCTCATCCCTGTAGGAAATTTCGAACACTTCTGTATTAATATTTTTATTTTATAGCAAGTTGTCAGGTAAAAATGATTTTTCCTTATGCAACAAGTTGACTTGATGTAAATGGTAAATTCTGTCCATCAACTTGTCAACAGTGGAAAACTTTCAAGATGTATAAGTAGAAGTGAAACTGGAGAGTTTACTACCTGTGAGGATCTTGTATTTTAATTGGAAAATCATTTTATTTGCATAATCATGCATTGAATCTGTATATAAAATCATCCATGACACATTAGGGGAGAAGAGCAGTAACTGTGAATTGTAGGTCAATGCAGCACATTGACCTGAATCCAGAAACTCACACAAAGCTGGTGGAGAACTTCATCAAGTGATGCGTTTGCACATACACAAGCTGAAAACAGAATGAAACGTGCAGCTCAGCACTTCGTCTGGTCTGGAGACGTGTGTAGAAACTCCAGCTTGCTCGTGAATGGCTGTTTTGGTTATACGGAGTTCCGGATTCCCAGTGGAAAAGCTCTGAGGCACTGACGTGCATCTCTGCCCTGAGAGCAGGGAAGGTAAAGGTGGTCAGCTTCAGGTATCTCCGCACAGGGAGAGTCACCACCCAGGCCCCATCAGAATGTTAGAGTCAGTAAGTCAAATCAAACGTGAATGATGAGGGGCCACTTTGTAAGACTCAATGATAAGTGATTCTAAGTTTGAGAATATTCCAAAGAGGGAACGCTGAACCTTTTTGCTGAGATGTTAATTGAGCAACTCTTCCTGGAATTTGCTAATCGTGACACAGAATGCAAGCCCACATTTGCTGTCCAGACATGTTCCTCTGCTGACAAAGGCAGGTGATGATTTTATTCTGTTTTAGGTTCATCCAAAAAGACAAGGAGAACACGGATCAGCGGGCGGAGGGGATTGAGAGCAGGGTGGGCAGTGGGAGCTTCAGCAACCTTCGGCGCTTTGAATCCTCGAGCTCCCTCAACCTGGATCCCGCCTCCTCACATGCCGGCTCCTTCCCGCCCAGCAGAGGGCGCTCCATGCCCGAAAGGAGGCAGCCCAGCCCTGAGCCAGAAGAAGACAAGCTGGGCTTCATGACTCTGGTATGTGTCTGCCTCCTCTCTGCCGCGTCCCTCCCGGAGCACACTGGTTTTCTTTTGTTTGTTGGTTTTTTCTCTTTTTACCCAGAAGAAAATCAGGTACATTTGCTCGCTCAGAGGTCTAAGATTTTTAAAACTGCCTAGTCTTGAATCGGGCTTCCCTAGTGCCTCAGACGGTAAAGCGTCTGTGTGCAATGCAGGAGACCCGGGTTCGATCCCTGGGTTGGGAAGATCCCCTGGAGAAGGAAATGGCAGCCCACTCCAGTATTCTTGCCTGGAAAATCCCATGGACCGCGAAGCCTGGCAGGCCACTGTCCATGGGGCCACAAAGAGTCGGACGCGACTGAGCGAAATCATTCCATAATCACACAGCGACAAATGAGTCTTGATATTTGGACCCCTGGCTTAGGAATCTCAACTGGTCTGCTTGCTGATGGGCCTGGCCGCGCGGTGAGGCCAGCTCTGTGTGTGAAACCAGGTTAAAAGCCCGCTGCCCCAGGGCCCCAGTGAAGAAGTCTGGCTTCCTCACTCTTCCGAGTCTGAAAACGGGATGACGACCTAGGGCTTTTGGTGAGAGAGTGTGCGGCTCTAAAGCATATGTTCCAGCTTTCTTCCATGTTTAGCTTAGGTTTTGTGAGTGCATTGCTGTTTACCCCATGAACTCATGTTTACAACACTCTGCTTTGTAACTGCGCTTGTATTTTCACTTTTTTTTTGGTTACCACCCGTTTCATGTTAGCTGCATTGTTAGTCGGCATATAATTAAATTAACTGTGAATCATTTAGCAGCATGTGAAGTGGTAACTAGTCCATTTTGTGGTCTTTGGAGACACTTTTTATAATTTGCTTCGTTGGCTAATTAGTTGATATTTAAAATTCTGTGACGATTTCTCTGTAGTTTCACGATTGATTTCTTTCCGAGTATTTGTAGAAGAACAGTTCTGTATATTTTGTCCTGCTGTTGGAGTTCTCTGACGGTGTGTCTGCTTTCATCAGTGGTTTTGATTTCCTGGCTCATCCTGTTGTCTGCTCAGTGGTTGTCAATCCAGACCCCAGCTTCCCACCACTGCCCCGCCTCGCCCCCGAGGCTGCGGCTGACCCATCCATCTCCCCTTCCCCGTCCTCCCACCTGCTCTGGTTATAGCAGTGCTGTGGTCCACAGCAGGTGTCCCCTTAGTCGGGTTTGTGCTTTGTCTTCATGTCTCATCAAATGGTATTTTCCCCCATAGCAGTAAGTTTGAATTAGCATAGCACTATGCAGTTACAAGCGTAATGGAGATGGATCCTAAACCGCATATCATGTGTCATTCATAAATGAGATTATCCTTACCTAAAGAAATGATCTTCTTCAGTGTAGAATTAATGGACTTTTGACACAATATCCTTTCTGTGTTGGTGCTTGTTTTTAAGACTATAAATCTCATCACCTTTTGCACAGTTAATGTCTCTGCTAGACTCTTTAAAAAGCATCTTCTATGGTTAATAAAATATAAAGACTGCACCTGCTATTATGCTAGCTTTCTTTCTTACATATTTTCACAGGGAACCTGCTTTAATACATTTATTTTGAGAACTTTTAAATCAAATTCTAGGTAAGAATTTTGTGTTAATGTCCAATAGATGGTTCGATTTGTTCAGTGTTCAAATAGGTATTATGGTAACTTCCTCATCAGTTAAATTACTATTTTAAAGTATAACATGTTTTCTATGAAGAGAAACTAACTTATAGAGAAGTTTGGCTGAGAATAGACAACTGTTAAGGGCCTTTATTGTACAGAATGCTGTGCTTTAATAGATCATGATGTTGTAATAGAATTGTATCTTCCTGAGTAATAATTTATAGTGTTTCTCTAGTAAATCTTGAATAGCTTCTTTAATTTCTGTGGTCCAAAGAAATGTTCTGTTTCCAGTTACATGTTCTCTAAATGTTCATCTCACTTATATGTTTGCCATCATTTTTGGTATACTGTGTTTGTCTGTACTGAGTCTTGAATTTTTAGCTTCAAAATCGCAAGAAATCTGGTTTCTCTCCTTTCTTTGCATGCATCTATCAGCCTAGTGATTTAAGGAAGCATCGTCGAAAGGTGAACTATTTAGTAATTTAGCATGCCTCTGTTTCTCTGTGAAGTATTAGAGAGTCCTTATCATTTTACATGAATGAACACTGTGTGGTTATGTACTGGTGAATAATTGACATTTTAATGGAAGTAATGAAACTCACCCACCACTGGGTGCTGATGGTTCTGTTGGAAATAGGTCATTTGTTGGGACAATTTTAACAGTTTGCCGGTCTCCCACTTGTCTGCCTTCTAATCATCTCATGCTTATTTATAATAGACACAGTATTATTTACTATTTTAAAATTTTCCTTTATTTATTTTTTTGGCCATGCTACACAGCTTATGGGATCTTAATTCCCCAACCAGGGATCAGACCAGTGTCCTGGCAGTGAAAGTGCCAAGTCCTAACGTCTTGACCACCGTGGAATTTCCGCTTAGAGTTTTTTTTTAAACAAATGACTGAATCAGAGCCATAGAAGTTAGATTTGGGGGAAGCCAATTTAATGACGGTGGGTAGCAGTGTGCAGGAGACTTTGTGTGCCAGGCACCATGTTGAGTGCTTTCCGAGTCTGTCATCTAATCCCGCAGACGCCAGGTGAGGTCCAGGCTGCTGTTATCCCCATTCAGCAGACAGGGACACTGAGGCTTAGAGAGGCCGAGCACCGTGCCCAGGCTCCCACACCCAGCAGTGTGGTTCGGACTGGTCTGATCAGAGCCTGTGGTGCCGTCCAGCCCGCTTTGCTCCAGAGGTTCTCGTGTCCATCACGGCATCCCTGATGGAGGGAGCATCAGGAGGGAGCTCGCTGCTTCTCCCCTTTGGTCACTTGGTTGAGCCCCTGTTGTTGGAGTCCAGTGCCCTGAGGGCTGGCCTTCCTTGTCCCTCTCCCACTCCCAGCCCGCTGATGGAGCACTCCTGGGGCCTTCCTGCAGGACTCGGGCAGCCGTGCTCCAGTTCAGGCAGCTCAGTGTCCAGGAGCCCTTCTGCTGGGCACAGCAGAGCAGCGCCATCACCCTGGGGTTGGTGCCCTGGGTGTGCCGCTCGCCCGCTCTGTGGCCTGCTTTGCCCTCCTGGTAAGTGAGGACACGGCACTGCCCATCCTAGTCACGTGGGCACCAGTGGGGCGGCTCCCATCCTGGGGGAGGGCGGCCAGGCTGCGGACCCAGAGCCTTCCTTAGGAGGAGGCCCGGGGGAAGGGGCTGGCCGTGGCCCCTGACTCTAAGGCAGGTGTTTGTCTCCACTGAGTCCACAGTCAACCCAGGTGTGTCCCTTCCCTGCTCTGTTCTTTGTTGTTTTCTGATTTTTATAAGTGCTTATTGTAACTTGAATTTGAGATTGATCCCCGTTCAGTTCCATGTGGATAATTTCTAGCCTTTGTAGCCTTCTGTTGTCTGAGGTTTCTTGGTAGAGGTCAGGGGAGGGTGCCCAGCTTATCCAGCTGCTGTTAAATGAGTTCAGCTGTATTTTGCACTAAGTCACTTTGTTGTCACCAAGCTCCTGTGGGGCTGCACGGGACCAGTGTTCTTTACAGAATCCCATTAAAAAAGGACTGGTTAGTTGATTAAAACAACACACTCATTGTTTATAAAAATACTTGCCATGCATGTTTCCTCAAAGCTCCCCTGCTTAACCACACACCCAAATGTATAAGTGAGACCTGTCTGGAAGCTGAGGGGTTCATCTGTTCCCCACACTGTTGCCACCAGTGTCTTTCCTATCTTCAGACCCAGGACTAGCGGAAGAGCTGGGAGTCCAGGCGAGATCATCTTTTTCTTTTTTTTAATTAGTTTATTTTTTAATGGAAGGACAATTGCTTTACAGAATTTTGTTCTTTTCTGTCAAACCTCAACATGAACCATCCATAGGTACACATACATCCCTTCCCTTTTGAACCTCCCTCCCATCTCCCTCCCCACCCCACCCCTTCTAGGTTGATACAAGATTATTTCTTAGTGAAGACCTAGGAGAGCTTCATGTAAACCACCAGGAGCAAATGACACTCCAACTGGGTGTAAGCACTTCAGTGTGTAGCCCCCGGTCTGTATGTTACTGAGAAATACAAGCCAGACACATGGTGTTCGCATGGAGGGCTTAGGTACCTTTTCTGTGTTTGACTTGTTGTCATGGGTTCAGTAACCTGCATCATCACTACAAATGATCTTGGGTGGTGGTACAAGCTGTTTCCTTTTCTCCTTCAAATAGAAAGGTCTGGACGGCTTTGCTGAGAGGTTTCTTACTCTTGCTAGTGGTGCTTCTAAGCAGCATCTGGCAATGAGCACAGTCCTTTCATCAGGGCAGTTCATGCGATGCAGGGTTCTCGGTGCTGGCATGGCTCTGCTGTCCTGCCTGGCAGGGCCATCTGGTCGCTAGATTTCAGGGAGTGCAGAGCCCGGCTGCAGGGAGGCTCCCGTCCGGGGTCTCTGCACTCAGTGGGGTGCTCTCGCTGCTCCACGGCCCGGCTTCTCTTGAACAAACAGTCCTTTAAGATGGCATTAAGTTAGAACAAGGCATTTTTTTGTATTTGGCGGATAGCATAGCTAATATATTTTCAAGTAAGTTTCTGGTTATAATGTAAAGCCTGTGTGATAGCCTTTTTCGACACAGTCTATTGTTAGCCAATTTTACACTTACCTCACTCCCTCAGCTGCCAGCTATACAGGAAGAGGTAGAAGATGACACCATCAAATGTGAAACCTCGAGCTCCACCTCGCTGCGGTCCTTTCATCTGGACCGGCTCACGGGCTCACTGCACATAGCCAGCGACGAGGACATCAGGGACGCCGACAAGTAAGGGGCCTGCTCGCCTCGTCGTCAGTTTCAGGAGCCCTGTGCCTCTTGTCTTGAAAGAGTTGCAAGGATGGTTGTAAAGGAATCCCACTGGATTCGGTGCCTGTGTTTAGTGGTGAACTTCAGGTGCTGGGGTAGAAGAGTTTAGTGATCTAGGTGATTTTAGAAAACATCTGTCTCTACGTATTGACTCCTGTGGGAGGTCTCTTCCTGCTCTTGCTAGAGGTCTGCCAGGCCTGGGGCGCGTTCCTGATGGTTACAGCTCGTGCCTCTCGGCTTTGCTCTTGAGGGTCCCTCCCTTTTGCTCAGGGGTCTCCTCTCAGGAGACTGTCTGTCCCCTCCTGTGACTGACACTGTCCTCATTCAGACCCCCACCTGCTGAGCTCCCGTCGTGAGCCAGGCAGCCCTCGATGCAGGGCACATGTGGTCACCTGCCCAGCAGCCCTGCACAGTGACCGTCGCTCTCCTGCCACGGCCGAGGACGGTCACCCTGCAGGAGGCGGGGGAACTGCCCAGAACTGGGGAGCTCGCCTTCTCTGGGAGCGTCGTCACCTGCCGAGCAGCGACCCTGAGGGAGGGTCGGGGCGCCCTCTGCACCAGCTCGTCTGGAGTGAAGACCTTCCTCCTTGGGGGAGGGCTCCAGTCAGAGAATCTCAGCTTCGTGGGGCCATTGTTTGTGGCCGGGAGCCTGCATCGCTCGTGTGGAGTGTGGGTGGTGAAGGAGACTCCACTGTCTGCTGCGAGGTTGAGGCGTGGGTGTTGCTGGGTGGCCGGTTCTATCAGTAGGTCTTATGGAGGGGTGTGTGTTTGCACAAGGGTGCCAGTTAAAGGTCGTTTTCTCTCCCCGAAGCGCGACAGGCTCTCAGGACGGTCCCGGGGGCAACCCCAGCAACAGCAACAGCAGCCAGGACTCGCTGCAGAAAGCCCCAAAGAAGAAGGGCATCACGTCCTCCATCGGTCGTTGGTTTGGCAGGAAGGAAAAGGGCCGGCCTGGACACACCAGCAAGGAGGCTTTAGGACCAGGTGGGTGCTTCACCGTTCAGAGGGAGGAGGGTCTGTGTGTATGTCCCTTCTGTGTCTCCCCCGCTGTCCCCATGAGGCTCCTGTCACTCACCCTGAGTGTCCTCCTGGTAAAAGTGGAGGAGGCGTCAGTCTTCTCTAGGGTCTGAGATGACCAGATCAGTTGATGAGTGGATGGGTGGACGGGTGAATGAACAGATGGCTGGCTGGATGGGTGGGTGGGTGAACGGAGGATGGAATGAGTAAAGCAGATGCTTACTCCGATGAGAAACGTATTCTACGAAACAGGTTGAGTAGGAGCCGGGCAATGACTGTTTCCTCCAGAACAGTGACAAGTGTTTGGAAACGGCCTAAGTGCTCATCAGAGAGGAGTGAGGTACAATCTGTGGGCACCCCACAAGGAACAGCATCCCCTCCTTCCTGCCACTTTCCCCATCCCCAGGAGCTCATGAGGGGTTCTGCCCATACCCCCCACCCCAGCCCACAGCCACGCAGGTCCTCCTGGGGTCTCCTCATCACACAGTGTTATCATCAGGCCCCCGTCTCTCTCGGCTTCATCTCCTTAAGGACAGGGTATGTTCCTGCCTCTTCAGCCAGATATTTGTTGAGTGTCTTCTTTTGCTGGGTGTGGGATTTACAGGGTGAGTAAAACAGATGCGCTCTGGAGCACAGTGAAGGGAGAAGAGAGAAAAAGGAGCAGATTATTCAATGCTATCCCTCTTGTTAGTAAATACAACACTGAGCTGGATGGTGCATTGATTGTATACCAGATGCTTTGTGCCCCTTACCAAGCAGGTGCTGCCACCTCCCGATTTACAGGGGAGGAGACAGTGATGGTCTCGCGGTGAGGCAGTGGTGAGGGCAGGTTCACATCCACGCAGTGGGACCATGCACTTTGCTGAGTCCCAGCCACCTCTCTGGTGGATGCAGTAGGAATGAGATGGTTCTATGGCATCACTGATTCGATGGACATGAGTTTGAGCAAACTCCAGGAGAGGGTGACTTACAGCAAAGCCTGGAGTGCTGCAGTCCACGGAGCGGCAAAGAGCTGGACACAACTGAGTGACTGAACTAAAACCTGAGTGTGTGCAAAACGGCTTCAGTCGTATCTGACTCTTTGTGACCCCAGGGACTGTAGCCCAGGAGCTCCTCTGTCCATGGGATTCTCCAGGCAAGAATACTGGAGTGGGTTGCCATGCCCTTCTCCAGGGCATCTTCTCAGCCCAGGGATCGAACCCACATCTCTCGTTATCTCTTGCAGTGGCAGGCAGGATGTTTACCGCTAGCGCCACCTGGAAAGCCCCAGGGAACGCTGACAACTAGGAAATGCAGAAAATAAGGGGGCTGCTCCTAAGTTAAACTGGAAGAGCAGCAAGCACAGGATGAAAAGAGGAAAACACACGAAGAGCAACAACAGTGCCAACAGAAACAAGCCGGGATGTGTTCACCCACAAAAAAAGTATCTGTGCCATTCGGAGGAGGAGCCCGCCAGCCCTTGGAGGGACAGTTGGAACCGGAACAAAAACCGAGGCCATGGTCAGCAGTGCCCACCCACACGGCCCGAGTGGCGTGGCATCACTCACCGGCTTCCTGTGTGCCCAGAGCTGCTGGAGGTGACATCTGAGTGCTGAGTCCAGGCAGCGTCCCCAAGTGAGCTAAGGCATCCCTGCTCTCCTTCCAGTGCTGCTGTGGGGCTCTCTGTGGGCGGCCACCCTCATCGCCTGCTCTGCCACCCGCTGGCGCCCGGCTGTCCCCCTGGGATCCTTTCAGCCCTTGAGCTTGGGTGTTCCCAGTCCTCTGCCACGCCAGACTGGGACGCAACTCAGGACTTGGGCTTGAGATATCAAGGAGACCGTGAATCTGGAAGGACACAGCCCTGGGGCCCTGGAGTGAGCATGTGAGAAGAAAAGGAGAGCAAAGCCCCCTCCGGGAGGCAGCAGAGCTGGGGAACGTGCCCACACCCACCGCTACCTCTGGCACAAGTGCCTCTTCTTTGCCTCTCCTTGGCCTGAAACAGACCCCAGCTGCTGCTGCTCCACAGGTGATTCCTAAAGATGCACATCCTGCGAGAACTATTGTCCTGTTGCTCTGGGGCTGCCTAAGTGCGCTCAGGAGCGTCAGACAAGTGGGGCTGCCACGCCTGATGGTGGGGGAGGGCCTGATGCTGGACTAGGGCCTGATGCTGGACTAGGGCCTGATGCTGGACTAGGGCCTGATGCTGGGGGAGGGCCTGATGCTGGGGGAGGGCCTGATGCTGGACTAGGGCCTGATGCTGGGACAGAACATCTGATGCTGGACTACGGTCTGATGCTGGGGGAATGTCTGATGCTGGACTAGGGCCTGATGCTGGAGGAAGGCCTGATATTGGGGTAGGGCCTGTTGTTGGAGGAGGGCCCGGATGCTGGACTAAGGCCTGATGCTGGGGGAGGGCCTGATGCTGTGGGAGGGCCTGATACTGGGGTAGGGCCTAATGCTGGGGAAGGGCCTTTTGCTGGGGGAGGGCCTGATGCTGCAGGTGGAACATCTGACGCTGGACTAGGGTCTGATGCTGGGGGAAGTCCTGATGCTGGACTAAGGCCTGATGCTGGGGCGGAACATCTGATGCTGGTGGGAAGGTCTGATGGTGGTGGGCAGCCTGTTCCCAGATGTACACAGAGTTGTGATTATAAATCTCTATGAGAAATCTTTGTTTCATGCTTTCCTGACCACCTTGCTATGTTCTTTTTTTCTGAAGCATAATTGCTATGCAATATCGGTTTGATTTCTGCTGGACAGCAACATGAATTAGCCATAGGTGTACGTGTGTCCCCTCTCTCCTGAATCTCCCTCCCACCTCCCCCTGCTACATTCTTGTTTCTATGGATATATGAATAATAAAGACTGTTGACTAAAATAACATGAAAAGCTCCCACACACAAGTGTGCACATGTACACTCCCTAGTGCATCTTTCGGGTCCACGTCAGGGTTGCCCTCGGCCTCCCCACCCTGGGATCCACGGTGAGCCTCAACACCTGCACTTTGTTCCCACCCTCGGCCTGCTGCCCACGCCTGAGCAGCAGAGGGGCCCTGTCCCCGCAGGTGCTGAAGTGATGGAGTCCCATGTCTCCGGAGCCAAGGACGTGAATACCAGGTCGGTTGTCCTTTGGGGACACCTATACTTCCACCTTCTAGCCTTTCCATTGTATCCACCCGTTTCTCTTAACAGAATGTCCGTGTGATGACACGGGCTCCCATGACCAGCTCTGGTCTGTTCTCATTGAGAGTACAGCTTACCCTCGGCACTCTTTATTGGCAGTGGGAAATTTTGCTTCAGTACTTTATTGAAAGAAAGCAATAAATAATACTGTGATAAAAAATAGTTCAAAAGTAGACTGTACATACTTTGTCACATATTCAGGAAGTTCACATAAGATTAATAGAAAATCAGAATGTTAACAATGAATTGTACAAGGAAAGGCAGAACACACATGTAAAGAGACATGCCGTCTGTGTCTGCTGAGAGGTCAGCTGCATAATAAGGCACCATGATCTGAACGCATCTCTTGCTGGCTGCTTTAATGTGCCGCTGAAAAAGTGAAAGTTACATTTGCTACTTATACTATCCAAAATGGCTATGTCATCAAAATCTAAACATGTATGCCTAGGTCCATTCTTTAAACATGTTTACAAACAGATGTAAAGAGACGATTTACATCAGAAAAATAAGGCCTTTGTCAGAGCTGCACTCTGCTGTCTGTCTGTCGGGGATGTGGCGCCCTCACTGTCCAGCTCGATGGCTCTGCAGCGGGTGCAGGGCATCGCGATTGGTCCTCGAAGAGTCTCACCGGAGAAGAGGGATCTGGGTCCACAGAGACTAGGTTACAGGAGAGATTTTCATAGTCGTCTTCTAGTTATCCTCTCAGCCCAAATTTCATTAGAAGCTCACATTTAACACCCAGTGCTTTTAAATCGCTTCACGCTGCAGACAAAAGCATTTCTTCCCAGAAACAAAGTACAGTTTAGGTCAGTCGTTAAAATACAACAATTGGTTGAAATTAAGTTCGCTCATTTCAGAGTGATTGTTGGAGAGCTTGGTTACATTCTGGAAGGATAACGCACACCGTGTCATGATGATTTTACAATCGCAGTAAAACCCCTTCTCTCGTGGTTTAACATTTAAAAATTCAACAAGTATAATGACAATAAATGCATCATTTGCAAAAGCCCTATATTTGTTCATAGGATTTATACAGACAAGTATTACAGTACAATCATTTGAAAGACTAAAGTCAGGTATCAGAACATGAACTGATCTGAAAGGATATTCATAGCCTGGATATACAAGAAAAAGGAAGTATATAAATGAAGTCATAAGTTTACATAAATATAAGAAACATTAAATTTTAAAATATTTTCTCTATGGTATTCATGAATTTTTCACTAAATAAAAACTCTGTAATAAAATATCTTATGGTCCATATAACAAGTATTGACAGATTAAAGATTGCATCAAGTTCAAAATGTAGCCTTTGTCATATTCTGGACGCTGTATAATCACCTACAGAAGTAGTGCGGGTAAACTGGAAACAAACACATAGACGAGTCAGTCCTGGGACGGCAGCTGGTGCCCGAGCCCCTCCTCTCCAGACACCCCGCCCCACCCCATTCTGGGCTTCAGCTGCTTTGAGAATTCAGAGAAATGTGAAGGACCAAGCAGATCAAGGAGAGAACTCTGTGGCTGACTTTATTCTGACATATAGCTAAAAGCTGCTGGTAAAAAACTGAAAACCCAATCCAGCTTTCTAGCTGAGACGTGAACAGGACAGAGCAGACAGCCTCCTGCTCTCAGAGTGGCTCAAGCAGGGCTGGGCTCCCAGGCTGGACCCACCAGAGGACCGCCCAGAGCATGCAAGGGAGGGTGGCCCCTCAGCGGTGGCTGACCCCCAGATGCCCGGGCACTTCTGTGTTAAACACTGGCCTCTGGATGAAGAGGCCCAGGGCAGGGCAGCCCTGTGACCCCTGATGCTCTGGGCCCTGTTCCCTCCGAGAACGTGCACGCAGGGCATGGCCAGCAGCACTGCTGCTGTGGGAGGGACACCCGTGTGCACGGATGCGAGGGAGACTCGGGCCATGTTTTACAGGATAGGTAAGGGCACGTATTAGTGGAAATTACCCTAAAACTTGGTGTTTTAAAACTACAGCCTTATTCTTCTTGTTTAGTCACTCAGTCGTGTCTGACTCTTTGTGACCCCATGGACGGCAGCATGCCAGACCTCCCTGTCCTTCACCCTCTCTCAGAGTTTGCTCTAACTCACGTCCACTGAGTCGGTGATGCCATCCAACCATCTCATCCTGTCGACCACTTCTTTTCATGCCTTCAATCTTTCAAGCATCAGAGTCTTTTCAAGTGAGTCGGCTCTTCCCATCAGGTGGCCAAAGTATTGGAGCTTCAGCTTCAGCATCAGTCCTTCCAATGAATACTCAGGGTTGATTTGCTTCAAGATTGACTGGTTTGATCTCCTTGCTATCCAAGGGACTCTCATGAGTCTTCTCCAGCACCACAGTTAAACAAAGCATCAGTTCCTCGGTGCTCAGCCTTCTTTATGGTCCTGCTTTCACATCCGTACTTGACTGCTGGAAATACTATAGCGCTGACCAGAAGGATCTTTGTCAGCAAAGTGATGTCTCTGTTTCTAATACGGCATCTAGGTTTGTCACAGCCTTTATTACATCGTCATTTCTAATGGTTCAGTGTAGTTTGGTTCTCTGATACTGAGTCTCACCAGATTGGGGCTGTGGTCCTTCAGGCCTGAATGGAAAGGACGTGCTTCCAAGCGTACACATGAGGTAGGGGCTGGATTCAGTTCTTGGGGGCAGTTGGCAGGAGGCTGGCCTTTGTCCTTGTGATGTGGGCCTCTCCGTTTATTGTTTATTGTGATGTGGCCCTCTCCATTTATTGTTTGTTAGTCACTCAGTCATGTCAGACTCTTTGTAACCCCATGGACTGTAGCCTACCAGGCCCCTATGTCCGTGGAGTTCTCCAGGCAAGAATACTGGAGTGGGCTGCTATTTCCTTCTCCAGGAGATCTTCCCAACCCAGGGGTCAAAGCCAAGTCTCCTGCATTAGCGGGCGGATTCTTCACGGCTGAGCCACCAGGGAAGCCCAGTCCTCTCTATATGTGTGTATGTACATGCTAAGTCACCTCAGCTGTGTCTGACCCTTAGCAACCCTGTACGAGGATTCCTCTGTCCATGGGATTCTCCAGGCAAGAATACTGGAGTGGATTGCCATGCCTTCCTCCAGGGGATCTTTCCAATTCAGGGATTGAACTGGCATCTCTTGGGTCTCTAGCAATGGCAAGCAGGTTCTTTACCCGCAGTGCTACCAGGGAAGCCCGGGCCTCTCCATAGGGCTGCACAAAACATGGCAGCTTGTTTCATCAGAGCAAGTGAGCGACTGGAGGTGGGGGAAGTCACCATCCTTTTACCCTCATCTTGAGACATCCCACTGCTTCTGTTGATCCATTTCTCGGTATTTTGTCTGAAATTCTGACAGGTCTGAGATCCTACTTGCAAGTTAACAAGTTACCTTACCACAGTTATTTATATGAGTCTTTATGAGTGTGCACGTATACCTGGGTAGCATGTATTTATACCAGTATACAAGTGTATACTTGTATACCAGTATACAAGTGTACAAACATACATGCTAGCCAACTGTATACACACCAGCCCATCATGAGATCTCTGGATCAAGCATCAGACTGTTTCGTTGCCAAGTAAACTTAGCCCTGGTTCCCCACAGGGGGAGAGGGTAGAGGCATGTGTACCTGTGTGTGCAATGGGGTTTATGCATAAATTCCAGGTTATGAAACTCAGAGCTTAAATAGATGGCTGACGCATCTGCTCCTGTTCTCCTCCTCAGTAGGAAAGATCCTGCATTTTCTTCTGGAATAGAAACAAAGTCCCTTTCGGAGGAAAGAAGCCTAGAATGTGAGTACGTGGCCCTGATCAGCAGGGGACAACCCCTAGCCCCTACAGGGTGGTAGCCAACCTCTCCCTTCTAAGGCATGTCAACTATTTGTGCTTGTTGCGTGCTAAGTCGCTTCAGTCATGTCTAACTCTTGGCAACCTATGGACCTTAGCCCACCAGGCTTCTTTGTTCATGGGATTCGCCAGGCAAGAATACTGGAGTGGCTTGCCATGCTCTCTTACAGAGGCTCTTCTTGGCCCAGAGATGGAACCAGCAACTCTTAGGTCTCCTGCATTGACAGGGAGGGTTCTTTACCACTAGCACCACCTGAAGAGTCCTGTTAACCCTTCAAACAGCCTTTAAGCAAAGTTGGCCACAATCTTTGCTCAAAGAACTTAAACTTTAAGCAAATCTGAAAAATGTCATGTCCATTTTATAAATTGAAAATAATAGGATTAAAGGCCAGAAATTTGTCCCCAGTAGTAAGGATAAGCAGGGTGCACACAGTCTCTCTGCCTGGATGATAAACATTCACTCTATAGAATTTCATTAAATACATATAAACTTTTAAAGATTTTTTGACATCCCCCAATAGTTTGAGTTGGACAAATAGAAAATACAAAACTCAGTTTTGGGAATAGATTCCAGAAAACCATGAAGTGACTTTTCACCCATCCCTTTCCTGGGTCCTGAGTCATCTTGGCCTTTTTTTTTCTTGACTCCTCAGACTCTGGTTTTACCGTGTCTTAGCACTTGACTGTCTTCCTCTGGATTCTTTTTTCTTTTCTGTCCTCTTGGGCACACCTCATGCTCTCCCTGCTGAATCACAGCAAAAGGTCTCTGGCTTTGACAGCTGTTTCTGTCCTCCATTATGCTACCATCCCACAGGAGTCTGGAATCTTCCTGATGCAAACCACTTCCCAGGATTTCCACCTCTTCCTCCCTGGACAGTGTCCAGACAATGTCTTATTAAGCACTTGGCTTTTGCTCCATTCTCTGAGTTGCTGAAACCATTTCCACACGAACGATCATTTTAGTCTACCTATTAGCCTTGTTAAATAATCATGGATTTAGAGACATTTGGGCTTCCTCGGTGGCTCAGATGAGGAGGAATCTGCGTGCAATGCAGGAGACCTGGATTCAACACCTGGGTTGGGACGATCCCCTGGAGAAGGGAATGGCAACCCATTCCAATGTTCTTGTCTGGAGAATCCCCTGGACAGAGGAGCCTGGCAGGCTACAGTTCATAGGTTGCAAAGAGTTGGACACAACTGAGTGACTAACACACATATAGACATTTATGTGACAAAATGTTTTTGTAGTATTATTCAAATGTCAAAAACTTCAAAATAATTAAAATGTTCCCAGTGGGATTCTGGTTAAGTTACGGGTGTTAGACCCATACAGTATGTTAGGGAGTTATCAAAAGTAACATTGTAGCAAAATAATTAGTGAAATGAAAAAATGTTTTTAAAAAAGGTGTTTAAAAATATTTAGAGGGAAAAACAAGATTATTAATAGTATTTACCTGTGGTGGTTTTAAGGCAGGTGCACAAATTCTTTGATCTTTTTCTTTCAAGATACATAGCTGAACATGGGGTGCAATTAGTGAGCCATCTGTAATCATTAGGACATGGCAGAGGTGGCTATCCATGACCAGCTGTTAAAACTGGGATCTTTCTTCCAGATCGAAGGGCCAGCAACAAGCCATCACAGCAAACAGTTCCTCAGGACAGTGTGGTAATCGTCTTTTAGGGCACGCAGCCATGTCAAAGGGGTCCCTGTCCACATAGGGCATTAGGCCCAGAGTCAAAAGCTAGCTCCCACAGCCTCCCTCTAAAGGCGCACAGGTCACTGGCACTGGAGAACTCGTTATTAACCAGACTTTCAAGGGCCGTCCACCAAACCCGCCTGTTCTCATTGTCCCCCAGGCAATGACAGAGTCCATGGGGAACACATCTCTGCAGACAGCATTGTCTGCGATCTTAACTTGAAGTGTGTCCTCAGTGACACGGTTCCTAACAGCCACATCTTGGTGGATGACTTCCCTGCTGGACAGATAGCTCATTCCTCAGGCAATCTGAACAGTCATGTGAACCAAGGCTTGTTGAGACACCGCCTGTGGATTATGGGCCTCTACTAACTGGTGCTGCCCTAAAAACAATCTAAGATTCCCCCAGTTCATGTAAGCCAATATCCCCAAGGGCTTTTCTCCTTCTATACACACCCTGGTGACAGGAAGAAGATTTCTGTGATGAAGACCGCACAGCTTACAGCTCTCAGTGAGCATCATTGTCACCCAAATTTCAGAAGCTTGATCTTTATCCGTTTTTACAAATACTTGCTTTTCTTTATCTGGATCTTTTTCTTTTTTTCCTTTAGCCACAGACTTTATTGTTTGAATATTTGCAACTGTTATTCTATACACTTTTAATTTCTTCCAAAACTCTATGCTCCGTATTTGCTAGGTCACTTCACTCTCCGTTTTATTCTACATTTCCATCAAGCAGTGTTTCCCCAAATCACAATCTGCCTGGTTGTGTATTGTTGCTGTTCAGTTGCTAAGTTGTGTCTGTCTCTTTGTGATGCCATGGACTGTAGGCCATCAGGCTCCTCTGTCCCAGGCAAGAATTTCCCAGGCAAGAATACTGGAATGGTTGCCATCCCTTCTCCATATTTGGATCTTTTCATCTACTAAGATCCCATGGAAAATATGCTCAAAATAGCTTATTGAAGTTCATCTTTTAGAATTATCCTCTCCCTGGATATTGCAATATCCTTCACCTGAGCGCTGGCCTCCGAAAGAGTGACACTTCTCAGATCGTTCTTCTGTCTTCTACCCTGCTTGAGTGAAAATAAAACAAAAACCAAACTCTGTCGCTATGTCAGATACGATATCATCAACACAGTTCAGAAGGGACAATGCAAAACAAATTTTTAAACAAAAGCATTTTATTATGCAATCTGAGACAAAGTGCAATCAGAGGGAGCCTGATTAGACTTTAAAAGAAAAGGAACTCAGGAGTGAGTCTGGAATCAGAAGCAGCTTTGATATTTGTTGGACTGTGATCCTCAGCCACTTTTGCCTAAACACACAGAATGGATGGGTCTGGTGCCCTGTGTGCTGGGCTGCAGGCCCAATTTCTTAACACAGGGCAGATGAACTGGGCCCACCACCCCTGTGCTCAGTGGGCAAAGCTGAGCCGCTCTCCTGTCCCCATGGGGCTAGCGGGAGGACTGACTGAAGACAAAGTGCCATGGGTTACACTGCAGAGGGGGTGTGATGCAGGGAAGGTGCCGATTTTATTGACGGCAGCCCCATCCACTTCTTCTTCCATCTTCCTGGCTTCTTCCAATTCTCCTGGATTTAACACCAATTAACCTCAACTTCGGCCCCTTACCTAGATTTCTCAAGAATTTCATCTGTGTATAAATAGGAGGAGGAAAAACAAATTAAAAAATAAACCTGTTTGCTGTGCTCAAAGACTCAGCATCACCATCCTGCTCTTAAAAAACGGAGTATAGCACCAGAACACTGCATCTTATTCCCTTTCATTTCCTTTCATAATAGTTGAAAATAACATGAGGTGCTTTGACCGAAAGTCAAGATTGTTCTAGACCCGTTGAGTTCAGTTCAGTTCAGTTTAGTTACTCAGTCGTGTCCGACTCTTTGTGACCCCATGAATCGCACGCCAGGCCTCCCTGTCCATCACCATCTCCAGAGTTCACTCAAACTCACGTCCATCAAGTCAGTGATGCCATCCAGACATCTCATCCTCGGGCGTCCCTTCTCCTCCTGCCTCCAATCCTCCCAGCATCAGAGTCTTTTCCAATGAGTCAACTCTTCACATGAGGTGGCCAAAATACTGGAGCTTCAGCTTTAGCATCATTCCTTCCAAAGAACACCAGGGCTGATCTCCTTCAGAATGGACTGGTTGGATCTCCTTGCAGTCCAAGGGACTCTCAAGAGTCTTCTCCAACACCACAGTTCAAAAGCATCAGTTCTTCGGCACTCTGCTTTCTTCACAGTCCAATTCTCACATCCATACATGACTACTGGGAAAACCATAGACTTGACTAGACGGACCTTTGTTGGCAAAGTAATGTCTCTGCTTTTGAATATGATATCTAGGTTGCTCATAACTTTTCTTCCAAGGAGTAAGCGTCTTTTAATTTGATGGCTTCACTCACCATCTGCAGTGATTTTGGAACCCAAAAACATAAAGTCTGACACTCTTTCCACTGTTTCCCCATCTATGTGCCATGAAGTCATGGGACCAGATGCCATGATCTTCGTTTTCTGAATGTTGCACTTTAAGCAAACTTTTTCACTCTCCTCTTTCACGTTCATCAAGAGGCTTTTTAGTTCCTCTTCACTATCTTCCATAAGGGTGGTCAAATCTCCATATCCAAGGTTATTGATATTTCTCCCAGCAATCTTGATTCCAGCTTGTGCTTCTTCCAGCCCAGCGTTTCTCATGATGTACTATGCATAGAAGTTAAATAGCAGGGTGACAATACACAGTCTTGACAGACTCCTTTTCCTATTTGGAACCAGTCTGTTGTTCCATGTCCAGTTCTAACTGTTGCTTCCTGACCTGCATAGAGGTTTCTCAAGAGGCAGGTCAGGTGGTCTGGGATTCCCATCTCTTTCAGAATTTTCCACAGTTTATTGTGCTCCACACAGTCAAAGGCTTTGGCATAGTCAATAAAGCAGAAAGAGATGGGGTTTTTTGGAACTCTCTTGCTTTTTCGATGATCCAGTGGATGTTGGCAATTTGATCTCTGGTTCCTCTGCCTTTTCTAAAGCCAGCTTGAACATCTGGAAGTTCATGGTTCACGTGCTGAAGCCTGGCTTCGAGAATTTTGAGCATTACTTTACTAGCCTGTGAGGTGAGTGCAAATGTGCTGTAGTTTGAACATTCTTTGGCATTGCCTTTCTTTGGGATTGGAATGAAAACTAACCTTTTCCAGTCCTGTGGCCACTGCTGAGTTTTCCAAATTTGCTGGCAACTTGAGTGCAGCACTTTCACAGCATCATCTTTCAGGATTTGAAACAGTTCAACTGGAATTCCATCACCTCCACTAGCTTTGTTCATAGTGATGCTTTCTAAGGCCCACTTGACTTCACATTCCAGCATGTCTGGCTCTAGGTGAGTGATCACACCATCGTTTTTATCTTGGTCGTGAAGCTCTTTTTTGTACAGCTCTTCTGTGTATTCTTGCGACCTCTTCTTAATATCTTCTGCTTCTGTTAGGTCCATACCATTTCTGTCCTTTATCAAGCCCGTCTTTGCATGAAATGTTCCCTTGGTATCTCTAATTTTCTTGAAGAGGCCTCAAGTCTTTCCCATTCTATTGTTTTCCTGTATTTCTTTGCATGGATTGCTGAGGAAGGCTTCCTTATCTCTCTTTGCTCTTCTTTGGAACTCTGCATTCAGATGCTTCTATCTTTCCTTGCAGATGGTGATTGCAGACATGAAATTAAAGATGCTTACTCCTTGGAAGGAAAGTTATGACCAACCTAGACAGCATATGAAAAAGTAGAGACATTATTTTGTTAACAAACGTCTGTCTAGTCAAGGCTATGATTTTTCTAGTAGTCATGTATGGATGTAAGAGTCAGACTATAAAAACAGCTGAGCAGAGAATTGATGCTTTTGAACTGTGGTGTTGGAAAAGACTCTTGAGAGTTCCTTGGACTGCAAGAGATCCAATCCGTCCATCCTAAAGGAAATCAGTCCTGGGTGTTCATTGGAAGGACTGATGTTGAAGCTGAAACGCCAATATTTTGGCCACATGATGTGAAGAGCTGACTGACTTGAACAGACCCCGATGTTGGGAAAGATTGAAGGCAGGAGGAGAAGAGGATGACAGAGGATGAGAAGGGAATGACAGGATGAGATGGTTAGATGGCATCACCGACTCAATGCACATGAGTTTGGGTAAAGCCCGGGAGTTAGTGATGGACAGGGAGGCCTGGCGTGCTGGGGTTCATGCGGTTGTCAAGAGTCAGACACGACTGAGCCACTGAAATGAACTGAACTGAACTGAATAGATACACAGATGTAGAGGAAGGACTTGTGAACTCAGCTGGAGAAGAGGGAGGGACCAATTGAGAGAGTAGCATTGAAACATAGCCACTACCATATGCAAAATAGCTAGCTAGTGGGAAGTTGCTGTATAACATAGGGAGCCCAGCAGGGAGCTCTGTGACGACCTAGAGGGTGGGATGCTGGGAAGTGGGAGCCAGGCTCACCAAAGAGTGGATAATATACTTATGGCTTATTTGTGTTGTTGTATGAGGAAAACCAACCAAACATTGTAAAGCAGTTATTCTTCAATTAAAAATAAATAAATACAATCTGAAAACTATCATTCAACACATATGCAATGTCATTAAACCTTATGGGATCATCTTCTCTTCCTAGTTGTTTTCCACTATAAGTACTTATAAATATCATTAAAGGTTTTGAAAATATGATTTTAATATCCACACAGTATTGCTTAATACATCATACATAAATAATGAAATTTCAGTCTGAAGATAGAAACATAATACCAAAAAAGGTTTCCAGTCTAAACTAAAGCTTGCATTTTAACTTAGCTTAATGAGAATTCCTCTGAATATCTAAAATTCTCATGAAAAGTAAATTATGTGCAGTCCTTTTTGCTTTCATCTGTTATGCCTTATTGTCATCTATTTCTAAGGACTCTTGGACTTTGACATTTTGCATTTGACTGTAATTTTTGACTGAGATAAAATCTTAAATTTAGATATTACGACTGTCAAGAAGTAGTCTTGTAAGTGTGAATCATTCAGTCATGTCCAGTTATTTGTGACCCATGGACTGTAGCCCACCAGGTCCTCTGTCCAGAGAATTTTCCAGGCAAGAATATTGGAGTGGGTAGCCATTCCTTTCTCGAGGGGATCTTCCTGACCTAGGGCTCAAACCTAGGTCTCCTGGATTGCAGGCAGATTCTTTACCATATGAACCACTAGAGAACCCTGACTCAGCTGTACATGGATGTAAAAATCCTTAAAAGAAGATTAGCAAACCAAATTGATGAATACACTAAAAGAATCATACACTATGATCAAATGTAGTTATTCTGTGCCTGCAAGCATGATTTATGATCTGCACATCAATCACTGTGATACACAATATGAGCAAAATTAAGAATAAAATCACATGATCTTCTCAATAATTGCAGAAAAAGCTTTCGACAAAGGGTAACATCATTGGATACAATCTCACAGTACAGTGGCTATGCATGGAACATACTAAAGGGTATATAAGACAAGCCCACGGCTAACATCCAACTCAGTGGTAAAGAGGTGAAAAGTGACAGTGAAGTCTGTCGGCTGTGCCCGACTCTTGGCGACCCCATGGACTGTAGCCTACCAGGCTCCTCCGTCTATGGGATTTTCCAGGCAAGCGTACTGGAGTGGGTTCCCATTTCTTTCTCCAGGGGATCTTCCCAGCCCAGGGATCCAACCTGGGTCTCCCACATTGTAGGCAGATGCTTTACCATCTGAGCCACCAGAGGTTTTCCTAAAAGATCAGGAAAGAGCAAGGATGTCCACTCTCACCTATCTTGCTCATCATAGCAGTGGAAGTGTCCTTCCCAGAGTAACTAGGCAAGAAAAGGAAATTAAAGGCATCCCCATCAGAACAGATGAAGTTACACTGTCACTGTTCGATTACAACAGGATTTATATGTAACCTTAAAAACTCCACCAAGTAACAACTATTAAAACTAATAAACTCAGCAATATAGCAAGATATGAACCATCAGAGAGAGAACAGAACAGTCCCATATACAAATGCATCCAAAAAAAACCAAACAAACCCTGAAATGAATTTAACTGAGGGGCAGAAATACCTGTACAGTCACGGGCTCCAAGACCTAGAGTCTGGGTTCAAATCCCAGCTCACCCTCTGACCTGCAGAGTGACCCAGGGCAAATCACACAATGATCTGAGGCTCAACATATTCAACTGTAAAGTGAACACAAAACCAGTGTCTCCTCCCAGGGCTGTGAAACTCCAAGGAAATGCTTATTTAGGCTGAGGGGTTGGAGTGTCTCCAGGAGCCTCTCCTTGTATGAAACTCCTCTAGAACTGGGCTCTCCTGATCCTGTGGGCGAGGGTCAAAGGTAGAGCCTGGGAGCCAAACGGGACTGGACAAGGACAAGGACAAAAAAATACTAGTTCTGTGTCAATGAGGGAAGCCACCTCCTTTCCAGATCTCAGAGTGGGGCCTGCACCGAGGGCCATGCACAGTCAGAAGTGATAACTCCGAACCCCCCACAGCAGGGATGGAGCCTTCCTGGCAAGAACCTTCTCTCTGGTCCAGGCTCCAGTGTGATGTAGTGTTGCTCCCTGAGTTCTCCACGTCTCCACCAGGCAAAGAGCTCTTGGGAGCTGGAGGTCTATTAAACCACAGGGGCCTGAGGGTCAGAATGACACAAGGACAGACAACGTTGAAAACTAGCTATATTTTTAAAAAGTGACAGAAGTACAGACGAGGCAGGGGATGAGAAGCAGAAGGACTGACGACCTCTCAACCTTTAGCAGAAATATCTCCACACCAGCTCAGCAGAGCCTACAGGAGGAAAATAGAATGGAAAAGCAGGCTATGGATATATCTCCACACTGCTGGACCCAGAGATCCAAGTCCCAATCCACCGACATCGTTCTGCATATCCAGACACCAAGAGGACGAAACACAGACCTTGCCTTAGGAGGTCTCAGCCAGACTTAATATTGGGGTTGCTGAGCATGGTCACATGGTCACTATGGATTCAGACCCTCCTCCATGCTCACATCCTCTGCTCTCACAGAAACATACACGGTTCACTACAGAGAACCCTCTGAGGGTACTTGTGTATACTAGAAACTGGCAATGGTGAAATGCAAAGAAAAGACACAGAAATGGAAACATGCCTCTGGGGAGCTCTACAAATTAAGAAGATCTGAAGCGCTTGATACTTGGCATTTTTAAAAAAGCTTTTTAATAGGTAAACCCAGAAAGGACATTTCCAGGAGAAAGGACAAAAGAATCACCCCACTGGGGCAATTTGGTATCCATATGGGAAAGTAAGTTGGATCCCTACCTCACAAAACACCACCAAACCAATTAGACACATACTGAGAACCAAATAGATTTAAGGGACTAGATCTGATAGATAGAGTGCCTGATGAACCCTGGACTGAGGTTCGTGACATTGTACAGGAGACAGGGATCAAGACCATCCCCATGGAAAACAAATGCAAAAAAGCAAAATGGCTGTCTGCGGAGGACTTAGAAATAGCTGTGAAAAGAAGAGAAGTGAAAAGCAAAGGAGAAAAGGAAAGATATAAGCATCTGAATGAAGAGTTCCAAAGATTAGCAAAAAGAGATAAGAAAGCCTTCCTCAGTGATCAATGCAAAGAAATAGAGGAAAACAACAGAATGGGAAAGACTAGAGATCTCTTCAAGAAAATTAGAGATACCAAGGGAACATTTCATGCAAAGATGGGCTCAAAAAAGGGCAGAAATGGTATGGACCTAACAGAAGCAGAAGATATTAAGAAGAGGTCGCAAGAATACACAGAAGAGCTGTACAAAAAAGAGCTTCACGACCAAGATAAAAATGATGGTGTGATCACTCACCTAGAGCCAGACATGCTGGAATGTGAAGTCAAGTGGGCCTTAGAGAGCATCATTATGAACAAAGCTAGTGGAGGTGATGGAATTCCAGTGGAGCTATCTCAAATCCTGAAAGATGATGTTGTGAAAGTGCTGCACTCAAGTTGCCAGCAAATTTGGAAAACTCAGCAGTGGCCACAGGACTGGAAAAGGTTAGTTTCATTCCAATCCCAAAGAAAGGCAAGGAAAAGAATGCTCAAACTACCGCACAATTGTACTCATCTCACACACTAGTAAAGTAATGCTCAAAATTCTGCAAGCGAGGCTTCAGCACTACGTGAACCATGAACTTCCAGATGTTCGAGCTGGCTTTAGAAAAGGCAGAGAAACCAGAGATCAAATTGCCAACATCCACTGGATCATCGAAAAAGGAGAGAGTTCCAAAAAAACACATCTCTTTCTGCTTTATTGACTATGCCAAAGCCTTTGACTGTGTGGACCACAATAAACTGTGGAAAATTCTGAAAGAGATGGGAATCCCAGACCACCTGACCTGCCTCTTGAGAAACCTCTATGCAGGTCAGGAAGCAATAGGACATGGAACAACAGACTGGTTCCAAATAGGAAAAGGAGAATGTCAAGGCTGTATATTGTCACCCTGCTTATTTAACTTCTATGCAGAGTACATCATGAGAAACGCTGGGCTGGAAGAGGCACAAGCTGGAATCAAGATTGCTGGGAGAAATATCATAACCTCAGATATGCAGATGACACCACCCTTATGGCAGAAAGTAAAGAGAAACTAAAAAGCCTCTTGATGAACGTGAAAGAGGAGAATGAAAAAGTTGGCTTAAAGGTCAACATTCAGAAAACGAAGATCATGGCATCTGGTCCCATCACTTCAAGGCACATAGATGGGGAAACAGTGTCAGACTTCATGTTTTTGGGTTCCAAAATCACTGCACATGGTGAGTGAAGCCATCAAATTAAAAGACGCTTACTCCTTGGAAGAAAAGTTATGAGCAACCTAGATACCATATTCAAAAGCAGAGACATTACTTAGCCAACAAAGGTCCATCTAGTCAAGGCTATGGTTTTCCCAGTAGTCATGTACTGGGTGAGAGAGTTGGACTGTGAAAAAAGCTGAGAGCTGAAAAATTGATGCTTTTGAACTGCGGAGAAGACTGTTGGAGAAGACTCTTGAGAGTCCCTTGGAAGGAATGATGCTAAAGCTGAAGCTCCAGTATTTTGGCCACCTCATGCGAAGAGTTGACTCTTTGGAAAAGACCCTGATGCTGGGAGGGATTGGGGGCAGGAGGAGAAGGGGACGACGGAGGATGAGATCACTGGATGACATCACTGACTCGATGGATGTGAGTTTGAGTGAACTCCGGGAGATGGTGATGGACAGGGAGGCCTGGCGTGCTGCAGTTCATGGGGTCGCAGAGTTGGACACAACTGAGCGACTGAACTGAACTGAACTGAACTGAAGAACCAACGATTGAAAGAGAAATTTTACAAAATTTTGAACAATTTTGGATGAAGGAATATCTTTTCTTTAAGTCGAGGTATTGTTAATTTACAATAATTTGTTTGTTTAACATTTACAGCAAAGTGATTCAGTGATTCAGCCTCTCAGGTGCATCCTTGGACAAAATTCATTCCCTCTGGGAGGCCCATGGGCCATGCCCTCAACTCAGAACAGCTAAGAATCCGGAATACGCAAAGCACCATGTGGTGGTGCTTGTAGGGGTTTTTAGACTGAATAAATTATTCTAACATGATACAAGAAATAAGCCCAGAGGTCAAGAGAGGATCTCCTAACCTATCTTCAAACAGGAGGCCCTGCTCCCTGGAATGTGGGTGTGTGAAACAGCGCTTGGGAAGGAAAGAGGTGTGTCATGAATATTTTGCCTGCAGAGGACAAAGTGGTGTGTAGAGAGAATGCGCAGGCACGTCCCAGGACACTGAGCACACGGACACAGTGACTGGCCTCTCAGCCCTGCTCTTGGGCATCGCACTGTCTCCACCGCTGACACAGGGGGAGCAGCTCACCCGTGTCCTGGAGAGTATGGTCACATGACCTGAACCTGGCCAATCGGTGTGTTCTCTCCCTCCTGGCCACCGTGATTGGCTCAGGACTGGTGCGGTGACCAACTGGGGCCCAGGACTGGGCCTCACGCTGGAATCAAGGGAAGAGGAGCTCGCCTTCTGCCAGAAGGGGTGGAGCTGGGTGAGGTCAGGCTCCAGCAGTGGGAGGGGCGTGAGGTCAGCCTGGGGCAGTTGGTGACCTTCTGAGCCCATCAGGGCAGAGCTGCTGGCCTGAGAATGAGGGCGTTGCTGAACCCAGGGGTTGAGAGTGCCGGTTCTGAAACCGGAGGGAAGCGGTATGCCTGTGAGTCCTCTCTTGCTTGTCTGTCAGCTTGCTTGAACCACGTTGGGTTTTCTGTCCAGCTGGCTAAGTGGAGACCCTGGAAATGCAGCTGTGTGGGTTTTGGCTGGCTTCAGGGAAGAAATGCCAGATGACACTTGGAGACGCCAGTTTAATCTGGATTCAGGTCATATCTCTTGAAAATGAAGTGAAAGTCCCTCATTCGTGTATGATTCTTGCGACCCCATAGGCTATACAGTTCATGGAATTCTCCAGGCCAGAATACTGGAGTGGGTAGCCTTTCCCTTCTCCAGGGGATCTGCCCAGTCCAGGGATTGAACCCAGGTCTCCTGCATTGCAGGCAGATTCTTTACCAGCTGAGCCACAAGAGAAGCCCATGAATACTGGAGTGGGTAGCCTGTCCCTTCTGCAGTGGATCAGGATCAGGATTCCCAACCCAGGAATCAGACCTGGGACTCCTGCATGGCAAGAGGATTCTTTACCAGCTGAGCTATCAGGGAAGCCCAGTATCTCTTAAGGCCAGCTATTCATTGATATCTCTTAAGGCCAGCTATTAATTGTAGGATTACCCTAATTAGTCTTCACAGGATTAAGGTAGCAACCTGCTGAGGTAGCAATCGATGTTTTTTTTCTAGAGGACAAAACTGGGGCTCAGAGAAGCGGGTAACAGGTAAGACAGCTACAGCAAGGAAGTGTGTACCTAGACAAAATCCCCAGATCCTGCTGTTAGAACCCAGGGAAACCATATGGTGTGGCTCATCCATGTGACAGGGGCTAAGGCACCCAGCCCACACTGGATCCTGTGGGGACCTGACTTCGTAACTGCCATCTGGAAGCTCCGAGACTCACAAAAGCAATTTGCACTGAAGAGAGGAAGGACACCTCCCTTCATCCGCCCCACCACACCCTCAGGGCACTCCCATACCCTGCCCGCTTTCTCTTGCTTTGTGAGGGAATAAGAGTCACACTCATGTGACCACTTGGCTGTCCACTGTTCACGAGCTACCAAGTGGAGCTGCTACAGGAGAGGCCATGAGCCTTTGCCCCTGAGTACCTTCTTTCCTTTGCATCGTGGGAGCCCTCCTCCACACCTGCACACCAGAGGCCTTTTCTGAGACATGTAGGGACCCTGCCTCAGTTTGCAACAGGTTGCATCCATCGCTGTCCTTTCAATGCCTCCCTTGAAACTCAGCTCATGAGCTCCTTTGTCTGCATCCCGGCCCACCGGGCTGCCACGGGAGGGACAGAGCTGACAATGAATTCAAAGCTCGGATCTCACAGCCGGGAATCTGTGTATAAAGGACCTGATCATTCACGCTGTAGAGGCTGTAGTAGGTTGCAGGGATCCGTAACTAGGGCTTGGGCCAAAGTGACTCCACAGCTGTTTTAATGCCTGGGGAGGGTTCTGGCTATAGTGCGGGTGGGGTGAGTCTCCTGAGGTTCTGAAGGCCCCCTGTGTGCAGGTTCATGGTGCAGAGAGAAAAGGTGAAGTCCTTCCCTGGAGGTGGTCACAGCTCATGGACGAGCCAGACAGGCAGGCAGGGCTTGATAGCACCTGAGCTGCCTTCATGAGTGAATGGCTTTTTTAAACAAAATTGGGGGGCCACACCTCGAGGCATGCGGTGATCTTAGTTCCCCAACCAGAGATTGAACCCACACTCCCTGCATTGGAAGGCAGAGTGTTAACCGCTGGACCACCAGGGAAGTCTCTGATTGGGCCCTTTTTAGGTGAAACTGTTATTGGCATAAACTAAACGGTTCAAGATTTCAAAACGCTGGAGCTGAGCATGAGCCATTTTCCTGTGGTGTCTTCAGATCATTACCGACTTTTCCATGGCCCCTGCAACCCTGAGCTTTCCCCTGAGATGAGTCAGGCCCCAGGAAGCCTGTTGCCTGCCCCTGCTCGAGACCAGAGTCTATTCAGGGGCCACTGGGCACAGGCAGCGTACGGGGTGTGTGCGGGTCCACACCAGCCTGAGTAGTGGAGAGATGTCAGGAAGACTCATTCCTGGGGATGCTCAGATTACAAGAAGTGAGAAGGTTTGGGGAACAAGATAGCCTCAGAGAGAGCCCAGCCACACTACCTTGCCCACTGTGAAACAAAATTGGGGCTTCTGCGTGCTTCCCCAGGGAGAAAGAAATCCATGGACTCCACTGGATACTCAAGCAATGACCCCCAAAAGATGAAGAGTCTTAAAGTGGGATTTCTCAGCCTTGGTGTTGTTGGCATTTACTATCTTGCAGCATTCATAAATGCAACTGAAAATGTCCCCAGATGTCACCAGTGTCCCCCGGGCCCAAATATGAGGGCCAGCTGGACAGGCTGGACCAGGAGCAAGGATGAAGGAAATGAAAGTTGCTCAGTCATGTCTAACTCTTGGCGACCCCATGGGCTATACAGTCAATGGAATTCTCCAGGCCAGAATACTGGAGTGGGTAGCCTTTCCCTTCACCAGGGATCTTCCCAACGCAGGGACTGAACCCAGGTCTCCTGCATTGCAGGCAGATTCTTTACCCGCTGAGCTCCAAGGGAGGCCCAAGGGAAGCCCAGAAGCAGGGGTGGGGGCATGTAAAAGGACAGTGAAGCAAGAGCAATGGGGGCAGATAAGCAAGTCTGCCCTTCTGAAATGTCTGCTGGCCTGGTCGTCTGCAGTTATGACTGGGCAGGGTGTGGAGGGCACAGGGGCTCAGAGGTGTGTGAACCTCTTTGCTCCCCCTGGGCCAGCAGGTGTGTGAGGCTGAGCCGCTCTGAGGCAACATGCGCTTTGGCCCCACACAGATGGGGCCCCTGTGTGCAGCGTGAGCCTTTCTCCCGAGTCAGGAGGTTTATTGTTGAGAAGACATCGCGTGATGACCGGGGGAAGACTGGCCTGGCTGAGGTAGCAGTCGATTGGTGGATCTTAGGGACACAGAACACTGAGTGTCCCAGGTGGGGCTTCTGATACCGACGGCCACAAACTGGGGTGGCGGGGAGGCTTAAAACAATACTAATCGATTCTCTCCCAGTTCTGGGGGCCGGAAGTCTAAAGTCAAGGGTCAGCAGGACCCGGCCCTCCGACCTGGGCTCTGGAGGAGCGTCACTCCCAGCTCTTCCCATTTCTGGGGCTCCAGGTGTTCCTGGGTTGTGGCCACATCCCCCCAGCCTCTGCCTCCTCCTCACATGGCCTCCTCCTCTCTGTGTGTCTCTCCTCTTCTTATAAAGACACCCATCATTCTGCATAAGGCCCACCTAATCCACTGTAACCTTATCGAACTTGATTTCATGTGCAATGACCCCATTTACAAATAAAGGCCCCCTGGCAAATATGGGGAGTTGGGATGTGGGTGTCTCTTTTGGAGGGCACCATTCACCCCACCACAAAGCTGAGCCTTTACACACGAGCAATTATCCCAGGAGTGGGTGGAGCTCATGCAGGACCCCTCGAGTACAGCCATGGGTGGGGAAGGCATGGCATGTGGTTGGAGAGCTGAGCAGGGCAGGTGATCTGGTGGGGACCAAGCCTTGGCCTGGCTGACTCGGTGTAGGTTCCCGAGGGGTGCACAGAAGCCCCTGAGGTCGTCAAGATGCAGGTTCTGACTTTTAGCAGGTCTAGGAGTGCCCCACAGTGCACTTCTCACCTGCTCCCAGGGTGTATGAACTGCTGACCCTGGTCCATGCTTAGAGGTGCGAGGAGCGTGCAGGCCTGTTTCCCAGGAACTGTCAGAAACTTCCCCAAGGAAGTCCCCCCTCCTCCAGTGTCTACGCAAGTCCCCAATCCCCTGTCCAATGCCCCAGATGTACCCCAGACAGAGACCCATACACAACACTGGGTGCTTGGGTCAGGAACCCAGTGGAAGGGGAAGTGGTGGGTCTGGAAGAAATATGCTAATAACTTTGCATATAGGATGGATGGAGGCTGAGCCTGGCCAACTGGCTGTGACCACGGGTGACCCACTTGCCCCCCAACCCTCTGCCAGCCACCGTGGGCCCAGAGGACCTCAGCTTAAAAATTGCTTCCCCAGCCACCCACAAGAGGGGCCCTCATTGTCAAATCAGGCCCCTTGATCCAGAGACGACCCCCGAAGTCAGTTTCACACATGAGGGTCCAGGAGGGGTGTCATGTCAGAGACCCCTGGGACAGCAGACAGGATGGAAATGGTAGGAAAAGGTCCTGGAGGCAGGTGGCCCAGGCCTGCCTTCTGCAGGAGCGCCTCTTCCGCCCATCCCCCACTGCTCTGGCCCTCTGATGGCTGTGGGGTTAGCGGCCAGGGTTCCCAGGAAATGGACAAGAGCAGCTTGTGGGCCAACATGTTTCCTTGTAACTGAAACCCATCAGCATATTTCAAGGGCAAACTCAAAGCAAGGGCATTATTTATGTCCACTGGTAATTGCCGAAAAGGCCACACAGGAAAATCCCGGCTGTGTACTGGGGGTGACCGAGGCCCACACCTCCCTGATGTTGAACTTGACTCCGGATTTGGCAGAATTGTTAAGGCCTCAGACATGTGAACCCTACAAGGTTAGTTTGCTTTCAAGCTGCCGTTCAGGACTCGCCACCGCCCCCCAGGGCTGGGGGGTGTAGTTTCTCCTCATTGCTTCCTGGAGTTGGTGTGGGCCGGGGCGGTATCTGTTTCGCGTCTTCGTGGATATTGCTTTTTGAAAAGCAAGCGAGCAACTGCCTGCTGGAGGATGGGAGCCACCTCCACACCAGACTCCAGGATGGCTGGTCAGGCGGTGAATGTACCTCAGCTCCCAGAGAGGCTCAGACTGCACACAGCCCGTGTGGCCATGTGTGCAGGTCCAGACCCAGCCCGGCCAATTCCTGAAGGCTGAGCAGCCTCAGGCAAGTGGCTTCCCTATTCGGGACCTTGGGTTTTCCACCTTAGAATGGAGGGGCTTTCACCTGCTGGGGGGTGGGCAGGGTTGCCATGCACACAGGACAGGGGAGAGGGGCATGTTTCTTGCAGTTTCCAGCTGAGGCTTTGTGGGCATGAGCTGGTGTCTGAGACAGTTCCCAGACTTGGCTAAGTGTGGTGATGAGCATAGAGTTGGGGGGTGGGGGTCCCTCCTCATAGCCTGGACATTGGAGTGGGGGTTCTCGACTTAGAGGCACCTCAGGTCTAGTTTCAACAACTCCATATGTAAGGATAATGCAGCAACAGATGTTCTCAGGGACTTGCCAGCCTGGATGCAAAGCCCCATCCCCACCCCACCTTCTGTGGGTATCCTGACCTGGCTTGTGGTAAAAGGGTCAGATCCCTTTACCAAAGGAAGGAACTGAGGCTCTGAGAGGTGGGGCAAGGAGATCAAGGCCACTGGGCCCAACAGGGGCAGTTGAACGTGGGTGCTGGGTTCTCATGTCAGACTCTTTTCCCTGAACCGTGAGAACTGGACTGTTGGGAGGGCTAAGTGCCAAAGAATTGATGCTTTTGAACTGTGGAGTTGGAGAAGTCCCTTGGACTGCAAGGACATCAAAGCAGTCAATCCTAAAGGAAATCAACCCTGAATATTTATTGGAAGGACTGATGCTGAAGCTGAAGCTCCAATACTTTGGCCAACCCGTGTGAAGAGCTGACTCATTGGAAAAGACCCTGATGCTGGGAAAGATTGAGGGCAGGAGGGAAAGGGGGCATCAGAGGATGAGATGGTTGGATGGCATCATGGAGTCAATAGACATGAGTCTGAGTAAGCTCTGGGAGGTGGTGAAGGACAGGGAAGCCTGGTGTGTTTGCAGACCATGGGGTCTCAAAGAATCGGATGTGACTTAGTGACTGAACAACAACAAAATGTGGTCTTCAGCCGCCATCTCACTCCTACCCCCAGGCTTAGTGCCTATGCCATGAGCCTCTCCTTCAGTAAGGTGTCAGGGGCCATTGTCTAGTCCCGAAGCTATTCATATCTCTAGTCCTAATTCCACCATTGCACATTCATTTCTTTGGCTGTAAAGTTTTTATGTCTCTTGAGTCTTAAGTGTTGAGGCTTTTCTACACCCCACCTGGCTCCCTTTGGGCCTCTCTTGGTTTTGGGGAAGCGTACTTGTTCTAAACTGGAGAAGGAAATGGCAAAGTTATCAAGTGAATTCTGGACATGTTTGAAGAGTCTTGTCTTTAAAGTTCCGCAAGGACAGCTCTTCCCTGGTGCCAGATAGTCGGGCTGAAATCTGTGTCCCTCTGGTTGCGGTTTTGATGTCCTCCCATGTCTCTAGGCCGGTTGTGTGCCAGAGTCAGCTCTCTCTGGCTCATCGGGAATTCTGCCAGCCGGGTGTTAACCCTTTGGTACATGAAACAGGCCACGGCGAGAGTATTTACACCACGGAAATTGGCAAATGATGCAGCTACAGATCAGGGTTTCTTCCTGGAGAGCAGGGGGTTGGGCAGGGGGCTGCATACATTATCAGCATGCCCCTGCTGAGTGGCCACGTGTCTCCTTTTCCTGAAGAGGCCAAGTGTCTTCAAATGTGTCTGTTGTATTTTCGCTTCTCATTATGACACTGTTTTATTTCTGCTCATTCTGTTTGGTTCTTTTCCAAGTTGGCTGTGTCATTTTCTTTAATGCTTTCCTGTCCTTTGCAGGACCTTTCTATCTTGAGGTTCATTTCTCTAAATGAGATGAGCTTAGCTGATTTATTAGATTTATTATCCATCAAATCCTCTCAGAATCCCAAAGCTGAGGGGGTCACTTCTGCTGGTTCTCCCCCAGCTGTCTTTCATCCTGGTGTGCCTGGCGCTCTTCCATAACGGCCACGCTCTTCCATAACCCGTGGGAGTTCCCAAGCCTGGGAAGAAGGTGTCCTTATCCGGAAAGACTTGGCACTTACATTCTCCACTCATCTGAGGGTGTTCTGGATAGGGTCACCTTGAACCAAGGTCATGGGCTGACATGCCTGGACCCACTGGGGTCCTCACCTGCTCCTTCTCCTGCTCGGCACCAGAACCACCTTCCTTGTCATTCCTGAGGCTGGAGGAGGGAGGTCCTTTCTGGGTCACCTGAAAGCGTCGTCTCCTGGGAGTCCAGCTCCATGGGGAGAGAGGGGTCTTCTGTTGGACTCCTTCTCTTGGGCAGTTGCTGCTCTGGGTCTTCTCAGGTCTTCAGTAACTTTAAGACGTGACACTTTTTGATTGTTTTTGTTTTCTATGAGAGGGTGGATCTGAGTAACCTGCCCACCAATCATCAAAGCAGAACTGTGAATGAATACATGTCTTTTATTCCTTCAACAAGCCAGGCCTTAGAGCCAGACCCTATGCCGAAGCTGACTGAGCCCCCGCTCCCTGAGAGACTGCGTTCTGGGTCCTGGCTCACTGGAGACAGTCAAGGGTACGATGTCCAGGATGTGGAGAAAGCATGCTTATGCCAGCACCCCATGTGACCACTCCTTCTGGCGGTGCAGACATGGTCAGCAGGAACCACGGTTCAGAAATGCCTCCCTGCAGACCCTTTCCCAGCGACTGAGCACTTTGCTGTCTGCTTCGGGAGCCATCCAGGTGGAAGGCAGGCTTGAGCGAGTCAGGGTCAGCCCCCAGGGCAGTCCCAGCCTGCCCTCTTGTCCACGAGTATTAAAATGAACCCGAGGGAAGATCAGAAAGACGGCGGAGGAATAGGATGGGAAGATCACGTTCTCCCTCACAAATTCCTCAAAAGAACATTTCAACGCCGAGCAAACTCCACAAAACAACTTCTGTAGGCTGGCAGAGGACATCAGGCAACCAGAAAAGCAGACCATTGTCTTCAAAAACAGGTAGGAAAAATATAAAAAACGAGAAAGGGAGACAAAGGAGGTGGGAGGAGCTCTGTCCCGGGAAGGGAAGCCCGTCCCGGGAAGGGAATTTAAGAAGAGAGGTTTCCAAACACCAGGAAACACTCTCCCTGCTGAGTCTGTGGCGAGCCCATGGGAGGCACAGGAAAAATAGATAAATAATTAAAACCAAAGATTACAAGCCCATAACTCCCCCAGCGGAAAAGCAGCACGGACGCCTGCATCCGCCATTGGGAAGTGGGGGCAGGGCAGGGACGCGCGGGAGACAGCGCAGAGCTTGTGAATCGGCAGAGCCACACATGCAACAAACATTTATGGGCTAGCAAACCAGACTGTGGGATAGCTACCACGCGAAAAGCTCGAACATAAGACACCGCCAGGACTGAGCACAGAACAAAGGACAGAGCGGAAAAGCCGGCTGCAGACCATTCCCCGCCGGGGACAGGCAGCCAGAGCCGTAAGGACTGGAAAGGGCAATTGCAGACCCGGAGAGACTTTACTTACCTAACTGCAATCAGGCTCCTTTGCTAAGACTTCTGGGGGTGCTGGACAGTCACAGTCTGCCTCACGGGGTGCGCCAGCGGTCCACCCAGAGAGCTGAGCGGCAGCGGCGGAAAGGTGACAAGCCGCGGCGATCGCGCTCGCCAAACTCCTGAGCTACTCGGACCTGGGAAGGGCACAAGCGCAGTCCCAGCCGCATTTGTGCCTCTGAGGGCTGCCTGACGGCCGAACCTGAGCGGCTTGGACCGGGAAGTGCACGCAGCCTAGGGCCAGCCCAGGACGGTTCCCGGCTGAGCATCGTAGAGCCGGAGTGGTTTGTGCGCCGCGAGAAAGGACAGGTCAAGTGGGGCAGAGATACTGTGTACACACGACAGTGCTATTTGTTTGCAGCATCCCCCTCCCCACAGCGCGACTGAACTAGTGAGCCTAAAACCAGCAAACAGAAGAAGTTAAACAGAGGAACCACCTTGGAAGTGAGCCCACATGGCCCATAACATCAGAGAAGAGCCAGATATATTTTTAATTTTTAATATTTTTAAAATCATTCTTTTTTTTCTTTTTCTTTTTTTCTTTTCTTTTTTCTTTTTTTCCGAGCTTTTTTTTAAATGTTAAGTCTTCTATTTCTCCTCTAATTTTTATTTCTATAACCTAGTATTACTATTTAAAAAAAGACTTTTTTTTAAGGCAAACACCATATATACTCTTTGGATGGTTATTGGTGTGTTTTTTTGTTTGTTTGTTTTTAATAATTCTTTTTTTTCTTTCTTCCTTTTCCTTCTGCTTTTCTTTAATATCGTATCTTTGAAAATCCAACCTCTACTCCAGATTTTTAATCTTTGCTCTTAGGTATTTGTTGTCAATTTTGTACATTTAAAACCCAAACTTCACTACCCAAGTTTACCTGAGAGCGAGATTACTGGCTTGACCACTCTCTCCTCTGGACTCTCCTTTTTCTCCACCAGGTGGCCTCTGTCTCTTTTCTCCCCATCTCTTCTCCATCCAACTCTGTGAATCTCTGTGTGTTCCAGACGGTAGAGAACACCTAAGGAACTGGTTACTGGCAGGATTTGTCTCTCTCCTACTCGTTCCTCTCCCTTATCCTCCTGGTCACCTTTGTCTACTTCCTCCCTCTCCTCTTCCCCGTATAACTCTGTAAATACCTCTGAGCGGTCCAGACTATAGAGCGCACATAAGGAAGTGACTACTGGCTAGCTTGCTCTCTCCTCTCTTGATCTCACCGCATCTCATTCCAGTTACCTCTAACTACCCCTCCATCTTCTCTTCTCCCTGTAACTCAGTGAACCTCTCTGAGTGTCCCTCAATGTGGAGAAACTTTCATCTTTAACCTAGATGTTTTATCATCGGTGCTGTATAGATGGAGAAGTCTAGAGGCTACTGTAAAAATAAAACTGAAAACCAGAAGCAGGAAGCTTAAACCCAAAGCCTGAAAACATTAGAGAACTCTTGAATTCAGGGAACATTAAGCAATAGGAGCTCATCAAATGCCTTCATACCTACACCGAAACCAAGCTCCACCCAAGGGCCAACAAGTTCCAAAACAAGACATACCACTCAAATTTTCCAGCAACACTGGAACACCCCCCTGAGCCTCAATATACAGGCAGCTCAAAATTATCCCAAAACCTTTGATGTCTCATAACCCATTACGGGTCACTCCACTGCACTCCAGAGAGAAGAAACCCAGCTCCACCCACCAAAACTCCAACACAAGCCTCCTAACCAGGAAACCTTGACAAGCCACTGATAGAACCCCACCCAAAGTGAGGAAGCTCCATAATAAAGAGAACTCCACAAATTACCAGAATATAAAAAGGCCACCCCAAACGCAGGAATATAACCAAGATGAAGAGACAGAGGAATACTCAGCAGGTAAAGGAACAGGAGAGTTGCCCACCAAACCAAACAAAAGAGGAAGAAGTAGGGAATCTACCGGAGAAGGAATTCCGAATATTGATAGTGAAAATGATCCAAAATCTTGAAATCAAAATGGAAACACAGATAAATAGCCTAGAGACAAGGATTGAGAAGATGCAAGAAAGGTTTAACAAGGACCTAGAAGAAATAAAAAGAGTCAAAATATAATGAATAACGCAATAAATGAGATCAGAAACACTCTGGAGGCAACAAATAGTAGAATAACGGAGGCAGAAGATAGGATTAGTGAAATAGAAGATAGAATGGTAGAAATAAATGAATCAGAGAGGAAATAAGAAAAACGAATTAAAAGAAACGAGGACAGTCTCAGAGACCTCCAGGACAATATGAAACGCTCCAACATTCGAATTATAGGAGTCCCAGAAGAAGACAGAAAGAAAGATCATGAGAAAATCCTTGAGGAGATAATAGTTGAAAACTTCCTAAAATGGGAAGGAAATAATCACCCAAGTCCAAGAAACACAGAGAGTCCCAAATAGGATAAACCCAAGGCGAAACACCCCAAGACACATATTAATCAAATGAACAAAGATCAAACACAAAGAACAAATATTAAAAGCAGCAAGGGAAAACAACAAATAACACACAAGGGATTCCCATAAGGATAACAGCTGATCTGTCAATAGAAACTCTTCAGGCCAGAAGGGAATGGCAAGACATACTTAAAGTGATGAAAGACAACCTACAGCCCAGATTACTGTACCCAGCAAGGATCTCATTCAAATACGAAGGAGAAATCAAAGCTTTACAGACAAGCAAAAGCTGAGAATTCAGCACCACCAAACCAGCTCTCCAACAAATTCTAAAGGATATCCTCTAGACAGGAAACACGAAAGGGTGTATAAACCCGAACCCAAAACAATAAAGTAAATGGCAACGGGATCATACTTATCAATAATTACCTTAAACGTAAAATGGGTTGAACGCCCCAACCAAAAGACAAAGACTGGCAGAATGGATACAAAACAAGACCCCTATATATGCTGCTTACAAGAGACCCACCTCAAAACAAGGGACACATACAGACTGAAAGTGAAGGGCTGGAAAAGATATACCACGCAAATAGAGACCAAAAGAAAGCAGGAGTGGCAATACTCATATCCGATAAAATAGACTTTAAAACAAAGGCTGTGAAAAGAGACAAGGAAGGCCACTACATAATGATCAAAGGAACAATCCAAGAAGAAGATATAACAATTATAAATATATGCACCCAATATAGGAGCACCACAATATATAAGACAAATGCTAACAAGTATGAAAGGGAAATCAACAATAACATAATAATAGTGGGAGACTTTAATACCCCACTCACACCTATGGACAGATCAACTAAACAGAAAATTAACAAAGAAACGCAAACTTTAAATGATACATTAGATCAGTTAGACCTAATTGATATCTATAGGACATTTCACCCCAAAACAACGAATTTCACCTTTTTTCAAGTGCTCATGGAACCTTCTCCAGGATAGATCACATACTGGGCCATAAATCTAAACTTGATAAATTCAAAAAATTGAAATCATTCCAAGCATCTTTCTGACCATAATGCATTAAGATTAGATCTCAATTACAGGAGAAAACTATTAAAAATTCCAACATGGAGGTTGAACAACACACTTCTGAATAACCAACAAATCACAGAAGAAATCAAAAGAAATCAAAATATGCATAGAAACGAATGAAATGAAAACACAACAACCCAAAACCTGTGGGACACTATAAAAGCAGTGCTAAGAGGAAAGTTCATAGCAATACAGGCATACCTCAAGAAACAAGAAAAAGTCAAATAAATAACCTAACTCTACAACTAAAGCAACTAGAAAAGGAAGAGTTGGAGAACCCCAGAGTTAGTAGAAGGAAAGAAATCTTAAAAATTAGGGCAGAAATAAATGCAAAGAAACAAAAGAGACCATAGCAAAAATCAACAAAGCCAAAGCTGGTTCTTTGAAAGGATAAATAAAATTGACAAACCATTAGCCAGACTCATCAAGAAGCAAAGAGAAAAATCAAATCAATAAAATTAGAAATGAAAATGGAGAGATCACAACAGACAACACAGAAATACAAAGGATCATAAGAGACTACTATCAGCAGTTGTATGCCAATAAAATGGACAACGTGGAAGAAATGGACAAATTCTTAGAAAGTACAATTTTCCAAAACTGAACCAGGAAGAAATAGAAAATCTTAACAGACCCATCACAAGCACGGAAATTGAAACGGTAATCAGAAATCTTCCAGCAAACAAAAGCCCAGGTCCAGACGGCTTCACAGCTGAATTCTACCAAAATTTTGAGAAGAGCTAACACCTATCCTCCTCAAACTCTTCCAGAAATTGCAGAGGAAGGTAAACTTCCAAACTCATTCTATGAGGCCACCATCACCCTAATACCAAAACCTGACAAAGATGTCACAAAAAAGAAAACTACAGGCCAATATCTCTGATGAACATAGATGCAAAATCCTCAACAAAATTCTAGCAATCAGAATCCAACAACACATTAAAAGATCATACACCATGACCAAGTGGGCTTTATCCCAGGGATGCAAGGATTCTTCAATATCCGCAAATCAATCAATGTAATTCACCACATTAACAAATTGAAAATAAAAACCATATGATTATCTCAATAGATGCAGAGAAGGCCTTTGACAAAATTCAACATCCATTTATGATAAAAACTCTCCAGAAAGCAGGAATAGAAGGAACATACCTCAACATAATAAAAGCTATCTATGACAAACCCACAGCAAACATTATCCTCAATGGTGAAAAATTGAAAGCATTTCCCTAAAGTCAGGAACAAGACAAGGGTGTCCACTTTCACCGCTACTATTCAACATAGTTTTGGAAGTTTTGGCCACAGCAATCAGAGCAGAAAAGGAATAAAAGGAATCCAAATTGGAAAGAAGAAGTAAAACTCACTGTTTGCAGATGACATGATCCTCTACATGGAAAACCCTAAAGACTCCACCAGAAAATTACTAGAGCTCATCAATGAATATAGTAACGTTGCAGGATATAAAATCAACACACAGAAATCCCTTGCATTCCTATACACGAATAATGAGAAAGTAGAAAAGAAGTTAAGGAAACAATTCCATTCACCATTGCAACGAAAGAATAAAATACTTAGGAATATATCTACCTAAAGAAACTAAAGACCTATATATAGAAACTATAAAACACTGATGAAAGAAATCAAAGAGGACACTAATAGATGGAGAAATATACCGTGTTCATGGATTGGAAGAATCAATATAGTGAAAATGAGTATACTACCCAAAGCAATTTACAAATTCAATGCAATCCCTATCAAGCTACCAGCCACATTTTCACAGAACTAGAACAAATAATTTCAAGATTTGTATGGAAATACAAAAACCTCGAATAGCCAAAGCAATCTTGAGAAGAAGAATGGAACTGGAGGAATCAACTTGCCTGACTTCAGGCACTACTACAAAGCCACAGTCATCAAGACAGTATGGTACTGGCACAAAGACAGACATATAGATCAATGGAACAAAATAGAAAGCCCAGAGATAAATCCACACATATGGACACCTTATCTTTGACAAAGGAGGCAAGAATATACAATGGAGTAAAGACAATCTCTTTAACAAGTGGTGCTGGAAAACTGGTCAACCACTTGCAAAAGAATGAAACTAGATCACTTTCTAACACCGCACACAAAATAAACTCAAAATGGATTAAAGATCTAAATGTAAGATCAGAAACTATAAAACTCCTAGAGGAGAACATAGGCAAAACACTCTCAGACATAAATCACAGCAGGATCCTCTATGATCCACCTCCCAGAATTCTGGAAATAAAAGCAAAATAAACAAATGGGATCTAATTAAAAGTAAAGCTTCTGCACAACAAAGGAAAATATAAGCAAGGTGAAAGACAGCCTTCTGAATGGGAGAAAATAATAGCAAATGAAGCAACTGACAAACAACTAATCTCAAAAATATACAAGCGACTGATGCAGCTCAACTCCAGAAAATAAACGACCCAATCAAAAATGGGCCAAAGAACTAAATAGACATTTCTCCAAAGAAGACATACGGATGGCTAACAAACACATGAAAGATGCTCAACATCACTCATTAGAGAAATGCAAATCAAAACCACAATGAGGTACCATTTCACACCAGTCAGAATGGCTGCGATCCAAAAATCTGCAAGCAATAAATGCTGGAGAGGGTGTGGAGAAAGGAACCCTCCTACACTGTTGGTGGGAATGCAAACTAGTACAGCCACTATGGAGAACAGTGGAGATTCCTTAAAAACTGCAAATAGAACTACCTTATGACCCAGCAATCCCACTGCTGGGCATACACACCGAGAAACCAGAATTGAAAGAGACACATGTACCCCAATGTTCATCGCAGCACTGTTTATAATAGCCAGGACATGGAAACAACCTAGATGTCCATCAGCAGATGAATGGATAAGAAAGCTGTGGTACATATACACAATGGAGTATTACTCAGCCGTTAAAAGAATTCATTTGAATCAGTTCTGATGAGATGGATGAAACTGGAGCCGATTATACAGAGTGAAGTAAGCCAGAAAAACACCAATACAGTATACTAACACATATATGGAATTTAGGAAGATGGAAATGACGACCCTGTATGCAAGACAGGAAAGAGACACAGATGTGTATAACGGACTTTTTGGACTCAGAGGGAGAGGAGAGGTGGGATGATTTGGGAGAATGACATTCTAACATGTATACTATCATGTGAATTGAATCGCCAGTCTATGTCTGACGCAGGATGCAGCATGCTTGGGGCTGGTGCATGGGGATGACCCAGAAAGATGTTATGGGAGGGAGGTGGGAGGGGTTCATGTTTGGGAACGCATGTAAGAATTAAAGATTTTAAAATTTAAAAAATAAAAAACTAAAAAATAAAAAAATAAAATAAAATGAACCCGAGGATGCTGCCAGAGGTTGGGGAAAGACCTCAGGAGCATCCTTGGCCAGCACACAGTAGGAACTCAGCAGGACTTTCCCCCCGGCCCCATGGATCACTCAGCAAATATCCTCAACCAAGGCTCCCGTGAGATGACATGTTCAGGTGACCCAGAAAGGGCCCCTGTCTTCCAACTCCGGGAGCTGGGAGGAGGGTGGTCCTGGCGCTGATCAGGAGGGGATGAGGCCCACCCCATGCCAGATGCTCTCCCTCCCAGGGGGCACGTCTGTCACCTAAGCAGAGAGACTCAGCCTGGAACCATTCTTTCAGCTCACATCCATGCGGGACCCCGGTGCCAACAGGAAGAGCAGGCAGGACCCAGGGCTGCCAAGAATGCACCCGGTCATTAGGGACTGACCAGCCATCACGTGCCTTGAACACATTCGAGGAGAACACGACCTCTCCCACAGAGTGGCCCTGGCATCAGAGGCCCTCCGAGTGGTGGTATTATCCTTAGAGCTGAGGAAGCTGAAGGCACAGCGGGGAAGTTGACCAGTCCCCTGTGGTGGTCAGAAGTCCGACCCAGTCTTCCCACCGGGGCTCTTCGGCTTCCTGGCCCAGTGGTGCTTGGAACCCGTCCTGTGTGTCCCTGCCATGTACACACGCTCCCCACAGCTCCTGTTGGACCATGAGCCAGTTGGGGTGCACACACAAGATGGCGTGGAGGCGTGCCCACCACCCTCAGGCCTGAGACGTGGCACCCCTAATTCCCTGATGGCAGTGACGGGGCCCTCTGGGGTAGGCGGCAGCTGTGGGGTCAGGGTGGGTTGGGGAGGTCTGCTGCCTGGGAGCCCTCTGGGGGGAGCTAAGGACCCCAGGCTTGGCCTCATTGAGGCCAACCTTCCAACAACCTAGGAGGCTGCTCTTCAGCAGAGATGGGTGTGACTGTGACGTCCAACACGCTGGCTCAGGCAGCCGTGGGGACGAAGAGGGGCCCTTGGCATCCTCGACCACCAGGAATCCCTCATGGGGACGTTTTTGCTTGTTCTGTGATTCCCTTCTTCCTTCTAAAAGGTAAGTGCCAGGAACAACTGTGGTGAGGGCGCTGTTCTGTGAGTTGAGCCAGGAGTGGAGGTTTAAACCAATCCAGTCTGTGCTGGGCGAGCCTCCCCCTCCCCTCCCCCACCTCGGACGGCACAGACCTGGTCACTCTTCTGGGCCTTCTTGGCTCTTTAGGAACTTTAAGTTATGACATTTGTTATTTCTTGTCTTTGTCCAGCATTTGGCAGTGGTCCACTGCAAGGGCCCTGACCCTGTCCTCTCCCCAAGCCCCTTGGCCCTTCCCATGCCCACGCCAAGGCTCGAGGCCCCTGCGGTTGTGTGGCCTCCAGACTCCCCACCCGAGGGGCCAGTCCAGACAGAAGCCACCGCTCTGGGGTATCCTGGTAGGGGAGGGGACCAGCATCTTATGGTTTCTTCCTGCCAGGAGCAGACTGCTGTCAGGCCAGGCACCAGGGTTTAAAACATCCTATATGTGTAAGAACAAGGACATCCCACACATCCACTGAGTCCCACGACCCTTTCCCAATCCTGCCAGATGTTTTTCTTGGAGGGACCCTGTCGCTCACGTAAACAGCAGAGGGTGTTTTCCCAGGGATGTGGCCCAGGCACTGCTTCTTGACCAGCATTGAGAGAAATCTCCACGGACTCAGAGGAATATATTTTGGGTCTTTGCATGTGGCTGAACAGTGCATAGAAATAAACGGGAGCTGTAACAGGAAAGACGGGGTTGGCCGTATGGGCCATCCATGGTCATTCCCAGTGCCCATGTGGTCAACCCTGCGCCTGGGAGCTCCCAAGCTAGAGGCGTTGCTGCCTCTTGGGTCTCGGTGCCTCAGGGCTTCCTACGGTAGGGAAAGGGGCTTCCAGCTTCTTTGCAAAGAGAGTCTGTGCAGGGGTGGTCTTAGCGGCCTCAAGGTCGTGGAGAGGTGGCATAGCCCCAGCCACGGGGTTGGGCGGGGGTGCTGAGAGCACCAAGATCTCCCCCCAACTCTGAAGCAAGTCACGTATGGCAAAGTTTTACAGAGGAGCAATAGATGGTCTCAGAGAGGCTGAGTCAATCGCCAGACACAACACAGCAGCAGACCAGAACTCCGACCTCGGTCGTTTAAACCACGGCTCCCTCCAGTGTCCATCTGACCTGCCCCTTGAGGGCAGCAGGAAAATCTGGGCTCCCCTGGCCTGAGCTCCCATGCCTGCCTCCCCTTGTCCTTGCTAAGACGTGTCCATTCCCAAACCCATGCGTTATTTCCCCCGGCCCTGGGCCGTCATGCCAGGCTCCAGGCTCCCTGCAGGTGAGCCCCACGCCCACCAGCACACCTTGGAGCTCTGCTCATCTGTTCTCTGTGTCCGAGTGTCCTGATTGTAACTGTCTTCTTGAGGCAGCCTTAGGACTGAAGTCCTAGAGCCCTGCTTCTTCGAAGCTCCCTGCACCAAGCCCAGGGAGGCTCTGCCCGGTGGCTTCATGACCAGTACGGTGGGCTGAGTGGTCGCCCCAAAAGCCATCCATCCTTCCACAGCCTGCAAAGGTGACCTTATTCCTATGAAAGGTCTCAGCAGATGGAAATAAGTTACTGACCTCTGCACCAAATCACCTGGGACGCATGTGGACCCTAAATCCAATGGCAGGTGTGCTTGGAAGAGAAGAGGGAGTGATCTGAAGCACAGAGCCACCCAGGGGAGAAGGTTTGTGCAGATGGACACAGAGGTCGCGGTGATGTGGCCACAAGCCTAGGGAGGCCTGGGGTCCCCCAAGAGCTGGACCAGGCCAGAGGGACCCTCCCCTGGAGCCTCTGGAGGGAGCTGAGCCCTGCCCGCACCTTGATCACAGGTTTCTGACTCCAGAACTGGGGGCGAATGAGTTTGTGTTAAAGCTGTCCAGTCTGTGGCCAGTGGCTGCAGCCACCCCTGGACACTGAGAGTGAACTTGCCGGCTCCAAGGTGAGAACAGTGGCAGGACCGGCCCCTGCACCACACACACAGACACACAACCTTGTCATGAGGTTAAATGAGTTAATACGCACAGATGCCTGAATCAGGGACTGACACTTGGACCTCAGCCCCCTTCACCTCTTCCTCCCCGTCGTCATCACTGTCATTGTTCGGGGCCCTCATCCACTCATTCAGTGGACACGCAGTGCTCCTGCATGGCCCTGATGTGGGCAGTGAGGCCAACGAGCTGGGAGGCTCTGCACAGGACTCACCAGCCTCCTGGGGCCACATGGACAAGGCCTGTGCCGTGACCCAGAGGCCCCAGGAGAGGCTGGATCCTCCGGTCGTGGGAGTCACGGGGGCCTCAGCATCAGAAGCGGAGGGGTGAGCCGGGTTCATCCACGGGGGTGCAGCCCTTCATTCAAAGTGGGGGAAGAATGCCATGTGTCACCTTGTGTCCGGGAGGCTCCCCTCGCCCTGGTGGGCTGCGGGCATAGCCTTGGATGACCAGGAATCTGCATCTCAGGAGGGGCTGAGGCTGGCGCTAAGTGAATCTTCAGTGAGGTTTTTTCCTTAAAAACCATCCTAAGTGACTTTGGCTCCATTGCTTTTTGCCAGAAACCTACAATGATCCCAAGATCTTTGTACACTCCAAGGGTGGTGCCTGGGTGTGGAGCCCAGCACAGACCCGAGTCAGTCCTGCCCTGAGTCCCACACCATCCCCCTTCCATGGCCTGGCTTTCTTCTTCCAGGACCTTCAGAATGGTGGAAAGGCAAGTGTGGCCTCAAGCTGGGGGCCCCAGCATGGGCTCCTAGTCCCTGGGGGGTCCCCTTGGGAAACCTGGGGGACCATAGTCCCCACTGCCGTCGGGCAGCTCTGTCTCGGGAATGTCGAGTTTCTTTGCTTTTCTGTGTGATGCAGCACCCAGGGGCGATTGGGAAGTCTACTGGTGTTCCACGCTCCTGCCTTAATGGGGAAACATTATTGCTGCATTGACGCTGCTCACTCGATGCTGGGAATCTGTTAAACACAACTGGCAAGGGGAACAGAGGAAAACAGAAAAAGAAAAATGGAGAGTTGCCTGGTTGCTTCAGGTCTCACCTGTGATTAAGAGTGTGTACAGCCTGCACATGAACCCAAGTTCCCACACCTGCCAGCTATACGGTGCCAGGCCCTGATTTTAGAAGCCTAGCTTCACTAAGCAGTCATTGACAGAGACAGCTTTTGTGTATTTCAGGTCTCCACTGTGATGACTTGATGCCCACAGACATCATGGAATGATTGCTCAACATACGCATCACCTCACACAGTGAGCTCTGTGTGTGTGTGTGTGTGTGTGTGTGTGTGTGTGTGTGTGTATCTTAATGTTCCTATAATCCATGGGGAAGGCAATGGCAACCCACTCCAGTACTCTTGCCTGGAAACTCCCATGGACAGAGGAGCCTGGTGGGCTGCAGTCCATGGGATGGCTAAGAGTGTGACAGGACTGATCGACTTCCCTTTTACTTTTCACTTTCATGCATTGGAGATGGAAATGGCATCCCACTCCAGTGTTCTTGCCTGGAGAATCCCAGGGACAGGGGAGCCTGGAGGGCTGCTGTCTGTGGGGTCACACAGAGTCGGACACGACTGAAGTGACTTAGCAGCAGTAGAAGTATGCTAGTCTTAGAAAACAAGGTGGAGAGTGTTCCTTGTTTACCCTGAGAGTTCCTGTGAGATTGCTGTTTTCTTTCCTAGATTTTTGGAAGAATTGATTGACAAAACCAGTTGGTTTCATTGTGGGGAGGCTTTTAATTTCAGATTTAGTTTTTTTCATGCAAATAACATTTTCTGATTTTGTATGTCTTCTTGGGTATATTTAGGTAAAGCATTTCCCCTTTGCTAGGCCCGTAGACTCTCCTATTAGTAAGTGAACTGTGGTTCATACTATCTTTCTTTTCTGTAAGATGTGTTTTCCCCCCTTTTAAAGATCCTTGATACTGGTGATTTGTGCTCTGTCTCTTTTTCTTAACCAGTCTCCCTAGGGGTTTATCAGGTTTATCGGTCCTTTCAAAGAGCCAACGTCTGGCTTGTTTAAACAATTCCCTGTTTGCCCTGTGTTCCCTCATTTCCTGCTCCTTTCCTCCATCCACCTTGTGCACCACACGCTGAGCTTTCTGTCTGGTTTCTTGGATGGAGGCTCAACTGATTTTGGCCTTCCTTCTTTTCCAGTATATGTGTTTAAGGCTTTAGGTTACCATCTAAACACAGTTGGCTGGGTCCCACAAGTTTGAATAAGCCAAATTTTCATTATCTTTTATGTAAAAGTATTTTCTAATTTACATTGTGCTTTTAAAAATTATTATTCATGAAATTCTGCAAGAAGTATGTGATTTATCTTCCCAATGTTTGGGGAGGTTTTTCTGGTGACCCTTTTTTGATCTCTGTGAATTCCATGAAGAGCCCCATTTCGGTCTTTTGGGGCTACTGTTATAAATACCATAGACCAGCAGATAAACAAGAGAAAGGTGTTTCTTACAGTACTGGAGCCTGGGAAGTCCCAAGATCACCAGCAGGTGCCACGTCTGGTGAGGCCTGTTTCCTGGTTCCTAGACTGCCTGCTTCTTCTCCCTGTCCTGGCAGCATGGCAGCCCATTCCCTCCTGACCTGAGCCCTCCCAGAGTCCCTGCCTCCTGGTATCATCACCACGTGCACGGTGAATTTGAGGGCACATAAGCCATCAGCCCATTGCAATCCATAAGTATACCCTGCATTATCTCAGTCCTCTGAAATAATTTGAGCGTTCCTAAGAACCCAATATATATTCATTTTGTTATATGTTCCTTGGGCTCTTGAAAATAATATCTGTCAGTGGGAATGCAGTGTTCTGTGCGTATCAGTTAGATCAGATTTGTCAATAATAATTCAGGTTTCGGTAGCCACGTTGAGTAAAGCAGAAGTAGGTGAAGTTACCCGTAATATATTTTATTTTAACATTCCCAGAATATTGTCATTTCAGTGTGTAATCAACCTGATAAAACCTCATGAAATATTTTACGTTCCTTTTCTCATGCTAAGTCTTTAAAATCCAGTGTGTGTTTCAGGCTTGCAGCACATCTCATTGTAGAGCCAGCCGCATTTCAGGTACTTCGTGGCTGCAGGTGACGACGTCCCAGGGAGCCCAGTTCCCCGAGAGATGTGTCTTTAACGTCTCCCACTGCAATTATGAACTTGGCTGTGACTGCTTTTCTATTTCTGTCAGTTTGTATGTATTGATGTTTTGAGGTTATGTTATTAGGGACATTCAGATTTAGAATCCTCATCGTCTTGGCAGACTGAACTTGTGTGAGCATGAGATGCTCCTCTTTGTCGCTAGTGATGCTTCTTACCTTAGACTCTCTCTGACAGTGATGTTGCCGCGTCAGGTTTCTGCCCTTGTTCGCCTGGGCATCGTTTACTCTCCCCTGTCTGTGGTCTTCCATCTTAACATGTGCCTCTGGGAACAGTGTGTGGCTCTAATCTTAATCAGGGTGACGCTTTCATCTTTTAATGAGGACATTTGCTCTGTTGATAACTTTGATGTTTCCGTCTGTAGATACCGTGTTGCTGTGTGTTTTCTGTTTGTCCCACCTGTTCCGTGTTCTTTTCTCTTGCCTGCTTTTAGAAGGATGAGGTGTTTCTCTAGTTCTGTGCTCCTCTGCCAGGTTGTGGGTGCACATTCGCAGACACAGCCTGTGTTTTACAGTGAAGTCTAACTTAGTATTTTACTGCCTCCCTGACACAACTGTTTCCTCCTTGTCACTGTTATCCTTTAAACTTTTAGATATATTTTGGGTGTTATCATCATTGTAGCGTTAATATTTACCCTGACAGTTACTTCATTGTTGGTGTTTACTTGTTTTTTATACTTCAGTCAGAGACGACTTTTCTTTCTTCCAAAGCACTGCCTTAATATTCTTTTAGTTCATGTCCGTGGGTGATGAATTGTCTCATTTCCATTTGCCCTACAAGTCTTTATTTTGCTTGCACTTTCAAAGAGTGTTTTTGTTGGGTATCGAATTCCAGGTTGGTGGTTATTTGTTTTTCAGCATTTTACAGATGCCAGTCCATTATCTTCTGACTTCCTTTTTCTTGAAAAGTCAGCTCTCAGTGTTGCTGTGCCATTAAAAGCCACACCTTTTTTCCTCTGAGAGCTTGAACGTTTTCTTCTTGCCTTAGGCACCTGCAGAGCTGCTGAAACCAATGTGTGGTTTTCATTTTTGAGTCAATGCTCTGATTCTTGAACCAACTCTTGCCACTGTCCCTGTCAGTCAGTTCAGTTGCTCAGTGTCTGACCCACTGCGACCCCATGGACTGCAGCCCGCCAGGCTTCTCTGTCCATCACCGATTCCCGGAGTTTGCTCAAACTCATGTCCATCGAGTCGGTGATGCCATCCAAGCATCTCATCCTCTGTCTTCCCCTTCTCCTCCTGCCTTCAGTCTTCCCCAGCATCAGGTTCTTTTCCAAAGAGGCAGTTCTTCGCGTCAGGTGGCCAAAGTATTGGAGCTTCAGCATCAGTCTTTCCAATGAATATTCAGGACTGATTTGCTTTAGGATTGACTGGTTGGATCTCCTTGCAGTCCACGGGGCTCTCAGGAGTCTTTTCCAACACCACAGTTCAGAAACATCGATTCTTTGGCGTTCAGCCTTCTTCATGTGCCAACTCTCACATCCATACATGACTACTGGAAAAACCATAGCTTTGACTGAATGAACCTTTGTCAGCAAAGTAATGTCTCTGCTTTTTAAAGTGCTGTCTAGGTTTGTCATAGCTTTCCTTCCAAGGAGCACGCGTCTTTTCATTTCACCGTCTGCAGTAATTTTGGAGCCCAAGAAAATAAAGACTGTCACTGTTTCCGTTGTTTCCCCATTTATTTGCCATGAAGTGATGGGGCCGGATGCCATGATCTTCATTGTTTGAATGCTGAGTTTTATGCCAGCCTTTTCACTCTCCTCTTTCACTTTCATTAAGAGGCTCTTTCGTTTCAGCCCCTGGAGGCATTTCTTATTCCCCTGACTGTCTTTTCTCCACCATGAGGGGCCCCATTTATAGTTTTTAACAATGTAGTTTAACAACGGGTTCCTTCGATATATTCTATACTTTTTTCCCTCATATATTTTTTTTAACCGATCCATTCCTCAGTTCACTGATCCTCTCTTCACCTACATCCAATTTGATGTTAAGCCCAGAGCCAGAGTTCTTTAATTCAGTCACTGTTATTTGAAAGTTCTAGAATCAATTTTGAGTCTCAGAAAGTTTTCCTTTTGTCAAGTATCTTTTTGAACTGGTGAAGTTTGCATCTGATTCCTCTAGCATCCCTCTGATATGCTGATATACATCTGATACCTCTGGATCTGGTTCAGTTCTTTTTCTCTTGGTCTTGTTTGTTGTTACACCCTTATTTGCTTTTTTGGTTGCATGGTGGACATTATCTATGGAAACCCTAGAGTTTCTGGTGATGCTGTCTTCTCCAGAGGTTCCTCTGATGCAGACCTCTAGTGAGGACAGAGCTATCTGTTCACTCAGGGTCTGAGTGACTTGAGGCTGGGGTGTCTTTGTAAGCTGAGTCTCAGCAGCCTTCACCCACCTTCCCCCCTGACCCCAGAGAGGAGCCCTCCAGCATTTCCATCTGGAAGCCTGGGGTGCCTCCCATGGCCCCCTCCCTTCTCAGCAGGTCCTGAAGCCCAAGGTCTGTCTCCCAAGCACCACAAGGTGATTGATACTCAGCGCTCAGCCAGTTTGGGCAGAGTGCTGGGTATGTTTTCTGTGCCTCCCTTTTCTTGGGGAGCTTGGTCTACACCATCCAGACTGACTAGTCAGGCCTGCAGTTGAATTTTTGTCTTCCCAGCCCAAGGAACTGTCCAGAGCTGTTAGCCAGTCCCCTCTGCTTGACTTTTTCCCTGCCTTTTCTCCCCAGAGTCAGCTTTGTTCTGATGCCCCGAGGTAAGGAGCGGCCCTCTCAGTCTCCAGCTCCCTCACTGGGCTTTGTTTGAAATCTTGGATTGTAGCTGCCTAAGGACCTCTTTTGAAAAGTATTTAGCTTCTCTAGCTCTTGGTAGGCTGACCCACAAGCTGCTTGCATCTATAACTGGTAGTGGGGAAGCCCCGGGTGTCTTCTCTCATCTGAAGCCACATGTAAAATTCCCAGTAATTATATTGATCATCTTTGGTACTGGGGTAAACAAGAACCAGGGGCCCTTGCTTATTACCCATGGTTGTGTTTCTGATCAGAATCCCCCGCTTGCCTGGGCTGTTTCAATGCCACTTGAACTTGGGAAGAAGGAGGGGCAAGCGGCCCATGCGGCCTGGGGACAGAGGAGCCAGTCTGCCCTCTTCCCTTGCCCCTGCCGGCCCAGGGCAGGCCTTGTGATGACAGGCGGCTGGTAGTGGAGGAGAAGGCTGAGGAGGAAGGGGTTGCGTGAACTGCATTCTGTGATGTGGTCACGTGCGGGTTTTCTTTTTCAGTGTGAAAAAATGACTGCTTTGACTCTTCTCTCCAGTTTCACTTTAAGGTTGAAAATGAAGATTTTATTCTTAAAGTTGAGCACAGTGATTTTACAGTCTTTTTGAAAGCAACAGTTGAGGTTTTTCAAAAGACATCTCAGAGAACTCCAGCAGATAAAGCGAAAAAAAGAGAACGTGCTCAGGGTGAACTGCGGGCAGGACCCCAAACCATACTGTGTCTCTCCCAGAGTCTGTAACTGCTGAGATGGGTGGATATAGGGCCTCAAGCACCCGGGGGACCGAGGTCCTCAAGTGACAGCAGAGGCCCCGGCTGAGCCAGGAGCAGTATGGCCTGTGCCCTGGCGAGTGGAGAGCCGCGAGGCTGGGAGTGGGGCAAGGAGAGGGGGTGGGAGACTCGGCGTTCAGGGAGGGGCAGCACCTGGCGGGGTCTGGGAGGCACTGGCTGTCGCGGCTCAAGGCAGGGACACCCCTGAACCTCCACCGTGCAGCCCCCACGGGGCAGAGTTGTCTGGCAGCCCAGGGTCAAAGTGAAGAGGGCGAGTTCGCAGCAGATTGACGAAAGCCCTGTACCCACTGTGAATTCATTTTAAGTGCCTGGAGCGAGGTTGGTCAAGCCCTTGCTGAGCTCGAGTGAGGGAGTCAGTCAGGGAGGACGGAGCTCAGGGTGAGTGAGGGGCAGCTAGCGCGGCGAGTCCTTGTCACCGGGGTGGGTTCTGGGGACACACTTGAGTTCAGTGGTGCCCTTTCAGTAGCCTCACGGGAGGCTTGTTTGGGGGCTAGAGGAGGCAGAAGCCCACTTAGAAGACGTGCTCATTCCTAGTGGTGGTGGTTTCTGAAGCAGTTTCTATTTGGTTTGACTGTGAACCAGTATCCTTGCAGGGTCATGTTTGATGGTGGGCCTGAGCTGTGGGCACAGCCTTCCTTCTCCTGCACCCCACACTCATCTGTCATCTTTTTGGCAGCCCCTCCCCCCTCTCTGCACCCTTGATGGTGGGCCTGAGCCCAGCCCCCCTGTTACCACGGAGCCCCTTGTGACTGAGTGGGTTCCAGGTGCCAGGCTCCAGGGAGACGTGCTGGAGGCAGAGCCTTCGTGCCATTTCTTCTAGAGACAGCAGTGCTGATGTTCGTGGTGTGAGAGTGGTGGTCCTAGTGTGAGAGCAGTGTATCTGAGAGTGGTGTGTGAGAGCGTCGTGTGTGAGTAGTGTGTGAGAGTGGTGTGTGAGAGTGGTGTGTGTGAGAGCAGTGGCCGTAGTGTGAATAGTGGTGGTCGTAGTGTGAGATCGGTGGTGATAGCTCAGGTGCTGAGATATCTAACCGTGAAACAGCAGTTGCCCCTGAGTCGGGGGCTGCCCCCATCCGCGAGGATGGGTCGCAGGAGGGCCCGCCTATGGGCACTTTTCCAGTGCTGCATCCCCAAGGCAAAGGCCAAGACAAGGAAGAACTTGGCCTTGGCCCAAGTCCTGGAAGCAGAGAGGCCTGAGGTGAGAGCAGCCGGGGGCTGGGCCCGTCGGATTGGCCTTCACCCGGTGAAGCGTTGGAGTTGTGTTTCATTTTATTAGCATGGTTGTGGGCCCTGCCGGCCAGGGCATTTTGGCCTTCTGGGCAAGATGGACCCCAGCAGGTTGACCTTGTCAGTGGTTGTGCAGGGGCTGAGTGGAGGACGGGCGGGGGCCCCACAAGAAGGGAAACACTGTCTGGAGGAGTCACTGGGGTACATGGATTGAGCTCTAGAGTCAGTCCTTGAAGCAGAAAGGCTAAGCCCCTTAACCTCTCCCATCTTACAAAGCACAGAACAGTGTGTCCAGTATCTTAATGACGGGTACCTACTGCTTATGTGTATAACATACACCCTCATAGCTTCACATGTCTACTACATGCCTCTTAACAAGTGTTGGGCAGTGTTCTAGGTGCTGAATACTCAGTATGCAGGAGGGGATATGTAGCCCAGGATTTTTTTATTTGTGTAAAGAAAACTAGAAGAATGAAAGACTCCATGTGGTTCAGTTTGAGCAAGTTCACCACGTGGACGGCACCGCGTGCATGAAAATTGTGATAAAATGCATAAAACATGAATTTAACATTTTCTCCAGTTTACTGAATGACTGGGTGACTTCAATGGAGTCAGGCTAACAGATGGCCTTGGGGTGCCATCAGCCTTTTTCCCAGAGGAACACTCCAAAGCCTGATGGCCTTGTAGATGTTACCTTTCTTCCTCACTCTTCCCAGCGGTTCTAGGTCACTTGTCTGTGTGTCGTTTAAGAATCTCTTTATCCACTTTGTTGTTAGGTTTATGTTTAGGGAAGTTTCTCAGACTTCCCTGGGTCTTGAGAAGGCAGGCTTGGATTCCGGGTTCTCCCCAGCCGCGTGCCTGCCAGGTCGAGGTGGAGGCTGAAGGCCGGTCTGAGTTGTGGTGGTCTATGTGGTCTTGGGGTCAGTGGACCCCCTCTTCTCTGGAGGGGCAGGGAGACCCTTTGTGTAGAGCCTGGAGAGACTTGACAGGGTCAGTCTTCAGAGTCTCGCTCTCTTTTTAATTTGTGTTTGCATTTAGTTACTTACTCATTTCACTGTTTTCTAGGAGTTGGCAACATCTACAGAAGAGGAACTCAATGTATGCCGGGAACAGCTTCTTGCAAGAGAAGAAGAAATAGCTCTGCTGAACGCAGAGCGGAATAACATCACGGTCAGTAGGGGAATTCTCACGTGTTGACATTTGCCCCACGGGGGCCACCGCTGGGCTCCATGTTGCAGTCTTTAAACTCTGTCTGGTTTTCAAGTCATTTTTCACATCTTCCCACTGAGCAGACCAGTATAGATCAGTTTGGAGTTCTCATACTTTGCTTCAAATTTATGATGAGAGCTACTATAATTTTAGTACATTTGAGGGGGCAGTTCTCTTAACTTACAGTTTTGTCCATGCTACAGTTTCTGTGGGGTCTTAGTTCCCTGACCAGGGATTAAAACCCATGACCCCTGCAGAAGTGTGGAGTCTTAGCTACTGGGCCACTGGGGAAGTCCACTCTAACTTTAGACTGAACTGGCAGGATTCCGACTTGCCTTAGCATGTTTCCGCTGTAGCATGAGGCTGAGAGGGGTTATCGGCCGTGAATTCAAGCATGAGGTTGACGGTGCTCCTTTGGCCCTGCCCTGCAGCTGCTGCTGGAGCACCTGGAGTTCCTGGTTTCCCGGTATACACCATCCCTCCAGACGACAGTGGGCAACTGGCAGGCGCAGTCCCCAGCCAGCATGACCAGCGAGCTGGAGGTGCTCAAGTCTCTGAAAATACTCTTTGAGCACCACAAGGCCCTGGACAAGAAGGTACCAGCCACCCAGCCATCCTGGATTTGTACACTTGCAGCCTTGTTAGGTGGATGATGCATGTATTTATGTAACTAGTTGACTTTTGAGCTTCTTGAATTCTTGTAAATACTTTTTTTCTGTAAGAAGTCAGAGTTTTATATGGTTAAAAAGTGCTGCCTGCATACATGCTCAGTCATGTGCGAGTCTTTGTGACCCTGCGGATTGTGGCCCACCATGCTCCTCTTTTCCTGGGACTTCCCAGGCAAGAATACTGGAGTGGGTGGCCATCATCTACTCCAGGGTATTGTCCTGACCCAAGAATTGAACCTGCCCTCTTGTACTGCCAGGTGGATTCTTTACCATTGGTCCACCTGGGAAGCCGCCAGTTAAAAAGTATTAGTTGGTATAAATGTCTCAGGATTTACTACATTCCGTATATCAATTTGCAATTAAAAACTAAGTCACAGAATTATTTTAGGATAACATTTTTTTCCCCTCTCAAACTTAGAATTTAAAGCTGTTAATAAGCAGATTTTTTGATGTTAAGATCAATGAGATACATTAAATGTATTCTGTTATAGTAGCCGCGTGTGAGGGTGAGTATACAATGGCAACCCACTCCAGTACTCCTGCCTGGAAAATCCCATGGGTGGAGGGGCCTGGTAGGCTTCCGTCCGTGGGGTCACGAAGAGTCGGACGCTGCTGAGCGACTTCACTTTCACTTTTCCCTTTCATGCACTGGAGAAGGAAATGGCAACCCACTCCAGTGTTCTTGCCTGGAGAATCCCAGGGACAGGGAAGCCTGGTGGGCTGCCATCTATGGGGTCCCACAGAGTCGGACATAACTGGAGCGACTTAGCAGCAGCAGCAGCAGCACCTTGCACTAAGAAGTGCACTCACGTATATACACACATCAACACACGAGGAGCACTTGAAAGGTGTAGTTTGTTAGAAGAATTAGGTGCCACGCATAACAAGGTAAGTTGGATCATTCATCGTGTAATTTCAGTTAGTTCAGTTCAGTTCAGTTCAGTCACTCAGTCGTGTCCGCCTCTTTGTGACCCCATAAATCGCAGCACGCCAGGCCTCCCTGTGCATCACCATCTCCCGGAGTTCACTCAAACTCACGTCCGTCGAGTCGGTGATGCCATCCAGCCATCTTATCCTCGGTCGTCCCCTTCTCCTCCTGCCCCCAATGCCTCCCAGCATCAGTCTTTTCCAATAGTCAAGTCTTCTCATGAGGTGGCCAGAGTACTGGAGTTTCAGCTTTAGCATCATTCCTTCCATTCCTTCCAAAGAAATTCCAGGGCTGATCTTCAGAATGGACTGGTTGGATCTCCTTGCAGTCCAAGAGTTTGTCATTTGTATCCTTTCATTTAAAAAAAGTATGACGGCTGTCGTGGTGGACATCAGATGTTCTTTATCTTTCTGGTTGAGGACCAGCCCACCTGGGTTATTTTAATGACTAGTAAACTAGACTTGTGGCTCAGAGCTGCAGGATCTCTTAAGCACCCCTTTGTCCAGGAGGAGACAAATTCTGACTCGAATCACCTGGTTCTATTCGGGATGGATAGCATCACCATGTATTTTCTTTTATGCTGTATTTTCAGTTTTGAGTTGAGTTTTTCCAAATGGAGTTTTGCTGTCTTTACTTATTTCTTTATTTTGATTCAATTCTTTGGTTTTCGCTGATGATTCTTAAAGAGAAGAATAACCTGAAAAAGATACTAATGGACAGGGTGCTTGATGTAAATCACAAGCAAGAAAACATGCCAAGCGCCAATGGAAAGGCATGTCCTTGGTCTCTCTCTGTCTGGTTCTCGTCTTACTATCCAGTCTGTGCAGGGCTGTTGAGACCTTTCACCAATGCACCATGTAGGTCTGAGTGGCCGCGAGGGTCGTGTGAGCCCAGAGCGCAGAAGGCAGTTTTGACTTCACCGATTTCCCGGAAGTGCTGCGTTCCCTCCCTCCCGAAACAAGGCTGTCTAAGGTTTCCTTTCCCCCTTAGAGAACCCGCGACGAAGACCTGGCTCAGGTGGTCGAGCTCAAGGAAATCATCAAGAAGAAGTCTCAGGAGCAGAGAGAGATGAGGGACCGCCTGGCAGCCCTCTCTGCCCACGTAACAGAGCTGGAGAAGGACCTGGACACGGCCAGGAAGGACCTCCTCAAGTCCAAGGAAGTGAAAGTGAAATTACAGCAGGACGTCCGTGACGTGAGTGACAGTGGACGTGTCTGTTGTCCTGAGGCGGAATGTGGGTCCCTTGTTCTCCCCGTGATCTCAGCCTTGGCATGGCTGCGTGAGCAAGAGCAGAGCACTGGCGAGACCGCCACTGGCTGCCTTCCCGCCTCTTCGTCGAGGTCTCTGGGGTAGAAGAGGCCTGGTCCAGGCACCCCATTGGCAGTGGACCAACATGAGGGCAGTCCTAGCGCTGTGCTGCACCCTGGGTGTGGACTCCTCATTTCCACAAGTTCTAGGGGGCCTAGTGTGTTCCTTTTTAAAAAATTCATTCATCCACTCATTCATTTATTGGAGTATAGTGCTTACACTGCTGTGTCAATTTCTGCTGTACAGTAATGTGAACCAATCATTTATATATATATATATATATACACACACACACAAATATCCCTGTCTTTTATATTTCCTACCCATTAACTTCACCACAGAGCACTGAGTAAGGTTCCCTGTGCTGTTCAGTAGGTCCTTACTCGTTGTTGACTTGATGCATAGTATCAGTAGTGTATATATGTCAACCCCAGTCTCCCAGTTCATCCCCCTACCTGCCTGCTGAATATATTCCCGATGATGCTGAAATTTCCTTCTGATTCACTCAGATGAGTCTGAACATCTGTGGAGCCCGCTCTCCCGGAGAGATGGGAACATGCTGTGTGGGCTCTGCTGAGGCAGCTTGCCTGAACATCTTCTCTAGTTTTCTGAGGTTCCACTCCTTGAAAGGATGTGTGACAGTGATACCAGCGGTCAGACAAGTCGAGTGGCGTTTGCTCACCCTCAGATCCTCAGGCCCGTGCTGTGTAACCATGCAGAATCAGGATGTTTCTGGCGGTCGTGTCTACGGGTGTCATGATTTATGAGAAGCTCCCTAACGGTCACTGTGAAAACAGAAGAAAGCTGGGGGCTCAGGCCTCCTCCTGTGAGCCTCGCCTCTCCTCTCCTCTCTGCGCAGAGAGACAGCGCCCACCCCGCCCCCCCCCCCCCCCGTGAGACCGTCTCAGAGTGCACCCCTCCAACATGTGGTACAGCAGGTGTACTTGTTTAGTAGCTCGGTGTGACTAATCTGTCTGAGAACTCAATACAGAAATATTTGCACATGTTTGTATAACGTGTTCACACTACTCTTTGGCAACAGGAGGAGATTAGGTGGCAGAGATTAATACACAGAGAATGCTGGAAAAAGCGTTTTTAAGACCTTTCACTTTTAATGTTAGGACAACATCGGTTACTTAGTGAGCACGGAGGGACCTGAAATGGATTTTGAGCCGGCGGACAGGAGTCGCATCAGCAGCAAGCTCTGCTCCTGGTTTGAGCGTTTCCTACATGGGGTGTAACTGCTTGAGAAGAACTAGGCTTGAGAAGGCTGCTCCCAGTTGTGTAACACTCTGACTTCTGTTTCTACTCATTAATATTCTTATTTAATTTTGAGGAAATTGCATGAGATTTTTCCAACTTTTACCTGAGGAATGAGCCTCAGAGCTCCCTGTAGGATCTGTTGAAGGTCCCTCCCTGTTCTGGGTCAAGCCCGCCTGTATGGTGTAGGAGACAGAGGTCCTCATTTCATGCCAGATACCTTCCCTCCTGGAATTCTTGCAATGACAGAGTAGTTAAGTGTACTTTTTGTTTGCTGGTTGGGTTTATGATGTAGAAAAGAAGCTTGGTAAATCGAGTGGCCAGACAGACGTTAAGACAAATGGGTGCCATCGTGGCAAATGTGACATTTGAGGTAGGCGCGTTTTTGCTCACATCTCAGAAAACTGCCATGTCTAGGACTTTAATTTTGAGGACGCTAATTTTATGTTTGATTTGAAACTTAGGATTTAGTCTCGCTTTTTTACTCTTAAGTGTATCGGAGTATTCTATGATAATGACTTACCTTTTCTCCTCTGCAATGCCTGGTGTAGGCTATGGCCCAGAAGGAGGACATGGAGAAGAGAATCACTACACTTGAGAAACGCTACCTCGCTGCACAGCGCAAGGCCATCTCTGTGCACAACCTCCATGATAAACTTGAAAATGAAATCGCAAATAAGGATTCCATGCATCGACAGGTAATAGCTTTTCCTGAACTGTGTCTGACTTCTGTAGAAGTGAATACAGAGGAAGGAAGGTAAAGACCTTTTCATGTGACTCCCATGTTAGAAATCAAGTCCCAGTGTAAAGTTCTTATGACCATAAAACACTGCGTTCAAAAGTGTGGATGTACATCATGATAAATCAGCTGTACTGAAAGGAAATACGTTTTTTAAAATTGAAGGTGACTGCAACTTCAAGGTTTGAATTATTTGGGATTTGGGTTGACCATTTTGTGGAATTCCACTCCTGACTCTTGTTTTACTTGACTTGAATCTGTTGGCTTGTTAGCATTTTTACTGAAAGAGCAGAGAGCAGCAGGGAACTTCACAGCAGCTGGCTGCCTGTTGGGAACTGGGGTCACTGTGACAAAAGGCAGGGTTAGAGCTCCAGTCTGATTAGGGTTTGTACTTCCTGTGGTTTGGTGAGCTTTACTTGCTCCTGTTCCTGTGTGGCCTCACAGAATCAGGACTTAATCAGGAAAACCAAATCTGGCTTCTCCAAAACAAAGTGAGTCAGTCTGGTGTGTGACAAAGTGTATCATTGGCCCCACTACAAAAATAAAATACTAGAAAGCCATTGAAATGTATGATGCGGAATGCTAATTAAGAGCATTACGATATACAAAATAATGGCTGTAAAAGGCAGATCAGAAAGTACTACGTACCATATGCTGTTGTTTTCTGAGGGTTTTAAAGCACATCTTATTGTTTCTGTATGTACATAGAGTAATACACATACAGAAAAAATAAGAAAGCTGCTTAGAAATAAATGCTAACCTCTCAGGAAACCGAGCGTATAGATCATTTCATTTTTTTTCTTTTTCAAAAAAGAATCTGTCTAAATGTTATACACTGCAAGTTTTCTGAGTAAGAAGATCTGTTAAAAGAATAATCATGCATTTACAAATATTAGTTGACTGGCATTTCCCCAGGCACACTCTGATCAGGTCTGTATTTCAGAGGAGATGAAAGCCATATTTTGGCTTACAAGGTGATGGCCGTCTGCGGTCAGTAGGGTTCCCTTCAAATGATGATTCTGGTGATGTTTTAAGAAGGGTCAGTACTGACCCTTAACTTGTCAATAGGAATGAATAAGCTTCTACAGAAACCTGATCTTCTTTAATATATAAGAACTTTTTTTTTAAAGACTTCTTTGGAGACGTTTGGAAAAGCAAATACTCTGGCAGGAGGTGTTCTGTCCACTGAGACCAAGCCCAGGAACACTGAGAGAAAAATTACCCTGACGCGGCTTCCGAAACAGAAATAATCCTGTAGACTCATGCATTTAGGTTTTGTCTCAGCTTACTAACAACGGCAGAGGCTATACCACTTGGCCCGTTTTGATGTTCTGCTCTCCCTTTGTAGAAGGAGGATAAAGACCGACAGCTGCAGGAGTGCCTGGAGCTGGCAGAGCAGAAGCTGCAGCAGATGCTGACAGAAGTGGTGGCTGAGCTGGCTCAGCGGGTGGCTGCGCTCTCCAAGGTGCTGCTCTTGGTCCCCGGGGGACGGGCGCGGGGAGGGCCTGTTCCCTTGCTCTCCCACCGTGCCCCTCCCCGTGCTGCTCAGTCCACAAAGGAGCGCAGACGCGGGGGTCGTGCTGCCCGTCTGCGATGGGAGCGCTCCCTGAGTGTCAGACAGTCCCCGCTCCCGTGTCATCCCTGTGTTAACTTCCCTGCAGTTTTGTCCTGTGCTCTGTGTGTCCCCAGGATGCTTCAGCTCCAAGTCACTGCTGCTCAGAGTTCAGTCAGCAACTCAAAGCCTAGCAGGATAAAGAACGAAAAAGATCCCATTCTCGTTAAGAGATGGCCAAAATAGCTCTGTCATGAACACAGTTTTAACTCTTTATTTATATATTGTTGAATAAGTCACAGCAGGGCACGGTGCAGACCCAGGGCCCCACTCCCAGCTTGCAGTCCCCAGGAGCCTGAGGGTGAGAGGCCACGTCCAGGAGACGTGGCACTGCTGGGGATATGGTGCCCACAGCCAGCCAGCCACCCCACCCTTCTGGTGGGATAGGTGTTGCCTTGCACTGCTGGTGGGCACTGGCTGGGCATGGAGAGGCGGGCCGGGCCTGTGCTGGCCTGGCTGTTGGAGAGTTGCCTGGAGCTCAGGGAGCGCCTGAGGGGCCGGCCAGTTTCCAGAGGAGGGTGGTATCCTGTGCTTGCAAACCCTCCCCGAGCAGGGTCACTAACAGCCGCCAAGGGGCGCCCTCCTGCCTGTGAGCTTCCCCTCAAGGGTTGGTTTCCTCTCTCCCCTGGCATCTTTGCTGACTGTCCCAGGTCGGCCTTGCAGTCTGAACTTTTGTCTTCCGGAAGCTCTGCCACTAAGGAGGCGAAACTTTTGGAACTTACCTCCCAGCTTAGGAAGGAAGAACGTGTGCCCTCGTGTGTCCCGTGCTTGCCACTGCCTGCTGCCCGCGCTGGCTTGCGCCAGGCAGTCTGAGGAGGGGGCCTGGGGCCAGGGGAGCACCTCTCCTCTCACGAGCCGGTCGCCAGCACCCTCCGTCACCCACGTGTCACACATGAAGCTGCGCTGGCTGCGTGAGCAGGCGTGCGGGTGTGCCCCCCGCGAGCCCGGGGCCAGTAGTCCACACAGAGCATGGCCCGCTTGCCCCCCCTGCGGTCACAGCCCGCGTACCATCAGGACAGGGTCACTGCGAGCGGAGCTGACACTGTTCTTGGCCGACAGGCGGGAGAGAGACCCAGCAGCATGGAGGAGAGGGGCCTGTGGGCCAGAGACGCGGCTGGGCGGGGCCGGCACTGCCTTTCTCCGCTGCTCCTGTCTCTGCCGTCCAGTGTGCGTGTGTGGCCCTGTCTGCTGCTCCAGGGAACCAACCTCGGGAGCAGGGCCAGATGTGGTCTCTCGTAGGTGGTGGGCAGGGGCCAGGGGGTCCCCACGTTCAAGGAGGACGCTTGTTGCTCTGACCAGCCAGGCTGGGGAGCTGCTCAGCATACAGTTGGACCTTACGAGTGGCCCTCAAACCTGAGGGAGCCAGCCCGAGGCCCGTGAAATGGAAGGCATGGTGCCCAGGTGTGGAGGTGCTTGCCTCGGACGTGGCGCTGGAGTCCCACATGCCAAACTGCTGGTCCAGACGTGGGGTGTGTGTGTAGGATGGCTGCTCCTAGGCAGGAGGAGAATGGAAGTTGCGCTGGGACAGAAGGCCCACCAGGAAAGGGCGATGGTGGAGGCTCTCATTAGAGAGCCCTGAGAGAGGTTTCCCGGAAAGGTTGGCCACACAGTGGTACTGACCATCCAGGAACTGGAGTAGGGATCCCAGGTCCAGCCTCAGGTGTCAGTACTGTCCCCACCATAGCTGTGTTCTTGGGCCTGGACTGCAGAGCCTCATATGTGGGCTCCCAGGGGCTGTGGTTCTGACTCCCATCATGAGACCTCGGTGAGGCTCCCTCTCTGCTTTAGCAGAGAGGCTCAGTGTCTCCTGATCAGGGGTGCACTTCCTTACTTTCAGAACTGCTGCTCAGAGGCTGTTGAGATTGGGATTCTGTTTATGACTAAGCCAATTCAAAGTAAACTTTTGTTTTGCTTTAAAAATATTGGAATGCTGATGCCTTATGCCTTCATGCTAGTCAATAAGCGTGACAGCATCCACAGGCAGTGTGTAAAGGAACAGACATAGATGTGTGCCCACAACCCTTCCAGAAAGCATCAGTGAAGCGGAATCACCAGTGGCCCCGATGTTACCAGCCTCTGTGCTAGAACATTCTTCTAGGTCCACCCTCACCCCTTCGTTTCTTTCTTAGAAGTTTATTTCTGGGGCTTTGCTGGCAGTCCAGTGGCTGGGAGCCTGCCTTGCAAGGTCAGGGACGCAGGTTCGATCCCTGGTTGGTGAGCTGAGATTCCACGTGCCACGCGGCAATCACATCAAAGGAATCGCGCATGATGCAGCTAAGGCCCGATGCAGCCAAATCAATAAGTTTAGTTCAGGATCTTTTATATAATGTGATAGAAAAGATTGAAGCAAGTAAAAGCAAGCATTCTCATGTTCCAACTCCAGCCATCTCTCTTTTTATTTGCTTTGGAAAATGTCTGAGAACTTCTATCAGAGCAGCTCAGTGGGCAACAGTCTGGTGGAGGTTCAGGGAAAACCTGTCCCAGCTGCACCGGTGCCCTAAAGACGAGGCCCAGAACCTTCGCCGAGGTCGGCGCTTGGGCGACGCTTGTCTGAGAGAGACCCATGGTCACTACAAGTTCTGCGGCACATTTTTCCCCCACAAAACCCAAGATGACACCCACACCTCACTAGAGAGCTCTCTTCACCCTGACCTGTGGGCTGGCCCTGAGGTGGGGATAGTTTTGTCTCAGGTTTGAATTTTACATGTGAAACCTGCGCCAGTTTCCTGAGTGACCACTGAACTGCAAAAGCTGAAAGCAAGTATAAAGCAGTTTCACTTACCCCAGGGACCTGGCCTCCTTGGATCTAGAAGATCAGTCGGGGAAGGAGGAGTTTTTCTGTGTACAAGTTAGTGTTAACAGTTGTCATCTGGCTTCGTGCCGACACTTCACTCTGGGCATGAGGTCCGCCCTTCATCCCGAGGTGCTTTATGCTTTCAGACAGGAGAGTAGCCATCCCACAGTCCACGAAACGTCTGTTAAGAATTGACTCTAAAGCACTGTATGTATCTTTTTCAGAATTCTCTCCTATGGGAAGTTGAAAATGCAAAAAAGCATTTAGAAGAAATGCAAAACGACAAGGTCCTTAAATCTCTAAATCCTTTAGAAATGTGTTAAGAGCTGAACTGAGCTGGGTTCATTGTTACAGTTACTGCAGATGCTTAGCGGAAGTGGAGTTACATTTTCCTTATGGCTAGTCCACTGCAGTAATGTGTATAGCATTTCTGGTTTTGAACATTGAATGTGATTTGCATTATAGGCGGATTTAGAGTGTGTGGCCGTTGTGTGTGGTTCAGAATTCTAAGTAGTCCTTTCTGGGTTCACCCGAAAGCTGAGACAAAGCATGAGCCTTTAACGTGGACAGTGCTGTCCGTCAGAAAGATAATACGAGCCACACACACAATCTAAAATTTCCTAAAAATGAGCGGGCTGCTTTACATGCTTTTTTCACTGCGAGTCTTGAAATCTGTGTGATTTCCACATCGAGCTTTGCACCGGCCTGCGTCACATCCTCAGGGTGCTGCACAAGGCGAGTGACTGCCATGGCTGACAGCACAGAGCTGCCAGTTTGAGTCGAGTGACTCGGAAACTTGGCCGTTTGACCTGTTTTACCCCGTGAGGAAGTGAAGTGGGGTGTAGAGGAATGAATGTGAGGAATGCCCAGGAATGCATGTGAGGTCCGTGGAGACAGTCTAAAGCAATGAGAGGAGCGAGGGCAATAGAGTGAGTCCTGTCCCCCACCACCCGAACCCCGAGCCCAAGTCCAGCTTCTCTCCATAGACTTCGTTGTCGTCAATGGCTTGCCATGTTTCCTCCAGAAGCTTTTCTACACCTGAGATGTAACTTCTTATTCTTTATGGTTTATAAGGGTTAGTATTGTTCTGAGTGTTTCTATTTGCTATGGAATACTTAGAGTACAATTTCTCAGAATGAAAATGTTCAAAAATGTGCGATTTTAAGGCGAGAGAGTGGAGAGGATGTGCTGATCGGGCTGATGAGGGTGAACCCATAGGGAGCTAGTTCACTGGAGCGGAGCAGGAATGATGGCAGGTGGTCCTGGAGCCAGGAAAAGGGGTGGCCCAGCCCTGGGGAGGGGTCGTGACGAAGACAGAAAGCGAAGGTACTGGCCGCGGGGGACAGGGAGCCGGCAAGCCAGCAGCTCGAGGCTGCCCCTCCATTGCTTTGAGGTCATGTCTGGGAAAACAAGGCAGGACCTGGGTGAGAGTGGGGCAGGGGGGAGATTTGCGGAAAGAAGGGTGTGAGGTGTGAGAGCGGGAGGGCGGCACGGGGCCCAGCAGGCACTCTTGCATGCGTCTCAGATGACAGAGGCGCCCTTGCGGTGTGAGGGGCCATCCCCAGAACAGCCCGAGGGCCTGTGCCCTGAGAGGAGAGCCACGGGAGGCTGGCCCTCCCGTCCCCTGGCTGCCCCTGCTCACTCCTGTCTGTGCGTGTTCAGACCAGCCTGGAAAACGGAGGGCTGGGAACCCGCGAGGACGGCACTCCTCGGCGAACTAGTACCAGTGATGACCGGTGGGGTGGACCCAGCGGCTGCGGAGCTGAAGGGTTTTATTTTCTAATTTTCCTTCAGCCTGGCTGATGGAAGCAAGGATATATTTTGTAATTTTCGGTTTTTGTCTCTGACTCCATCAGCCCACCCTTGTGAATAGCCTCATAGGATTGCCTTCCGTCCACGTGAGACCTGAATGTCACCAGGCCATCTAGGAACTGGATTCTCCTCCTGCCCGTTTCTTCAGTACTGCTCGCTTAAGAGATGGCAGTGTCTCATAAGCAGGGCCCATTTGTCCAAAGTCAGAGCTTCCATGTAAAATTGTGTTCAGTTCCTGATAGACTTGAGGTGCCCAGAATGTTGCTGACGAGACGTGGTCCTCTCGTGCCCAGGTGCAGCCCCTGAAAGATCAGGACCGGCAGCGCCGGCAGCAAGCCAGCGTGCTGGCCAACGTTGGCCAGCTGTTCGAGACTGACAAGGGCGTGTCAGACGGCGAGGGTGACCGGGTCACCCTCTTCAGCATGCCCGCTCTGCTGTCGCCCCGCAGCCAGGCCGATGCCAAGACTCCGGCCGGGAGGATTCAGAAGCAGCTGGACAGGATCAACGAAGAAAGCTGGTGGGTGTGCCTGAGCCCAGCTCCCCGGAGGCTCGGCTTCTCTGAGGAGCTGTCTCCTGCTTAGAGAAGTCTGAGTGTTCCGTAGTGAGAAAACTGACTTCAGGTCTGCTTCGAGAATTTTCAGTTCTGAGATTGCCCTTGATTATAGAGCTCAGTCAGCCAGGGCATTCTGTCCACAGTGTGGTGTCAGCACTCTGTGGGGGGGCGTTGTGGGGTGTCCCCCCCTCAGCTCTGTGCCCCAAGGTGGGTGAGGTGCCGAGGCAGTGTCCCCTGTGGCCTGTGCACCCTCCAGCACTGAGGGTTCGCCCTCGTGTGTCCCTCGGAGCCTTCTACCTTCTGGTGAAAAGCCACCTGGAACAGAAAAGCTGGGGTTCTGGGCTTGGCAAATTCCCACTCAGATCTGCATTTTCCTTTTTAACTTAATACACTGTGAAGATTGGCTTGTTGTAAGACAGTGACCCAAGGACATGTGTTTGAGTTTTTCTCATCTCATCAGTATATTTAAAATGTTTTCTTTAGACCCAGTCTTGGCAGTTAGAACAGTTTACAAAACAGGATAGAACCCAAAGGCCCGCCTCGTGGTGAGCAGGGGGCCCTGGGTCTGGGTGCAGCCGGGTGGCTGGGCCCCCGAGGCCTGCCTGGTGCCACACCCGCACAGCTGTGCCTCCTGTCCCGAGTCCACGTTCAGAGTGGCTGCAGGCCGGTGAGCCTGCACAGGACCTGGCAGAGCTGCTGCTCAGATTATTCTCATCCCGTCACCCCTGGCGAGGTGCCCGTTCTTGCCAGTTGAGTGCGGGGGCTCAGGGAAATGGCAGGGGTGAATGGCACAACCAGCAAACGCAGATGGTGCCGCCTGTACTTTTGACGCTGAGACAGACTGCTTTGTGGGCCGTGTTTGAGCACAGACAAGCTCAGAAAGATTATCTTTCCTCATCCCCATAGGAAATTTCGAACACTTCTGTATTAATATTTTTATTTTTAGAGCAAGTTGTCAGGTAAAAATGATTTTTCCTTATGCAACAAGTTGACTTGATGTTAATGGTAAATTCTGTCCATCAACTTGTCAACAGTGAAAAACTTTCAAGATGTATAAGTAGAAGTGAAACTGGAGAGTTTACTACCTGTAAGGATCTTGTATTTTAATTGGAAAATCATTTTATTTGCATAATCATGCATTGAATCTGTATATAAAATCATCCATGACACATTAGGGGAGAAGAGCAGTAACTGTGAATTCCAGGTCAATGCAGCACATTGACCTGAATCCAGAAACTCACACAAAGCTGGTGGAGAACTTCATCAAGTGATGCGTTTGCACATACACAAGCTGAAAACAGAATGAAACGTGCAGCTCAGCACTTCGTCTGGTCTGGAGACGTGTGTAGAAACTCCAGCTTGCTCGTGAGTGGCTGTTTTGGTTATACGGAGTTCCGGATTCCCAGTGGAAAAGCTCTGAGGCACTCACGTGCATCTCTGCCCTGAGAGCAGGGAAGGTAAAGGTGGTCAGCTTCAGGTATCTCCGCACAGGGAGAGTCACCACCCAGGCCCCATCAGAATGTTAGAGTCAGTAAGTCAAATCAAACGTGAATGATGAGGGGCCACTTTGTAAGACTCAATGATAAGTGATTCTAAGTTTGAGAATATTCCAAAGAGGGAAAGCTGAACCTTTTCGCTGAGATGTTAATTGAGCAACTCTTCCTGGAATTTGCTAATCGTGACACAGAATGCAAGCCCACATTTGCTGTCCAGAAATGTTCTTCTGCTGACAAAGGCAGGTGATGATTTTATTCTGTTTTAGGTTGATCCAAAAAGACAAGGAGAACACGGATCAGCGGGCGGAGGGGATTGAGAGCAGGGTGGGCAGTGGGAGCTTCAGCAACCTTCGGCGCTTTGAATCCTCGAGCTCCCTCAACCTGGATCCCGCCTCCTCGCATGCCGGCTCCTTCCCGCCCAGCAGAGGGCGCTCCATGCCCAAAAGGAGGCAGCCCAGCCCTGAGCCAGAAGAAGACAAGCTGGGCTTCCTAACTCTGGTATGTGTCTGCCTCTTCCCTGGCACGTCCCTCCCCGAGCACACTGGTTTTCTTTTGTTTGTTTGTTTTTTCTCTTTTTTACCCAGAAGAAAATCAGGTACGTTTGCTACGCTCAGAGGTCTAAGATTTTTTAAACTGCCTAGTCTTCAATCGGGCTTCCCTAGTGCCTCAGACGGTAAAGCGTCTGTGTGCAATGCAGGAGACCCGGGTTCGATCCCTGGGTTGGGAAGATCCCCTGGAGAAGGAAATGGCAGCCCACTCCAGTATTCTTGCCTGGAAAATCCCATGGACCGCGAAGCCTGGTAGGCCACTGTCCATGGGGCCGCAAAGAGTCGGACACCACTGAGCGAAATCATTCCATAATCACACAGCGACAAATGAGTCTTGATATTTGGACCCCTGGCTTAGGAATCTCAACTGGTCTGCTCGCTGATGGGCCTGGCCTCGCGCTCAGGCCAGCTCTGAGTGTGAAACCAGGTTAAAAGCCCGCTGCCCCAGGGCCCCAGTGAAGAAGTCTGGCTTCCTCACTCTTCCGAGTCTGAAAACGGGATGACGACCTAGGGCTTTTGGTGACAGAGTGTGCGGCTCTAAAGCACATGTTCCAGCTTTCTTCCATGTTTAGCTTAGGTTTTGTGAGTGCATTGCTGTTTACCCCATGAACTCATGTTTACAACACTCTGCTTTGTAACTGCGCTTGTATTTTCACTTTTTTTTGGTTACCACCCGTTTCGTGTTAGCTGCATTGTTAGTCGGCATATAATTAAATTAACTGTGAATCATTTAGCGGCATGTGAAGTGGTAACTAGTCCATTTTGTGGTCTTTGGAGACACTTTTTATAATTTGCTTCGTTGGCTAATTAGTTGATATTTAAAATTCTGTGACGATTTCTCTGTAGTTTCACGATTGATTTCTTTCCGAGTATTTGTAGAAGAACAGTTCTGTATATTTTGTCCTGCTGTTGTAGTTCTCTGACGGTGTGTCTGGTTTCCTCATTGGTTTTGATTTCCTGGCTCATCCTGTTGTCTGCTCAGTGGTTGTCAATCCAGACCCCAGCTTCCCACCACTGCCCCGCCTCGCCCCCGAGGCTGCAGCTGACCTATCCATCTCCCCTTCCCCGTCCTCCCACCTGCTCTGGTCATAGCAGTGCTGTGGTCCACAGCAGGTGCCCCCTTAGTCAGGTTTGTGCTTTGTCTTCATGTCTCATCAAATGGTGTTTTTCCCCCATAGCAGTAAGTTTGAATTAGCATAGCACTATGCAGTTACAAGCGTAATGTTGATGGATCCTAAACCGCATATCATGTGTCATTCATAAATGAGATTATCCTTACCTAAAGAAATGATCTTCTTCAGTGTAGAATTAATGGACTTTTGACACAATATCCTTTCTGTGTTGGTGCTTGTTTTTAAGACTATAAATCTCATCACCTTTTGCACAGTTAATGTCTCTACTAGACTCTTTAAAAAGCATCTTCTATGGTTAATAAAATGTAAAGACTGCACCTGCTATCATGCTAGCTTTCTTTCTTACATATTTTCACAGGGAACCTGCTTTAATACATTTATTTTGAGAACTTTTAAATCAAATTCTAGGTAAGCATTTTATGTGAATGTCCAATAGATGGTTCGATTTGTTCAGTGTTCAAATAGGTATTATGGTAACTTCCTCATCAGTTAAATTACTATTTTAAAGTATAACATGGTTTTTATGAAGAGAAACTAACTTACAGAGAAGTTTGGCTGAGAATAGACAACTGTTAAGGGCCTTTATTGTACAGAATGCTGTGCTTTAATACATCATGATGTTGTAATAGAATTGTATCTTCCTGAGTAATAATTTATAGTGTTTCTCTAGTAAATCTTGAATAGCTTATTTAATTTCTGTGGTCCAAAGAAATGTTCTGTTTCCAGTTACATGTTCCCTAATGTTCATCTCACTTATATGTTTGCCATCATTTTTTCTATACTGTGTTTGTCTATACTGATTCTTGAATTTTTAGCTTCAAAGTCACAAGAAATCTGGTTTCTCTTCATTTCTTTGCATGCATCTATCAGCCTAGTGATTTAAAGAAGCATTGTCAAAAGGTAAACTATTTAGTAATTTAGCATGCCTCTGTTTCTCTGTGAAGTATTAGAGTCCTTATCATTTTACATGAATGAACACTGTGTGGTTATGTACTGGTGAATAATTGACATTTTAATGGAAGTAATGAAACTCACCCACCACTTAAAGTATGCTGATGATTCTGTTGGAAATAGGTCATTTGTTGGGACAATTGTAACAGTTTGCCTGTCTCCCACTTGTTTGCCTTGTAATATCTCATGCTTATTTATGATAGACATAGTATTATTTATTATTTTTAAATTTTTCCTTACTTATTTTTTTGGCCTTGCTGCACAGCTTATAGGATCTTAGTTCCGCAACCAGGGATCAGACCAGTGTCCTGGCAGTGAAAGTGCCAAGTCCTAACGTCTTGACCACCGTGGAATTTCCGCTTAGAGTTTTTTTTTAAACAAATGACTGAATCAGAGCCATAGAAGTTAGATTTGGGGGAAGCCAATTTAATGACGGTGGGTAGCAGTGTGCAGGAGACTCTGTGCGCCAGGCACCGTGTCAAGTGCTTTCCGATTCTGTCATCTAATCCCGCAGATGCCAGGTGAGGTCCAGGCTGCTGTTATCCCTATTCAGCAGACAGGGACACTGAGGCTTAGAGAGGCCGAGCACCGTGCCCAGGCTCCCACACCCAGCAGTGTGGTTCGGACTGGTCAGATCAGAGCCGGGACACTTCCTGTGGTGCCGTCCAGCCCGCTTTGCTCCACAGGCTCTCGTGTCCATCACGGCATCCCTGATGGAGGGAGCATCAGGAGGGAGCTCGCTGCCTCTCCCCTTTGGTCACTTGGTTGAGCCCCTGTTGTTGGAGTCCACTGCCCTGAGGGCTGGCCTTCCTTGTCCCTCTCCCACTCCCAGCCCGCTGATGGAGCACTCCTGGGGCCTTCCTGCAGGACTCGGGCAGCCGTGCTCCAGTTCAGGCAGCTCAGTGCCCGGGAGCCCTTCTGCTGGGCACAGCAGAGCAGCGCCATCACCCTGGGGTTGGTGCCCTGGGTGTGCCGCTCGCCCGCTCTGTGGCCTGCTTTGCCCTCCTGGTAAGTGAGGACACGGCACTGCCCATCCTAGTCACGTGGGCACCAGTGGGGCGGCTCCCATCCTGGGGGAGGGCGGCCAGGCTGCGGACCCAGAGCCTTCCTTAGGAGGAGGCCCGGGGGAAGGGGCTGGCCGTGGTCCCTGACTCTAAGGCAGGTGTTTGTCTCCACTGAGTCCACAGTCAACCCAGGTGTGTCACTTCCCTGCTCTGTTCTTTGTTGTTTTCTGAATTTTATAAGTGCTTATTGTAACTTGAATTTGAGATTGATCCCCGTTCAGTTCCATGTGGAGGATTTCTAGCCTTTGTAGCCTTCTGTTGTCTGAGGTTTCTTGGTAGAGGTCAGGGGAGGGTGCCCAGTTTATCCAGCTGCTGTTAAATGAGTTCAGCTGTATTTTGCACTAAGTCACTTTGTTGTCACCAAGCTCCTGTGGGGCTGCACGGGACCAGTGTTCTTTACAGAATCCCATTTAAAAAGGACTGGTTAGTTGGTTAAAACAACACACTCATGGTTTATAAAAATACTTGCCGTGCATGTTTCCTCAAAGCTCCCCTGCTTAACCACACACCCAAATGTATAAGTGAGACCTGTCTGGACCCCGAGGGGTTCATCTGTTCCCCACACTGTTGCCACCAGTGTCTTTCCTATCTTCAGACCCAGGACTAGCGGAAGAGCTGGGAGTCCAGGCAAGATATTCTTTTTCTTTTTTTTAATTAGTTTATTTTTAAATGGAAGGAAAATTGCTTTACAGAATTTTGTTCTTTTCTGTCAAACCTCAACATGAACCATCCATAGGTACACATACATCCCTTCCCTTTCGAACCTCCCTCCCATCTCCCTCCCCATCCCACCCCTCTAGGTTGATACAAGATTATTTCTTAGTGAAGACCTAGGAGAGCTTTATGTAAACCCCAGTGAGCAAATGACACTCCAACTGGGTGTAAGCACTTCAGTGTGTAGCCCCCGGTCTGTATGTTACTGAGAAATACAAGCCAGACACATGGTGTTCGCATGGAGGGCTTAGGTATCTTTTCTGTGTTTGACTTGTTGTCATGGGTTCAGTAACCTGCGTCATCACTACAAATGATCTTGGGTGGTGGTACAAGCTGTTTCCTTTTCTCCTTCAAATAGAAAGGTCTGGACGGCTTTGCTGAGAGGTTTCTCACTCTTGCTAGTGGTGCCTCCGAGCAGCATCTGGCGATGAGCACAGTCCTTTCATCAGGGCAGTTCATGCCATGCAGAGTTCTCGGTGCTGGCGTGGCTCTGCTGTCCTGCCTGGCAGGGCCATCTGGTCGCTGGATTTCAGGGAGTGCAGAGCCCGGCTGCAGGGAGGCTCCCATCCGGGGTCTCTGCACTCAGTGGGGTGCTCTCGCTGCTCCACGGCTCCGCTTCTCTTGAACAAACAGTCCTTTAAGATGGCATTAAGCTAGAACAAGGCATTTTTTGTACTTGGCGGATAGCATAGCTAATATATTTTCAAGTAAGTTTCTGGTTATAACGTAAAGCCTGTGTGATAGCCTTTTTCGACACAGTCTATTGTTAGCCAATTTTACACTTACCTCACTCCCTCAGCTGCCAGCTTTACAGGAAGAGGTAGAAGATGACACCATCAAATGTGAAACCTCGACCTCTGCCTCGCTGCGGTCTTTTCGGCTGGACCGGCTCACGGGCTCACTGTGCACAGCCAGCGACGAGGACATCAGGGACGCCCACAAGTAAGGGGCCTGCTCACCTCGTCTTCAGGTTCAGGAGCCCTGTGCCTCTTGTCTTGAAAGAGTTGCAAGGATGGTTGTAAAGGAATCCCACTGGATTCGGTGCCTATGTTTAGTGGTGAACTTCAGGTGCTGGGGTAGAAGAGCTCAGTGACCTCAGTGATTTTAGAAAACATCTGTCTCTACGTATTGACTCCTGTGGGAGGTCTCTTCCTGCTCTTGCTAGAGGTCTGCCAGGCCTGGGGCACGTTCCTGATGGTTACGGCTCCGTGCCTCTCGGCTTTGCTCTTGAGGGTCCCTCCCTCTTCCTCAGGGGTCTCCTCTCAGGAGACTGTCTGTCCCCTCCTGTGACTGACACTGTCCTCATTCAGACCCCCACCTGCTGAGCTCCCGTCGTGTGCCAGGCAGCACTCGATGGAGGGCACATGTGGTCACCTGCCCAGCAGCCCTGCACAGTGACCGTCGCTCTCCTGCCACGGCCGAGGACGGTCACCCTGCAGGAGGCGGGGGAACTGCCCAGAACTGGGGAGCTCGCCTTCTCTGGGAGCGTCGTCACCTGCCAAGCAGCGACCCTGAGGGAGGGTCAGGGCGCCCTCTGCACCAGCTCGTCTGGAGTGAAGACCTCCCTCCTTGGGGGAGGGCTCCAGTCAGAGAATCTCAGCTTCGTGGGGCCATTGTTTGTGGCCGGAAGCCTGCATCGCTCGTGTGGAGTGTGGGTGGTGAAGGAGACTCCACTGTCTGCTGCGAGGTTGAGGCGTGGGTGTTGCTGGGTGGCCGGTTCTATCAGTAGGTCTTATGGAGGGGTGTGTGTTTGCACAAGGGTGCCAGTTAAAGGTCGTTTTCTCTCCCCGAAGCGCGACAGGCTCTCAGGACGGTCCTGGGGGCAACCCCAGCAAGAGCAACAGCAGCCAGGACTCGCTGCAGAAAGCCCCGAAGAAGAAGGGCATCACGTCCTCCATCGGTCGTTGGTTTGGCAAGAAGGAAAAGGGCCGGCCTGGACACGCCAGCAAGGAGGCGTTAGGACCAGGTGGGTGCTTCACCGTTCAGAGGGAGGAGGGTCTGCATGTATGTCCCTTCTGTGTCTCCCCCGCTGTCCCCACGCGGCTCCTGTCACTCACACTAGGTGTCCTTCTGGGAGGAGTGGAGAAGGCGTCTGTCTTCTCTAGGGTCCCAGATGACCAGATCAATTGATGAGTAGATGGGTGGACAGGTGGATGAACAGATGGCTGGCTGGATGGGTGGGTGGATGAACGGAGCATGGAATGAGTAAAGCAGATGCTTATACTCCGATGAGAAACATATTCTACGAAATGGGTTGAGTAGGAGCCGGGCAATAACTGTTTCCTCCAGAACAGTGACAGGTGTTTGGAAACGGCCTAAGTGCTCATCAGAGAGGAGTGAGGTACGATCTGTGGGCACCCCACAAGGAACAGCATCCCCTCCTTTCTGCCACTTTCCCCATCCCCAGGAGCTCATGAAGGGTTCTGCCCATGCCCCCCACCCAGCCCACAGCCATGCAGGTCCTCCTGGGGTCTCCTCATCACACAGTGTTATCATCAGGCCCCCGTCTCGCTCGGCTTCATCTCCTTAAGGACAGGGTATGTTCCTGCCTCTTCAGCCAGATATTTGTTGAGTGTCTTCTTTTTGCTGGGTGTGGGACTTACAGGGTGAGTAAAACAGATGTGGTCTGGAGCACAGTGAAGGGAGAAGAGAGAAAAAGGAGCAGATTATTCAATGCTATCCCTCTTGTTAGTGAATACAACACTGAGCTGGATGGTGCATTGATTGTATACCAGATGCTGTGTGTGCCCCTTACCAAGCAGGTGCTGCCACCTCCCTATTTACAGGGGAGGAGACAGTGAATCTAGAAGGCGCGGTGAGGCAGTGGTGAGGGCAGGTTCACATCCACGCAGTGGGACCATGCACTTTGCCGAGCCCCAGCCACCTCTCTGGTGGATGCAGTAGGAATGAGATGGTTCTATGGCATCACTGATTCGATGGACATGAGTTTGAGCAAACTCCAGGAGACAGTGACTTACAGCAAAGCCTGGAATGCTGCAGTCCACGGAGTGGCAAAGAGCTGGACACAACTGAGTGACTGAACTAAAACCTGAGTGTGTGCTAAACTGCTTCAGTCGTGTCTGACTCTTTGTGACCCCAGGGACTATAGCCCAGGAGCTCCTCTGTCCATGGGATTATCCAGGCAAGAATACTGGAGTGGGTTGCCATGCCCTTCTCCAGGGCATCTTCTCAGCCCAGGGATCGAACCCACATCTCTCGTTATCTCTTGCAGTGGCAGGCAGGATGTTTACCACCAGCGCCACCTGGAAAGCCCCAGGGAACGCTGACAACTAGGAAATGCAGAAAATAAGGGGGCTGCTCCTAAGCTAAACTGGAAGAGCAGCAAGCACAGGTTGAAAAAAGGAAAACACACGAAGAGCGACAACAGTGCCCATAGAAACAAGCCAGGATGTGTTCACCCACAAAGAAAGTATCTGTGCCATTCGGAGGAGGAGCCCACCAGCCCTTGGAGGGACAGTCGGAACCGGAATGAAAACCGAGGCCATGGTCAGCAGTGCCCACCCACACGGCCCGATTTGCGTGGTGTCACTCACCGGCTTCCTGTGTCCCCAGAGCTGCTGGGGGTGACATCTGAGTGCTGAGGCCAGGCAGCATCCCCAAGTGAGCTAAGGCATCCCTGCTCTCCTTCCAGTGCTGCTGTGGGGCTCTCTGTGGGTGGCCACCCTCATCGCCTGCTCTGCCACCCGATGGGGCCCAGCTGTCCCCCTGGGATCCTTTCAGCCCTTGAGCTTGGGTGTTCCCAGCCCTCTGCCATGCTGGACTGGGACGCAACTCAGGACTTGGGTTTGAGATATCAAGGAGACCGTGAATCTGGAAGGACACAGCCCTGGGGCCCTGGAGTGAGCATGTGAGAAGAGCAGGAGAGCAAAGCCCCCTCGGGGAGGAAGCAGAGCTGGGGAACGTGCCCACACCCACCACTGCCTCTGGCACAAGTGCCTCTTCTTTGCCTCTCCTTGGCCTGAAACAGACCCCAGCTGCTGCTGCTCCGCAGGTGATTCCTAAAGATGCACATCCTGCAAGAGCTATTGTCCTGCTGCTCTGGGGCTGCCTAAGTGTGCTCAGGAGCGTCAGACAAGTGGGGCTGCCACGCCTGATGCTGGGGGAGGGCCTGATGCTGGACTAAGGCCTGATGCTGGGGGTTAAACGTCTGATGCTGGTGGGAAGGTCTGATGGTAGTGGGCAGCCTGCTCCCAGATGTACACAGAGTTGTGATTATAAATCTCTCTGAGAAATCTTTGTTTCATACTTTCCTGACCACCTTGCTATGTTCTTTTTCTCTGAAGCATAATTGCTGTGCAATATCGGTTTGATTTCTGCCGGACAGCAACATGAATTAGCCATAGGTGTACGTGTGTCCCCTCCCTCTTGAATCTCCCTCCCACCTCCCCCTGCTACATTCTTGTTTCTATGGATATATGAATAAGAAAGACTGTTGACTAAAATAACATGAAAAGCTCCCACACACAAGTGTGCACACGTACACTCCCTAGTGCATCTTTCGGGTCCACGTCAGGGTTGCCCTCGGCCTCCCCGCCCTGGGATCCACGGTGAGCCTCGACACCTGCACTTTGTTCCCACCCTCGGCCTGCTGCCCACGCCTCAGCAGCAGAGGGGCCCTGTCCCCGCAGGTGCTGAAGTGATGGAGTCCCTTGTCTCCGGAGCCAAGGACATGAATACCAGGTCGATCGTCCTTTGGGGACACCTATACTTCCGCCTTCTAGCCTTGCCATTGTATCCATCCGTTTCTCTTAACAGAATGTCCGTGTGATGACACGGGCTCCCATGACCAGCTCTGGTCTGTTCTCATTGAGAGTACAGCTTACCCTCGGCACTCTTTCTTGGCAGTGGGAAATTTTGCTTCAGTACTTTATTGAAAGAAAGCAATAAATAATACTGTGATAAAAAATAGTTCAAAAGTAGACTGTGCATACTTTGTCACATATTCAGGAAGTTCACATAAGATTAATAGAAAATCAGAATGTTAACAATGAATTGTACAAGGAAAGGCAGAACACACATGTAAAGAGACGTGCCATCTGTGTCTGCTGAGAGGTCAGCTGCATAATAAGGCACCATGATCTGAACACATCTCTTGCTGGCTGCTTTAATGTGCTCCTGAAAAAGTAAAAGTTACATTTACTACTTATACTATCCAAAATGGCTATGTCATCAAAATCTAAAAATGTATGCCTAGGTCCATTCTTTAAACATGTTTACAAACAGATGTAAAGAGATGATTTACATCAGAAAAATAAGGCCTTTGTCAGAGCTGCACTATGCTGTCTGTCTGTCGAGGATGTGGCGCCCTCACTGTCCAGCTCGATGGCTCCGCAGCGGGTGCAGGGCATCGCGATTGGTCCTCGAAGAGTCTCACCGGAGAGGAGGGATCTGGGTCCACACAAAATGGCTATGTCATCAAAATCTAAAAATGTATGCCTAGGTCCATTCTTTAAACATGTTTACAAACAGATGTAAAAAGATGATTTACATCAGAAAAATAAGGCCTTTGTCAGAGCTGCACTATGCTGTCTGTCTATCGGGGATGTGGTGCCCTCACTGTCCAGCTCGATGGCTCCGCAGCGGGTGCAGGGCATCGCGATTGGTCCTCGAAGAGTCTCACCGGAGAGGAGGGATCTGGGTCCACAGAGACTGGGTTACAGGAGAGATTTTCATAGTCATCTTCTAGTTATCCTTTCAGCCCAAATTTCATTAGAAGCTCACATTTAACACCCAGTGCTTTTAAATCGCTTCACGCTGCAGACGAAAAGCATTTCTTCCCAGAAACAAGGTACAGTTTAGGTCAGTCGTTAAAATACAACAATTGGTTGAAATTAAGTTCGCTCATTTCAGAGTGATTGTTGGAGAGCTTGGTTACATTCTGGAAGGATAATGCTCACCGTGTCATGATGATTTTACAATCGCAGTAAAATCCCTTCTCTCGTGGTTTAACATTTAAAAATTCAACAAGAATAATGACAATAAATGCATCATTTGCAAAAGCCCTGTATTTGTTCATAGGATTTATACAGACAAGTATTACAGTACAATCATTTGAAAGACTAAAATCAGGTATCAGAACATGAACTGATCTGAAAGGATATTCATAGCCTGGATATACAAGAAAAAGGAAGTATATAAATGAAGTCATATGTTTACATAAATATAAGGAACATTTTTTTCCTCTGGTATTCATGAATTTTTCGCTAATTAAAAACTCTGTAATAAAATATCTTATGGTCCATATAACAAGTATTGACAGATTAAAGATTGCATCAAGTTCAAAATGTAGCCTTTGTCGTATTCTGGACGCTGTATAATCACCTACAGAAGTAGTGCGGGTAAACTGGAAACAAACACATAGACGAGTCAGTCCTGGGACAGCAGCTGGTGCCCGAGCCCCTCCTCTCCAGACACCCCGCCCCACCCCATTCTGGGCTTCAGCTGCTTTGAGAATTCAGAGAAACATGAAGGACCAAGCAGATCAAGGAGAGAACTCTGTGGCTGGCTTTATTCTGACATATAGCTAAAAGCTGCTGGTAAAAAAACTGAAAACCCAATCCAGCTTTCTAGCTGAGACGTGAACAGGACAGAGCAGACAGCCTCCTGCTCTCAGAGTGGCTCGAGCAGGGCTGGGCTCCCGGGCTGGACCCACCAGAGGACCGCCCAGAGCAGCCCCTGCAAGGGAGGGTGGCCCCTCAGCAGTGGCTGACCCCCAGATGCCAGGGCACTTCTGTGTTAAACACTGGCCTCTGGATGAAGAGGCCCAGGGCAGGGCAGCCCTGTGACGCCTGATGCTCTGGGCCCTGTTCCCTCCGAGAACGTGCACGCAGGGCATGGCCAGCAGCACTGCTGCTGTGGGAGGGACACCCGTGTGCACGGATGCGAGGGAGACTCGGGCCATGTTCTGACCACTCAGGTGGCAGGCGAGCGCCAAGGTCACGTTCTCTGCCGCTGAGGGCTCCTCTCTCGGGCGCGACCTCTGGAGACCTGCTGACCCTCCACTCCTAGGGAGTGGCCTCCGTGCCCCCGCGGGACCAGGCCGGCCTGTACTCACCGCAAAGCTCAGCAGGAGTAAGTCCTGACTATAGCACAATCCAGCCTCTGCGTTCCCGCCACGCTGCTTGGTCCCAAGAGCACGGGAGGAAGCGTGCAAACACAGACTGTGGTTAGTCGTGCAATGTCACACGGGGCACGAGGACACACACACACCTGCAGCGCCCACTCCTACTGAGGGTGGGGAAACTTCTAGAGGGTGGATGAGCTGGAGAGAGCAAGCCTGGGGGCTGCCACGTGGGGGTCCCTGCCACCCGGATGGGGGGGGCGGGACGGTCACACTAGAGCATCAACGGCACATTTAATGACAGAAACGCCGACATGGGGACAGCTACTCCACAGCTTCTCAGCTATTCACAGAGCTCCAGATCACACATTCGACACAGTCTATTGTCACCCAGTTTTACACTTACCTCATTCCCTCAGCTGCCAGCTTTACGGGAAGAGGTACGAGATGACAAGACCACCATCAAAAGTGAAACTTCGAGTCCCACCTCTCTGTGGTCCCTTCGGGTGGACCGGCTGCAGATGGGGCGCTGCGCATGGCCAGCCACGAGGACATGAGGGACACCTGCAAGTGAGGAGCCTGTGTGCCTTGTCCTCAGTTTCAGGACCCCTGTGCCTCTTGTCTTGAAAGTGAAGGAAGGATAATTTTAAAGGAATCCCAGTGGATTCGGTGCCTGTGTTTAGGGATGTGTGTGTGTGTGTGTGTGTGTGTGTGTGTGTGTGTGTGTGTGTGTGTTTTCTGGTAGGCAGGTTTCTCTAGATCTGGCGTTAAGGTAGACGTCTTACTCTGTGTGTGTGTTCATGTGTGGGCGTGCACAAGTGGGTTTTTCTTTGCTCTGTTGCTACACCATGGCAAATTCTAGGATGTTCTGGTGGCTTCCCAGAGAACAATTCAAAGTACGAGGATTTTCTGACCACAGTGGGTAATCTCAGCTCTGTCAGTCAACCAGAGACAACATTGACTACAGGGAAAATGCCTTATCTATAAAACGTGAAAAAATATTTTAGTATTCCAGAAAAAAATCACTAGAATATAGTTTAATATTTATGGCATTATAGATGTGAGAATCACTTTGTTTCTCAAAACTATTTTCTTTCTATTAAGCCCCAATTTGTCTCAAAGGTATTCTTTTAATTGCTAAATTTACACAGCCAATGCATCCACTTTCAGAGAATTTTTGAGGGTTGGTGAATCTCAGATTTTCACGTTCTGTCGAAACTCCCAGGGAGAGCACTGCAGGCTCACCAGGTGCTGGACGTGCTCCATGAGGAGTGGAGGCCAAGGCCGCCGAGTCCCCGTTGGTCATCGCAGTGTCCTGGGCATGCGGGGACTCCCCTCGGGCATCGTGTACCTCCTGCTCTAAATGCTGTCTTTCCTCTTCCCCTTGGTGGACACTGTCATGCGCCAGCTCGCGGGGGAAGCCGAGTCAGCAGGTCTGCTGAGCTGTGTGCGTCCTGAAGCCTCCCCGTGGGGCTCGTCCCCAGCTCCAGGCTCTGAGCTGAGCAGCGCTGCAGGAGTAGGGCACGGTGTTGGTGAAGGGGAGCCCAGCGAACCCTCGTAGGAGGTGCTGGGCTGTGCGGACGGTCAGTCTCAGAAAACAAGGCCACACCTGTTGTCTGGGTGGTGCCACGTGTGGAGCATTTGATGGGAAGAAGCTCACACAGCCATCTTGTTAGGAAGGACAGCTTGACCGTGGTGCTCATGTCCTGCTTTAAAGTGCCCGTTGTCAGCCACAGAGGGTGTGGCTTTCTCTTGGGCGTATCTGTTCCCCATAGAATTCACTGTATTTCCGAATGTCTTTCTCCTGTGACTCTAATTTTAAGGCGAGGAAGCATGCCTCATCAGTTTACTGCTAAGCAAGTGTTTTAAAGAATTGCACTTGGGGACTCCAATGTCATCCTCGAGGGGGCACAGGCGGTCCTCGCTAAGTAGCCCCGCAGGGCGGGCTGAGCAGGGTCATTGCAGCAGAACAGGCAGCCCCCCAGGCTCGTCTCTGAAGCTGTCTCTGTAGAGAGGTTTCAGCTGCAAGTGAGCCGCTGACAGCAGAGTGATGCGATATCTTAGAGCCGAGGAAGGAAGCACACCCCAGCAGAAGCCAGGCGAGCCTTCCATCTGCTTCTGGATGGTGGCTGCGGTGGGGACACAAACTCCAGGCACGTGGTACATGCTCGCTCCCCTGGCATACGGGAATTTTAGAAGTTTGCCTTTTTTAAAACTCTCTTTGAGCGATTAAGGGGCTTCCCTGGTAGCTCAGATGGTAAGGCATCTGCCTGCAATGTGGGAAATCTGGGTTTGATCCCTGGGAGATCCAAGATCCCCTGGAGAAGGAAATGGTAACCCACTCTGGTACTCTTGCCTGGAAAATTCCACGGAGGGAGGAGCCTGCTAGGCTACAGTCCATGGGGTCGCCAAAAGTTGGACGTGACTGAGCGAAAACACTTCCACTTTCACTTTTTGAGCTATTAAGATACATGTTGTGTTTTCTGGTATAACTATTCCCAGAAAATAGAGTATTTACTATTCTAGGAAACCTAAGGTTGAAGTAAGGAACAGTTACTTGAAATTTGATGTGAAGCATTTCGAGCTTTAACCATACATAGACTTCACAGTCTTAAGTGAAGTCTGATGCTGTTTGAATGTATTGAAAAGCCACTGTGTATCTTCAGGGAATTCCCTAGCAGTCCAGTAGCTAGAACTCCACACTTCCACTGCAGGAGGCCTGGGTTTGGTTCCTGGTTGGAGAACTAGGGTCCTGCAAGCCACACAGTGGCCTAGTCAAAAAGAATAACCAGTATCTTAATTTACCACGTAGCTAGTTAGCTGAACAGCAGTGCAGGAGAGAAACAGCCCCCATCCAGCCCTCTCCTTGCTTGCTGTGTTGTAGTGTTCTGTGCTGAAAGTCTGTGTTGCTCTTTGTGCGTCTGCTGTGAAATGGTGTGCATTTCTGAAGCTCTCTCAGGGACAGATTCCTCTGCTCAGATCTCGGTGTGGTTTCCTCTTCTATGTATCTGTCCTCACTGTTTAGAAAGGGAAGAGTGGATGTTTTTCCTTGACTACCCCCCTCCCTTGGATGTGCAGACTTCTGAATCCTTTAAGGCTGGCAATAATTCTTTCATTGGGAAGAAGGTGATTCTGTAAGGAATTGCGAGGACTCATTCAGCATTTCATGACTCAGGGATTCTTTGTAATATGTCTGAACTCTCATTAAGTAGATGGTTTAGAAGATTAAAGGAAAATGGTGAGATACATACTGTTTCACTTTTCAAATTTATAAAGAAAATAAATACTTAGGTTAACTTGTTTTATACCAGTGTGTAGTAGTGATTCTTGAATTTTGAATGTTTTGTTACTTGCAGGCATGAGTTGCTGGAGGAAGCCAGGCGACAAGGCGGGCCTTGGCGCAGTGGGACGGGCCAACTGTTGTGGTCTGGCTGGAGGTGTGTAGGCGCCCCACCCCCACCCGCACCCGCACCCCCGTCCTGGGCTGGGTGTGTCAGTCCCTCCACAGCCACGCATAACCTCCTGCCTCCTGTCTCCTGTCCCCAGCTCTGGGTCGGGATCCCAGCCTGGTAGGTGGCTGCTTGCCAGCCAACGTGAGGAGCGGTGCCATCATGTCCACCCTGTCGCCCTGTTGGACACGGAGATCCAGCGTGAGATCGGCATCAGCAACCCGCTGCACCAGCTGAAGCTGCGGCTGGCGATCCAGGAGAGCATGTCCCTGACCGGCCGCTCCGCCCCGTCCAGAACTGTACGCCTCCCTCCTTCCCTAGGGAGAGTTCGGCCCGGTTTGTGTCGCTTCCAGGGTTCTCCATACAGACATCCACTGTTCCAGCTTAAAGTTCTAGCATTCAAAACCATGACAGCTTTTCATTTGCAGCAGCAGTGTTGTTAAAAGATAGATGATTGAATACTTCAGACTGATTATTTTTGTGACAGAAGGGCTGCAGTGGCATTGTTAATAGAGAAATGGGGGTTTTTGAAAACATAAAAAAGGGACTTTTGAAAATGTGAAAATTGTAAACAAAAAAAAGAGGAAGTTTTTGAAAATGTATTAAAAGAAATGTAAATATAAATGTCAAGAAAGTGAAAGAGAAAAGGCTTAGCCCCCAGGCTGCATTGTTTTTCCCTTATTTGCCTTGTCCGGCCTGTCCTCTTGGGCAGTTCCCTTTTCGGGAGCTGTAGACCCTGGGCTCTCAGGGTTTTAAGAGTCCGAACATCTGCCAGGTCCCACCAAGTCGTATCGTGCTCATCCAAGTTTCTTCCACATGGGAAGGCCTTGAAAGTCCTATAAAAGGGTCTTCCTAGTTGGAAAAATTAAAACGCATCTGGTCGAAATGTGGATTGTTGCCAGGAGATCAGGGCCGGCCAGCTCCTCATTTCTCGAGTGCAGACTCAGGACACAGCTCAGTCCCCACGCTCGGTGTGTCCACTCTGGAGAGGAACCCTGGTGAGGAGACGTGACCTCCCAGATGTAGCTGCCCTGAGGAGCAGGAGGAGCCTGACTCAGGCTCATGGTTATTTCACACAAAAAGCGTGAAGGCTTTCTCGCCCGTTTGTCCTCCTTGTTTCTAAGGATGAGCGTGAGGGTGGATAACTCACCCCGCACCGATGCACTTGTTCTCAGCGTATCTGCTCTGCTCTCTGTGCCCCAGAGGGTTCACTAGAGCCACCTTTTTAGAAATGAAGGTGCTGAGGGTTCCCCAGAGGTTTTATTAAAGTATCTCAGTAAAGGGAGCATCTTATGAATTGAGTTTAACGGGTGGTGAACTCAAGCAGCATCCCCCCTCCGACCGTGAGGATGGGCTTGGGGGCGGGACATCGGCAGAACCCCTGACGAACTCCTGGGGATGGGGAAGGTGACAGGAAGGAGGGGGAGGTCTCTTCCTTGTGGGGTGTCCACAGATTGTACCTCACCCCTCACTGATGAGCACCTAGGCCGTTTCCAAACACTTGCCACTGTTCTGGAGAAAACAATCATTGCCCAGCTCCTACTCAGTTTCGTAGAGTATGTTTCTAGAATTGGAGTGTAAACATCTCCTTTATTCATTCCATCCTCTGTTCATCCACCCAGCCAGCCAGCCGTCTGTTCATCCATCCATCCACTCACTAATTCATCCATCCATCCATCCACCCACCCATCCACTCACTAATTCATCCAGCCATCCATCCACCCATCCACCCATCCACCTGTCCACCCAGTCAGCCAGTCATCTGTACATCCATCTATCTACTCACTAATCCGTTTATCCACCCATCCATCCATCCACCTGTCCACCCAGTCAGCCAGTCATCTGTACATCCATCTATCTACTCACTAATCCATTTATCCACCCATCCATCCATCCTCCATCTATCAATCCATCCATCTATCCAACCACACATCTGTCCATGCATCTATCCAATCACCCATCCATCCATCCACCCATCCACTCATTAATCCATCCATCCATCCATCCATCTATACAAACTTCCTTCCTCCCTCCCCCGATCCCTTCCTTCCATCCTTCGTTCCTCAATAGAATTTTACATTTTTGTGCAGATTGGTATTTTATTCCTCTTAAGTTTAATCACAGGGTATTTCTATTCCCCCACCACCTTGCTCTTTTGGATTGCATCCTTTATCCACTGCAATTTCCAGCAGTTACATGATTCTTTTGCCAACAGTAACTCTGGAGAGTTGTTAGCATCTGACTCCCTGACGGAGCTGTTCTGTTATCCCCATGTTTCAGCTGATACTTTTGGGTTTTCCAGGTAGGCCATCATATCATCTTTAATCAGTGGCTATTTTATTTCCCTCTTTCAGTAACCACAATTATTATTGACTTTTCTTGCCTGATAGCACATTCTAGAACTTACAGAGCATTGATAATTAACAGAGGTGATCACAGCATCCTTGACTCGTCCCTGACTTTGATGAGACCACTTGTAACACATCACTATTCAGTGTGATTTTGGCCCTTGGCTTGAAATAGATGTTTTTAAAGAGTTTTTAGCAGGAAGATGTTCAGTTCTATCCAATGAAGTGGGCGACAGAGGATGAGATGGTCAGGTGGCATCACAGACTCAATGGACGTGAGTTTGAGCAAACTCCAGGAGATAGTGAAGGACAGGGAAGCCTGGGGTGCTGTAGTTCATGGTGGAGTAGATTGTAGGAGGCCATGATTCTCCTGCCCTGGCCTGTAACTGCCCCGTTTGCCAACTACATTGCAACATTTCCCGTTAAGAGGCACAGCGTATTTCTGCAGCTTCTGGGCTGGCCTTGTGACTTGGCTTGGCCAACAGAAAGAGGCAAAGTGACAAGCTTCACAGGGCCTTGAGAGCTTTGCTCTCTGACCACCTCCCTGTGAACAAGCCCCAGCCAGCCTGCTGGAGGACAAGACTCCCATCATCACCCCTGCCAACAGCCAGCTTGTCCATCCTGAACCATGGCTACCCTTGAGCAGCCAAGCTCAGCTGACCCACCAGCTGACTGTAGATGCAGGACTGTCCCCACTGGAGATCGAGCACACATCTGGCCCCAGTCAGCTCCCTGACCCGCAGCCTGATGAGAGATAATGGGTGGCTGTTTGCAGCCACTAAGTTCTGGGTGGTTCACTGTGCAACAGTAGATAATCACACAATGGCTGTTCTCTTTTGGCCTGCTGAACATGAACTGATGTTTACTGTTGTGTCTTGGAAATCACAGAATGAGCCTGTATGTGCGATTGGGCCCAATTTTTTGACGTGCTGCCAAGTTGCCAAAAACTCAGCAAATGTGACCAGGCACTCTTTATCAGAATTGGCTGAGACTTTATAAAATCGAAGGCTCATTTTGTCTTACTGCTTCAAAAAATGCTGCTACTGGGATTTCCCTGATGCTCCAGTGGCTAAGACCCCACGCACCCAATGCAGAGGGCCTGGGTTTGACCCCTGCTCAGGGAATTAGATCCCACGGGCCACGACTAAAGATCCCACGTGCTGTGACTAAAAGATCCAGCAAGATGCAGCTAAGACCCAGCATGGCCCAATAAATAAGTGTTTAAACACTGGTGCTGGAGTCAACTTGTGGGAGAGGATGGGGTGTGGTCCCTGGGTTGCCCAGGATGCTGGGTTCTGGGTGTGCAATGCTTAGAGGAGAATGAGTGTGATCTCCAGAGTGAGGATACGGTGGCCGACACCCAGAGGTCTTAGGCCCGGTAGACACAGCCAGCTGAGGCCACTTTCTGACTGGGGAGGTGGGAGGGGGGCTAGCGACAGTTGATACCATCCCGTAGTTGGTCACAAAGTCTAAGCTGAAAGAAGCTCCCAGAATACTGCTGTCTCTGGGGTTTTGCTGTGGTGGTTTTAAATTGTGTCCTCAAGTTTGGGGGTATTCCTCTGCTCAGAAAGGAACCCAATCTCCCTCCCCTTAAGTATGGACCGAGCCTAGTGACTCACTTCTAATGAATAGCATAAGGTAGAAATGACAGCATGGAACTACTGAAAAGAGGGCCGTCAGAGGCATGTCAGACTCTTCCTCACTCTCTTGGACTTCCTGCCCTGGGTGAAGCCAGCCCCCATGTTGTGAGGACGCTCAAGCAGCCTGAGGAGAGGTCCGCGTGGTGAGGAGCTGAGGCTCCACCAACAGCCCTGTGAGTGTGCCGTCTTGCAGGCTGACCTTCCAGCCCCAGAACCACCTTCAGATACCTGCAGCCCTACATGACATCTTGACAATAACCCCATGAGGGACTCCCAAGCCAGAATCACACAGCTAAGCCATTTCTGAATTTCTGACCCCACCGAAAGAACCTGAAATAATAAATACACAGTATTTTAAGCCACTAGGTTCTGAGGTTGTTTGTTACACAATGCAAGCCAACTAATATACTTCTTATGGTGGCTCTGGGTGGTGAGTTCATCCATGTCAACTTGTTCTCTTTCATGGACTTAAGGTTCTGGCACAGTTGTCTCTGCTCTAAGATCCCACTAACATAGACCTCTTAGTTTACTGGATAGCCTCCTTAAAATGTATGCCAACTCTTTGCTTGTTAAAGAGTGAGTTTGGGTTTCTGAGACTGGTGTTGTTCCTGAGAAGCAGCTCTCTGACCAAGGCTTTTCTATGGACCTCTGCAGGAGGAGACCCCAGAAGCTGCCTGACATCTATCCTATAGGGTTTGGTGGCAAGCTCAACACAGGATACCCCGTGTAGACAGAAGCCATGTCACGGATAATTCCATGGTGGGATTATGTGGTTGGCGAGAATGCCGAGGTAGCTTGAAGCAGGGGTGGGTTCCAGTACTGCCCTCTCCTGAGGTCTTAAAACCATCTTGTGGGAGCTTCACACACGTGCCAGAGACAGGCACACACGATCCCTTTTTGGTAATGAAGCACTTGCACGTGGCCAGCACCCAGGAGCCCCCTTCCTGACCCCCAAGGGGAAACCACTAGCCCAATTCTTGTCTGCTCACAACGCTTCACTCACCTGGTCCACTCTGTCCCCCTGGACACCAAACTTGCATCCAAACCCCCAGACAGAGTCAACCTGCAAGCAGTGCTTGGAGAGCTTTGACTGATACTCGTGGCCGACAGCTGACTGGAACAGGGGCCAAAGTGAAGCATCAGACACCCACCAGCATTGCCGCACTGGACGCGCCCCCCAACCCCGCCTTACCCTGAGGCAGCCTGCACTCCTGCTCAGTGTGGGTGATGTAAACAAAGTCACTCAGTGTGGAAGCTGGCCCAGAGGGAGGTAACTCCAGGGGGCATCACAATACCAGGGCCCCCCAGTCAGGTGTTCCCGAACCCTCTCCACACCAGGCTCCCCGGAAGTTTCCCAAGGACCCCAGCCATAGGGGGCGTTCTGAGGTGCCTGGGCTTGAAGAAATAGGAGGCCAGCCCCCAACCAGAACCACAGAGCCAGCAGCCTGCCAGCGATTCCTAAGCCCACTTCCAGGAAGACTGCTGGCAGTGATCACCCTCTTCAGGTGGGACACTGTCAAAGCACGTGACCCAGGAATCAGGGCACACACTGGAACACAGATGGCAGGCTTCAGGCACACGGCACGGTCAGTGTCAACACCGGCCACACATCCAGCCCGCCCAGCTGTGCAGTGGGGCCTGCCAGCGCCTCGTCACCCCCCAGTCAGGGAAGGGGGTCTGGTGACCTCTCAAGGCCACACGCTGACCGGGCAGTCCACCCGAGCTTTCCGCTGTGTGGTCAGGAAGCCATGGCCCGTGGCCCACATCCAGCACCGAGCTTCTTTGTAAATAAAGCTTTCTGGAACATGCAGATGTTTCAGGACATCTGTTCATTTACAGAAAATCTGTGCCTAACTTTGTGTCAAGACAATACAGCTAGTTCAGGAGCCACTCGAGACCCTGTGGCGGCCAGGAAGCTAAAAATACTTACACCCCGGACTCTGAGTATATCACATGCTAATTCATGGGGCCACCACTGTCTGGTTTCCCCAAGACCAAGCTCAGGTCATTTAATTTGTAATTTAATCTTTTTTTATAGTGAAGTAGAATTGATTTCCATTGTTTCATTGGTTTTAGGTGTACAGAAATTTGATTTGATTTTTACATAGAAGTATATCTATTCTTTTCCTGTCTTTTTTCCTCATATAGGTTACTACAGTTTTTTCAGTTGAGTTCCCTGTTCTATTATTCAGTAGGTTCTATTTGATTATCAATTTGATAAATATTAATGTTTATATATTAATCAAAATTCTTAATTTATCCCTCCCTTCTAATTTTCTTTTGATGATCAGAATTTGTTTTTCTCAATCTGTGAGTCCGTTTCTGTTTTGTACATTAGTTCATTGGTATGAATTTATAGATCTCACCTGTGTGTGATATCTTAGGATGTTTGTCTGTTTCTCTCTGACTTTCCTCACTTGGTTTGAAAATTTCTCAGTCCATCCATGCTGCTGCCAATATCTTTGTTTCATTCTCTTTGATGGCTGAGTAGTAGTCTGATGTATAGACATACCATGCAGTCTTCATTTTTCTGTCAGCGGACATTTTGGTGGATTCTATGTCTTGGCTGTTGTAAATAGTGCTGGCCTGAAAACTGGGGTGCACGTGTCATTTTGAATGAGAATTTCTCCAGATGTAAACCTGGGAGTGGGGTTTCAGGATCATATGCTACCTGTATGTTTAGTGTTCAAGGAAACTCTCGCTGTTTTCCACAGTGGTTTCACCAGCTACATTCCCACCAAGGCTGCACGATCCCCCCTCCAGGACCCCTTTCTGTGCGTCCTCTGCAGCGTTCATTCTTCGTAGATCTTCTCCATGATGGCCGTTGTGACCCGTGTGAGGAGAGGCTTCGCTGCAGTTGTGATTGGCATTGACTTAATAATTACTGGTGTGGAGTATGTTTTCACGTGTTTTTGTTATTTTTTTGTTATGTGCTTTTGTTATCTGTTATTGTACACCTTGTGAGTACGATTTACTTCTTGAATCTGCTTTCCTGAAAGCTGGCCCTGTATGGAAGGAATTCTTTTTCGACAATTTACCCCAGGACATTTCTTGAGGGCAGGTGTCATTTACAGCCCTGTGAGACTTGTGACTATTAAGATCCCGTCAGCACGTTTTTTATGGTATATATATTAATCTGAACCAGCTAATGGCTCTCTGCCCCCTGAAACTTTCTTCTTTGGTAACCATAGTTTCTTTTCTAAGTCTCTGAGGCTGATTCTCTTGTAGAAAGTTCATTTGTGTCCATTTTCAGATTCCACCACACCTGTCTTTCCTTGTCTCACGTAGTTCACATAGTATGACCATCTCTAGTTTCTTCCCTGTGCCTGGAAACGGCATCATCTCATCCCTCTTTCCTTCTGAGTGTTATTGCATTGTGTATATGTAGCCCATCTTCTGTATCCATTCGGCTGTCCTTGTGCACTTAAGCTGCTTCCCTGTCCCTGCTATTGTACCTAGTGCTGCTGTGACCGTTAGGGTGCAGGCGTCTTTTAAAATCTTGGTTTTCTCTGGATCTATGCCTAGGTATGGAGTTGCTGGGTCACTTGGTACTTCTCTGTTTAGTTTTTATGTTTAGTTGGAGAACCTCCATATTGTTTTGTTTTGTTACATTATATTACGTTATGTTACATTATGCTATGTTTTGTTACGTTATATTGTTACATTTTGTTTTGTTATGTTTTGTTATGTTATTATGGAGACCCTCCATAATGTTCTCCCTAGTGGATTACCCATTTGTATTCCCACTAATGGTGGTAGGGTTTTCTTCTCTCCACACCTTCTGCAGAATTTATTGTTGTAGATTTTTTGAGATGGTCATTCTGATCGATGTGAAGTGATACCTCATTAGACAACTGCCTTGCCTTTCTCAAAGAGCGAACGATGCTAGAATCTTTTCTTGTACTTTATGGCCATCTCCACGACTTCTGTGGAGAAATGTGCATTTAGATCTTTGGCCAATTTTTTATTGGATTGTTTGTTTTTTGATGTTGAGTTTTTGATATTGAGCTGTACAAGTTGTTTGTATGTGTAGAGAGAAATTCCCTGTGGCTATCTTCATTTAAATGAATTTTTTCCATTCTTGGTTGTCTTTTTTTCTTTCACTGATGGTTTCCTTTGTTGTGCAAATGCTTTTAACATCTATTATGTCTCATTTGTTTATTTTTGTGTTTTTTATGTCCTGATTCCTAGAGGTAGATCACAGAAGATCTTCCTGCATTTTATGTTAAAGTGTGTCCTGCTTTTTTCCCTCAAGAGTTCCCCTGTGTCTGTCCTTCTATTTAGACCTTTGATCTACTTGCAGTTTATTTTTGTGTGTGGTGTTAGGAGACCATCTGATCTCACCCTCCTTCTCATGCTGAGGAAGCTGCCTGGCGTCCTCCCTCCACAGTGGCTGCTCCCAGTTTCCATCCCCAGCACAGGGCAGGAGGGCTCCCTGTGCTCTACACCCGCTCCAGGATTTACTGTTTCTAGAGTTTCTGCTCCAGAGAAGGCAATGCCACCCCACTCCAGTACTCTTGCCTGGAAAATCCCATGGGCGGAGGAGCCTGGTGGGCTGCAGTCCATGGGGTCGCTAAAAGTAGGACACGACTGAGTGACTTCACTTTCACTTTCATGCATTGGAGAAGGAAATAGCAACCCACTCCAGTGTTCTTGCCTGGAGAATCCCAGGGACAGGGGAGCCTGGTGGGCTGCCGTCTATGGAGTCGCACAGAGTCAGACACGACTGGAGCGACTTAGCAGCAGCAGCAGCAGCAGCAGCAGAGTTTCTGCTTATGGCCGTTGTGACTGGTGTGAGGTGATACCTTGTTGAAGTTTTGATTTGCACTTCTCTCATATTTAGTGGTTAGCATCTTTGTATGTGATTTTTTAAAACAGTGTAAGTTAAACTTACTCATACTGGCTTCTTGAATGATTTCCTTGCTTTAGTATTTTTCCAGTGACCTCCCCTGGGACATTTCTTGAGGGCAGGTATATTTTTACTTACAGCCCCTCTGGCCTTGTGAATGTTAAGTCCCCTTGAGCAATGGTTTCAAAGTTGTTGTTATGAGAAATGGCCACAAGGCGGCAGCATGGCTTTATGTCCAATTCTGGTTACTGGGGGAACCACCAGAGCCTCGGGAAAATCCTGTTCCTGGACTGTCAGTTAGAGTGGAATGTGCCAGAAAAACCACTTAAAGCTTGTGGCCCATTCCTTCTTCCTTCCCTACCCCTGACACCTGGACAAATCCCAATTCTTGCAGCACCACTCTGGGGAGGGTGATTTCATCCATAGGTGGGGCGACCCTAAGGAAGGAGGCTGGAGGGGGAAACTCCAACACCAGGAGACATGGGGCCCACAGGGCTTTTCAGAGCTCTTCCAGCCCAGAGGTTGCACATCCTTTGGAAGCAGTGGCATAGTTTCACTGCAAGAGGACGTGCCTGCATCTGGAGGCTGTGGGCTGATGCAGAGGAGAAGAGGCTCGCCAGGGCCATGGGGCAGGGCTCATTGGCTGGCACGCCCTCCCCAGCTCCGTCAGCCCCGAGACAGTCTATCCTTGGGAACCAAGCCTGCCCAGGCTTCAGGGATGTGACAGCAGCCCAGGCCACCAAGGCCTGAGGGGAACGGAGTTGACATTCACTCTTGGTAATTTGTATTCTGTATTGGTGCATAGGTGACTTTGGAGAAGGAAATGGCAACCCACTCCAGTGTTCTTGCCTGGAGAATTCCAGGGACGGGGGAGCCTGGTGGGCTGCCGCCTATGGGGTTGCACAGAGTCAGACACGACTGAAGCGACTTAGCAGCAGCAGCAGCGGCGGCACAACTCTTCATCATGTAATTACAGAACATGGCCACAAGGTGGCAGCACTTCCTTACATCACACCGGTTTTGGGGGTCTTTTTTTTTCTTTTTTCTTTTTTTGTTTTTTTACTGTAATTTCCTTGGTATTTTATATTGGAATAGAGTTGATTTCTGATGTATTTGTTTCCAGTGTACAGGAATTCAATTTAGTTATATATAGACGTTTCTCTATCCTCTTTCAGGTTCTTTTTTGCATATAGGTGATTTCAGTGTGTTCAGTAAACCTCCCTCTGCTTTCCAGTAGTTCCTTTTGAGATCAACTCTTTGATAGATATTACTGTGTATATGTTAATTCTAAGCTCCTAGTTTCTCACACCCGTATCTGGGGGCGCTGCGGAAGGCAAAGGCACTCCAGGGCCATTGTGGAGGCACACTGCCTGCCACGTGCTCGGAGCTCCCTCAGCCCTGGGACGGTCCAGCCTCGGGACCCAAGCCAGTCAGGCTCCGGGGATGTGACCACAGCCTAGGTCACTCTGACCTGAGGGGAACAGAGTCAGCGTTTCTTTTTATTTTTCTTTTGATGTTTTTAACCTGTAATTTGAACTGGAGTATATAGATGAATTACAATCATGTGGGTCGTTATTTTTTTTCTTCCTTTTCAATCCAGGATAACTTGATTCACGTCTACCTAGAGTATATACATTATTTTTCGGGTTTTTTAATGTGTAGATAATCACACAGCGTTGCATATGTTTACCTGAGTTACACAGTAGGTCCTGGCGACTTTGTAAATAGTGGTGCGCATATGCGAGTGCGAAGCAGCTCGGTTCTCCCCCATCCGTAGCCTTCTATGTTGGGGAGCAGTTGTTTCTTTTCTAAGTCTGTGAGGCTGTGTCTCTTTAAGAAAGAAGTTCATTTTCATCCGGTTTAGATTACATCCAGAAGTGATATCATATGATGCTGTCTGTCCCTGTCTCCCTTACTTCACTTCAAATAATCATCTCAACTTTCTTTTCTGTGACTGGACTTGGCATTGTTTCCTACTTCTTTGTGGTTGAGAAATATTCCATTGTGTATATGTACCCCGTCGTGTATCCATTCATCTGAAATTTCTGCAGTTAACTTGCTTCCCAGACGTGGCTCTTGCATCTTTGGCCATGATTGCAGGAGTGTATTTTACATTTTTTTATTTTCTCTGGATTTATGCCCATGCATGGGATTCCTGGGTCCTAAATACTTCTGTGTTATTTTTCAAATGAACCTCCATATTATTCTCCCTACTGGATGAACCTATGTTCATTACGATCAATAGTGCAGGAGGGTTTCCTTGTCTCTACACCCTCTCCAGCATTTATTATTTTCTAAGGAGATCCAACCAGTCCATTCTGAAGGAGATCAGCCCTGGGATTTCTTTGGAAGGAATGATGCTAAAGCTGAAACTCCAGTACTTTGGCCACCTCATGCAAAGAGTTGACTCATTGGAAAAGATTCTGCTGCTGGGAGGGATTGGGGGCAGGAGGAGAAGGGGACGACCGAGGATCAGATGGCTGGACGGCATCACTGACTCGATGGACATGAGTCTGAGTGAACTCCGGGAGTTGATGATGGACAGGGAGGCCTGGCATGCTGCGATTCATGGGGTCGCAGAGTCAGACACGACTGAGCAACTGAACTGAACTGAAGTAATTTTACTTATTCATTTGTCTTTGGTTGCACTGAGCCTCGGTTGCAGAAATCCAGCTCTCTCTATCTGCAATGAGTGGGGCTCCTCTCTAGTTTCACTGTAGAATGAGGCTCCTCATTGTGGAGGCTTCTGGCTGCAGAACGCGGGCTCTAGAGCCCCAGGCTTCAGGAGTCACGGCGGGAGGCCTCAGTAGTTGTAGTTCAGGGGTCTAGAGCACAGGCTCCGGAGAAGGCAATGGCAACCCACTCCGGTGTTCTTGCCTGGAGAATCCCAGGGACGGGGAGCCTCGTGGGCTGCCGTCTATGGGGTCGCACAGAATCGGACACAACTGAAGCGACGCAGCAGCAGCAGCAGCAGCAGAGCACAGGCTCCGCAGTTGTGGCACGTGGGGGCTTAGTGGCCCCACTGACGTGGAATCTTCTGAGACCATGGTTCCAAACTGTGTCTCCTGCATTGGCAGGCACATTCTTAACACTGCACCACCAGGGAAGTCCTAGCATTTATTCTTTAAGATGTTTTAAGATGACCGTTGTGACCATTGTGAGTGCTTAGCTCATTGGATTTTGATTTGTGTTTTCCTAATAATGAGTGATTCTGAGCATATGTTCATGTGCCTAAGTGCAATCTATAGACCTTCCTGAGAGAATTAACCATTTTAATCTCTGGCCAATTTTGTTCTCGGTTATACGTATTGTTGATATGAAGTTGTACAAGCTGTTTGTATGTTTTGGAGATGAATCCCTTGTGGGTATCTTCTTTGCCAGATATTTTTTCCTATTCTGAGGATTGTCCTTGTCTTTCCTTGAGGGATTCCTTTAGGAATGCAAATGCTTTTAAGGTTAATTCAGTCCCACTCTCTGATTTGGGAGGTGGACCCATAAAGAACTTGCTGCATTTTATGTCAGATGGTGTCCTGTTTATATTTTTCTCAAGAATTTCATAGTATCTGTCATTACGTTTAGATATTTATGCTCTCTGCAGTTTATTTTGTGTTTGGTGTTGGGATGTTTTCTAATTTCATTCTCATTTTCACGATTGAGGGAATCCTCCGGAGTGGCTGTTACCCATGTACATCCCAAGCATCAGCGGAGGAGGGCTCCCTTGTCTGCACATCTTCTCCAGCACTGCCTGTTTGCAGAGTGTGTGGCAACGGCCATTCCTCCTGGTGTGGTGTGATACCTCAGTGTAGTTTAGAGTCGCATTTCCCTAATGTTTAGTGATGTCGACATCTTTTCATGTGATTCTTTTAGAGTGTGGCTTAAACTTACATCTTGAAATTGGCTTCTTTAACACCTGCCTTGTTTTGGATTCTTTTTCGATGACAATCCCAAGGACAGTCCTGGAGTACGGGTGTTTTTTACTTAAAGCCCCTGGATCCTTGTGAATGTTAAATTCCCGGGGCACAGCTCTTAGTGGTGTTATTACATAGAATGGCCACAAGGCGGCAGCACTACCTCATGCCACATTTTTTTCTCCTCTAAATTCCTCGTTATTTTCTATGGGCTTAGAGTGGATTTCTGATGTGTTTGTTTTAGGTGTGCAGGAACTCGATTCAGTTATACATAAACGTTTATCTATTCTCTTTAGGGTTCTTTTTTGCATATAGATGATTACAGTTTCAATAACTGCCTAAGCTATTCAGTAGGTACTTTTAATCATCTATTTGATATATATTAATATGTATATGTTAATTCCAATCTCTTAATTTCTCCTGCCTGTCTCTGGAGGTTGGGGTCTCTCCAGAGGGCAACAGGCACTCCAGGTCCATTTTGGAGACACACTGCCTGCTACATGCTCCCAGCTCCCTCAGCCCCAGGACACTCCAGCCTTGGGACCCAAACCAGCCAGGCTCCAAGGATGTGACACCAGCCCAGCTCTGTATGTCCTAAGGAGAATAGAATCAGAATTTCTTTTTTGATTTTTCTGTTTTCATTTCATCATTTGAACTGGAGTATACAGTGAATTACAATCTCGTGGGTGTATTGTTTTTTCATTTTCTTTCTACCCCAAATTGTTTCACTTTTACATAGGTGTGTATATGATTTGTTGGGTTTTTTCTTTAAAGGTTAATACAGAGTGTGGAGTAAGTTTCCTTGTGTTACACGGTGGGTCCTGGTCACTTACTTTATCAACAGTAGTGTGCATATCTTTGTCTGAAGCAGCTCATTTCTCCATGGCCCACATCTTTATATCTTGGTGACCGGAAGTTTCTTTTCTAGGTTTGTAAGCCTGTGTCTCCAGGCAATAAGTTAATCTGTATCCATCTTTAGTTTATAGCTAGAAGTGATATCATCTGATACTTGTCTTTCCTCATCTCCCTCACTTCACTTGGAATGATCATCTCCACTGTCTTTCCTGAGGCTGGACTTGGCATTATTTCCTACCTCTTTATGGTTGAGAAATATTCTGCTGTGTACATGGACTTGTCTGAATCCATTCGTCTGTGCTTCTACAATTAGCTTGCTTTCCTGTCTTGGCTGTTGTACCTAGTGGGGCCGAAATTGCAGGTTATGTGTCTATTAAAATTTTGGTTGTCTCAACCTGGCTGTCTCGACTCTAGCCCAGTCCAGACACGAGACTCAAGCCTGCTCAGGCTCCAGGAATGGGAGAGCAGCCCAACTCAGGGAGGTCGTGGGGAATAAACTAGGCACTGCTTTTCTATTCCTTTTCTTTAGTCTCGTGCCTGTGCTGTCTTGGAATAGAGTCAATTTGCAGTTTTGTGCTTGTCCTCAGCTGATTTGCTTATGATATATACATACAGCTTATCTGACCTTTTATGGATTCTATTGCCATAGAGGTTATTGCAGAAGGTTGAGCACAGTACCCTGTGCTGACCGTGAGGTCCTTCCTGAGTATCTATTACAGATACAGATTTCTGGGTATATTTGGCAAGAAGGAAGGAAGGAAAGAGATAATCCTTCTGGATTATATATTACAGATACAGATTACCGTGTATATGTTAGCCCTGACGTCCTGACATCACTTTTTCTTGGAAACTTCTGATTGTGTCGAATTCTCAGAGTCACTTTTTGTGTTGTAAATTTGTTCCTTTGTATCTCTTTTTGTATTTTGCCTACATGGGACATCATATGCTATTGTCTTTCTCCATCTGACTGATTTTGCTTAGTCTATGATCCTCCAAGGTCGATCCTTGTGACAATTAGTAGCATAATTTCAGTGGCCATTTTTCGTGACTAATAGTCCATTGTGTGTATGTACACATCTTCTTTAACCTTTGATCCATTGGGTGACATCTGGCTGGTTCTGTCTTGGCTCTGTAGTGAATGATGGGGTGCCTGTGTCTTTTTCACTGGCGGTTTTCTCAGGATACTGGCCCAGGTGTGGGTATATCAGGCCATGGGCTGAGCCCTTTTGAAGTTTAGTTTCTGCCCTGAGGAGACTGTCCTTTCTAGGGGCTGTTTCCAGTGTCCATTCACACTGACCACGTAGAGGGGTTTCCTGTCCACCTGACTCTCTCCCCTGTTTGTTGTTTGTAGACTTGTGAGGATGGCCATCCTGACAGGTGAGGATTGATTTCTTGGTGTCTTTTAGATTCGCATTCCTCCTGGAATAATTAGGAATGTTGAGCATCTTGTCCTGTGGCCATTTGGGGACTTTTCTTTTCTGTAAAGGGTGTGAGGAAACTTTACCTGTTGCAATTGACTTCTTGAAAGTTGGTTGTGTTTGGAATTTATTTCTGCAGTAACCATCTCGGGACCTTTCCTGAGGGCAGCTGTCAGTAACAGCCCACAGATATTGTGAATTGGAGGGCTAGTACGCGCCAGTGTTTATGTTGTAGTTACAGGAAATGTCCACAAGGGAGCAGCACTTTTTCATGTCCAACTCTGGTTACACCTGCAACCAGAGCCTTAGGGAAAGCTGGCTTCCTGGGTTGTGAATTAAAGTGGAATATGCCTGAGCAAACACCCAACAGCTCGTATCTCACTATTTCTTTTCTCTGAAGCTTCACCCCTCCCCGCTAGCCTCATGCCAACCTGGGGCACTGCTCTCTGTTGAGGTGCCCAGGAGGCTACTCTCTCCGGAAGGAGTCTTAAGCCGGGGACCCCAGCACCAGGAGACCTGGGGTCTGGGTGATTTTCCATGTTCCTCCAAGTCAGAGCATCAGTCCATTAGGATTTGGGTTCACTAGGGATTGTGGCCCCAGCCAGGGCAAACCAGACAGTACAGGTTTAAGGGGGTTATCTAAGATGGGCACCCTGCTCAGCTGTCTCAACCCCACCCCAGTCCAGCCCTGGAACCCAAGCCTACTCAGGTGCCAGGATTTGGATAGCATCCTAAGTCAAGCAGGTCGCAGGGAATAAACTAGGCATTGCTTTTCTTTCCTTTAATTTCATGCCAATGCTATGTTGAAGTCTAGTTGTTTTTCAGTTTTGTCCTTGTCTGCAGTATACAATGGACTGATCCAGCTATGACATACGCATTACAGGCTTTAGTATTTTTATTTATTCTTTTGCCATAGTATTTTTATTTATTCTTTTGCCAAGGTTGAGTAAAGTTCTCTGTGCTGAACATCAGATCCCTGTGGGACATTTATTAGAGGTACAGTTTTTTTTGTACACGTGCAAGAAACGAAGAAGGAGATAGTTCTCGTGGATTATCTATTACAGCTATAGATATCTTTGTATATGTTAAAGATAAATATTTCTCTGGATACATGATTGGAAGGAAGAAATGAAGGAAGGACAGAAGGTGGAAGATAATCCTTGTGGATTAGCTAATACAGATACATGTTTCTGTGGTTATGTTAGAGATCCTGGAGAAGGAAATGGCAACCCACTCCAGTATACTTGCCTGGGAGATGCCATGGGCAGAGGAGCCTGGGGGGCTACAGTCCATGGGGTTTGCAAAGTGTTATACACAACCTAGCGAACATATAGCAACAACGTTAGACATACACATTTCAGTACATACGTGGAAGGGAGGAGATAACCCATGTGGATTATCTGTTACAGATATAGATTTCTGTGTTTAAGGTAGTAGCAACCTCCTAATTCATTCCTGGCACTTTCCTTTTTTTTTTTTTTTTTTTGGTGGGGGAGATTCTTTGTATTTGAATCTCAAAGTCTCTTTTTATGTTGTAAATTACTCCCTCTGTATCTCTCTTCAACTTCTCTCTCAAGGGATACCATCTATTTTCTTCCTCTGCTTTTGACTTTACTTAGTGTATTTTCCTCCAAGATCCGTCCTTTGGGGACCGTTGGCCTAATTTCATTTCAGTGGTGGTTTTTCATGTCTGAGTAAACTCCATTGTATATATGTACCACGTTTCTTGAAGATTTAATCTGTCGAGGGACATTTCTTGGGTCTGTGTCTTGGCTATTGGAATTAGCACTGCAGTGAATGTTGGGTGCATGTGTCATTTTGAATGATGGGTTTCTGGAATATAGGCCCAGGTGTCAGTATTAAAATCCTAAGCTTAGCTCTCTTGAAATTCTCTTTCTGGCCTTTGGAGGCTGTCTTTTCTAGAGCTGTTGCCAATGTTTATTCCTAGAGAATTTGTAGGAGGGTTCCGTCATCTCCCTGCTCTCTCCACCATTTACTGTTTGCAGACAGTCAGGATAACCATTCTGTCAGATGGGATTTGATTTCTTGTTTTCATTTTGATTGACATTCTCCTTGTAATAATTAGGGATGTTGAGTATCTTGTCTTGTGGCCGTTTTTTGCTTTTTTTCCCTTGAAGGATATGAAGTAAAATTTGCCTGTTTCAATTGATTTCTTGTAAATTGGTGGTGTTTAGAATTTATTTCTGCAATACCTGTGGCAGGACCTTTCCTGAGGGCAGCTGCCATTAAGAACACCACAGGTCTTGTGAATTGGAGGTGCCGGTAAGCACTGGTGGGCAATTTGTAGTTACAGGGAATGTCCACAAGGGGGCAGCACTTCTTCATGCCCAACTCTGGTTCTACCTGCAACCAAGCCTTAGGGACAGTTGGCTTCCTGGGCTGTGAACTGGAGTGGAATGTGTCTGAGCAAACTCCCAAGAGCTTGTGTCTCACTACTTCTTTCCTCTGAAGCTTCACCCCTCCACGCTAGGCTATTCAGTACCTGGGGCAACACTCCCTGCTGAGGGCCTATGAGGCTGCACTCTCAGGAAGGAGTCTTGAGCTGGACCCCAGCACCAGGGACCCTGGATACTTGGTGACTTCACCTCTTGTCCTCGAGGCCAGAGGGTTGGACCATCATCGTATGGGTGCACTAGGAGTTCTGGTCCTAGTCAGGGCAAATCAGACAGTACAGGATTGAGACAGATCTCAGTGAAGGGTACCCTGTCGTGCTGTGTTGACCCCACCCAAGCCCAGCCCTGTGACTCAAACCTAATCACGTTCCCAGGATCAAATAGCATCCTGAGTCCAGCAGGTGGGAGGGAATAAACTAGGCATTAGTTTTCTTTCCTTTTCTTTAATCTCACGCCAACGCTATGTTGAAGTCTGGTTGATTTGCTGTTTTGTGCTTGTCCTCAGAGTGTTGCTAGCCAAAAGCTTGGCCTCTCTGCCCACCAAAGCTGAATGAAAAATATGGAGACAGAGTTTGGGGGAAATAGAAAGGTGGCTTTAATTCTCAGCTGGCAGAGAGCAGAACACAGTGGTCTCATGCCTCCAGAACTGTGCCCCCGCTCCATGAGGAGTCCAGGGCTTACATGAGATGAGGGGCAAAGGCGACAGGATCTTGATTTCTTCCTCGTGCATTGTTTTGTCGACTAAAAAATATAGTCACAACCTCAAAGTAGAGGTATTTTATTTGGTGCGAATGTTTAGGACTCCAAGCTCTGGAGACAGCATCTCAGTAGCTCTGAGAAAACTGCTCCAAGGAGGCAGAGGGTAAGTCAGGCTATATACAGGTTTGCAACGCGGGGAGCAGGCAGTCTGCTCATCAAAAGTCAGGTATCAGGTTAAGGAATCCAGCATTCTCTGTGTGGGGAGGTGCAGCCTCGGGGTCACTGCCTCCACTCCTTTCCTGTGACCTCAGCCATCAGGGCCAGTCCTGTCTCCTTGCTCACCTTGCTTCCTGCACCCCCAGCCCCTTAGCAGTCACCGGGTGGAGGAGGGGGTGGCAGCAGCATCCCCTGGATCACAATTTGGGGAGCCTTCATTCACATTTGGGGGCCAGAAATCACTGATGGTGGTAAAATTTCTTGTTCATTAATATGGCAGAATGCTTTTGATCTGTGGTGCTGGAGAAAACTCTTTGAGAGTCCCTTGGACTGCAAGGAGATCCAACCAGTCCATCCTAAAGGAGATCAGCCCTGAATATTCATTGGAAGGACTGATGCTGAAGCTGAAACTCCAATATTTTGGCCACCTGATGCGAAGAACCGACTCACTGGAAAAGACCCTGATGCTGAGGAAGATTGAAGGCGGGAGGAGAAGGGGATGACAGAGGATGAGATGGTTGGATGGCATCACCAACATGATAGACATGAGTTTGAGTAAGCTCTGGGAGTTGGTGATGGACAGGGAGGCCTGGCGTGCTGCAGTCCATGGGATACCAAAGAGTCTGACATGACTGAGCAACTGGACTGACTGACTGATTTTCATTAAACAATTTCAAAGACAGTCACAGGCTGGCATCAATACCTCAGTAATTGAGTCTGGCCATTCAGTGGCTCTGTGGCCTTCTTTCTGATGTGTAACTACAAGGGGAAGGGTGTTGTAAGCAGATAAGGGATGTGTTTAGCATAGAGTCTAAAGAAAAATGTGAACTATAGCTCCTGCAGAGTTAAGGGGCAGAAAAGCAAACTTAGTTACAGGCATGCAGAGTTAGGAGCAGCCGAAGTAAAACAGATGCTTTTGAACTGTGGTGTTGGAGAAGACTCTTGAGAGTCCCTTGGACTGCAAGGAGATCCAACCAGTCCATTCTAAAGGAGATCAGCCCTGGGATTAATTTGGAAGGAATGATGCTAAAGCTGAAACTCTAGTACTTTGGCCACCTCATGCAAAGAGTTGACTCATTGGAAGAGACTCATGCTGGGAGGGATTGGGGGCAGGAGGAGAAGGGGACAGCAGAGGATGAGATGGCTGGATGGCATCACCGGCTTGATGGACGTGAGTTTGAGTGAATTCCGGGAGATGGTGATGGACAGGGAGGCCTGGCATGCTGCGATTCATGGGGTCGCGAAGAGTCGGGCACGACTGAGCGACTGAACTGAACTGAAGTAAAAAACTAGGAATGTTCAGGCCTGTTCACTGTTCTTTCTCTTTATCGTCTTTGTTTTCAGGAAAAGGAAAGAGAAAAGCTCATTCCTCTTTTTTTCCTTTCACTACAGTAAGTGTACCACAGACTGACTCAGTTATGACATAATCATACAGCATGTTTGTACTTGTTATTGAGTCTTTTACGATAGAGGTTACAGAGCAAAGTGGAGCAAAGTTCTCTGTGGTGAACATCAGGTCCCTGTGGGGTAACTATTAGAGATACAATTTTTTCATATGTGCAGGGAATGAAGGAAGGAAATATTCTTTATGGATTCTCTATTACAGTGACAGGTATTTATTTATATGTTAGAGATGAGTATTTCTATGTATACATAAATGAAAGAAAGGCAAAAAGGAGGGAAGGCAGGCAGGAGATAATCCTTGTGGATTAGCTAATACAGATACAGATTTCTGTGGGTGTGTTAGAGATACAGATTTCAGTGCACAGGCAGAAGGAGAGAAGGAGACAGTCCTAGTGGATTATCTGTCACAGATACAGATTGCTGTGCATACATTAGTACCGACCTCCTAATCATCCTTACCCCTTTCTTTTTTTTCTGGATTCTTTTTTCGTGTTTTAATCTCTGAGTCTCCTTTGGTGTTGTAAATTTCTTCCAGTGTATCTCTTTGTTTAACTTCATCTAGAAGGAATATCATCTGCTATTTTCTTCCTCTATTGCTGACTCCACTTAGTGTTTGACCCTCCAGGGTTTAACCTTGTGGTTACTAGTGGCATAATTTCATAATTTTAGTGGCGGTTTTCATGTGTGAGTAATGGCCCATTGTATATACATACCATGTTTCTTTAAGATTTAATCTATTTAAGTAGTGGTGCAATGAAAGTGGGGTGCATGAGCAGTTTTGAATGATGGTTTTCTCAGGACATTGCCCCGGGTGTGGGGATGTCAGATCCTAGGGTTAGCTGTCTCAAGGGGCTGTCTCTACCCCACCCTAGTTCTTCCTTCCTTCCTTATTTACTATGTTTATCTTTTTTCCCCAGGTTTGTGTTTCAGTCCTTGCCAAATTTTCATGGAGCTGTTTCATATAATTTGAGTACAGATTCTTTATCTGATATGTGTTTTGGAAATAGTCTGTTTCAGTTTGTCATTCATTATTTGATTTTCTGAATAAGGTATTTCATAGAGTAAAAGCTTTCAATTTTATAAATAATTTTATAATTTTTATTTTTCCGAGGAAGGTTTTAGTCATATGAAAGTGAATAAAATTGTATGGAAGTGAGTAATATGAATATTATTAACTATGTGAAAGTTATTAATTTTATAGAAGTTATTCAATTTATGCCAGTTATTCAGTTTATGAAAGTTATTTTTATGGAAGTTTTAATTTTATGGAATATCTATTTACATCTACTGAGAGATAGAAATATCTATCTACCTAGAGATGTTAACATCTACACAGAGATATAAAAAATTATATCCTGATAAAAAAATATATAAGGCTTCCCTGGTGGCTCAGATGGTAAAGCATCTGCCTGCAATGCGGGAGACCCGAGTTCAATCCCTGGGTTGGGAAGATCCCCTAGAGAAGGAAATGGCAGCCCACTCCAGTACTCTTGCCTGGAAAATCCCATGGATGCAAGAGCCTGGTAGGTTATAGTCCATGTGGTCGCAAAGAGTCAGACATGACTGAGTGACTTCTCTTTCTTTCACTTCAAAAAATATCTATGTACATATCTCCTTATATTCTTGGTGAGGTGTGTTTTTCAGTCTTTACCAAATGTAAATGGGGCTGTTTGGTTTAATTTGAGTAGTAGATCCTTTATTCGATTGGAAATGACTTCTTCCAGTCTGTGATTCGTCTTTTGGTTTTCTGAATAAGGTGTTTCATGGAGTAGAATTTTTTAATTTTATAAATAATTTTATAATTTTAATATTATGAGGAAGTTTTTAATTTAATGAAGTAGTTTTTAATTTCATGAAGCTTTAAATTTTCAGAAACTTCTTCATTTTATGAAATTTTTTCATTTTATGAATGTTTTTAATTCTTTGCTCTTGTTCAGATTCTAAGTTGTTTCCAGCTCTTTATGACCCATGGACTGCAACACACAAGTCTTCCCTGTCCTTCACTCTTTCCAGGAGTTTGCTCAAACTCATGTCCATTGAATCAGCAATGCCATCCAACCATCTCATCCTCTGTTGCCCACTTCTCCTCCTGCCCTCAATCTTTCCTAGCATGAGGGTCTTTTCAAATGAGTTGGCTCTTTGCATAAGGTGGGCAAAGCATTGGAGCTTCAAGTTCAGCATCAGTCCTTCCAATGAATATTCAGGGTTGATTTCCTTTAGGATTGACTGGTTTAATCTCCTTGCTGTCCAAGGAACTCTGAAGAGTTTTCTCTAGCACCGCAATTCGAAAGCATCAGTTCTTCCGTGCTCACCCTTCTTTATGGACCAACTCTCACATCCATACATGACTACTGCAAAAATTTTGACTACACAGACCTTTGTCAGCAAAGTGATGTCTCTGCTCTTTAATATGCTGTCCAGGTTTGTCATAGCTTTTCTTCAAAGGAACAAATGTCTTTTATTTCATGCTTCAGTCACCATGAAATAATTTGAAGCCCAGTGATTTTGGAGCCCAAGAGAAGAAAATCTGCCACTGTTTCCATTTTTTCCCCATCTATTTGCCATAATGTGATAGGACTGGATGTCATAATTTTAAGTTGTTTTAAGCCAGTTTAAACCCTCTCCCAACCCTCATCAAGAGGTTCTCCAGTTCTTCTTCACTTTCTGCCATTAGGGTGGTATCATCTGCATATCTGAGGTTGTTAATATTTCTCCCAGCAATCTTGATTCCAGCTTGTGATTCATTTAGCCAGGCATTTAGCAAGATGTACTCTGCATATGGCCTTTTATACAGTTCATGAGGTTCTCACGGCAAGTGTACTGGGGTGGTTTGCCATTCCCTCCTCTAGTGGATCACGTTTTGTCAGAACTCTCTGCTATGGCCCGTCCATCTTGGGTGGCCCTGCATGGCATGGCTCATAGCTTCATTGAGTTATGCAAGCCCCTTCACCATGACAAGGCAGTGATCCGTGAAGGGGATCCTTCATGTTGTTGACCCTTTTTCAACAACACAAGAGATGACTTTACACATGGACCTCACCAAATGGTTATTACTGAAATCAAATTGATTACATTCTTTGTAGCTGAAGATGGAGAAGCTGTATTCAGTCAGCAAAAACAAAAGACCTGGAGATGACTGTGGCTCAGGTCATCAGATTCTCATAGCAAAATTCAAGCTTAAACTAAGAAAACCTGGGAAAAACACTAGGCCAACCAGGTATGACTGAAATCAAATTCCGTATGGATTCACAGGAGAGGTAATGAATAGATTCAAGGGACTAGATCTAGTTATGAGTGTTCCTGAAAAACTATGGACAAAGGTCCGCAATATTGTACACGAGGTGGCAAACAAAACCATCCCGAAGAAAAAGAAAAGCATGAAGGCAAAGTGGTTATCCGAGGAGGCTTTACAAATAGAAGAACAAAGAGAAGTGAAAAGCAAGGGAGAGAGGGAAAGGTACATCTAATTAAATGCAGAGTTCCAAAGAACAGCTAGGAGAGACAAGAAGGCCTTCTTCAATGAATAGTGCTCAATAGAAGGAAAAAAAACAAACAGGAAAAGACTAGAGATCTCTTCAGGAAAACTGGAAACATCAAGGGAGTATTCCCCCCAAAGATGGGCACAATAAAGGATAACAAATGGTAGTACTAGACCTAGCAGACACTGAAGAGATCAAGGAGAGATGGAAAGAATACGCAGAAGAACTGAATAAAAAAGATCTTGATGAACTGGATTACTACGATGGTGTGGTTAGTCACCCAGAGCCAGACACTCTGGAGTGTGAAGTCAAGTGGGCGTTAAGAAGCACTGCTGTTGATAAAGCTAGTGGATGCAATGAAATTCCAGCAAAATTATTCAAATTCCTAAAGGATGACGCCATCAAAGCTTTGCATTCATCATGTCGGCAAGTCTGGAAGATCTAGCAGCGGCCACAGGACTGAGAAAGGTCCATCCTCATCCCATTTCCCAAGGGTAGTACCAAAGAATGTGCTAACCATCGGACAGTTGCACTCATCTCCCATGCTAGTAAGGTCGTGCTTAAAATCTTGCTTGCTTGGCTTCAGCATTGTTCAATCCAAGAACTTCAAGATGTACAAGTTGGGTTTAGAAATGAAGAGACACTAAAGATCAAATTGCCAACATTTGCTGGATTGTAGAGAAAGCAAGGGAATTTCAGGAAAACATCTCTGTTTCATTGACTACATTAAAGCCTTTGTGTGGATCATGACAAACTGTGGAAAACTCGTAAAGAAATGGGAATACCAGACCATCTTCCCTGTCTCCTGAGAAACCTGTGTGCAGGTCAAGAAGCAACAGTTAGAACCCCATATGGAATGACTGATTGGTTCAAGATCGAGAAAGGAGTACAACGCTGTCTGCTATCACCCTGTTTGCTTAACCTATACTCTGAGCACATCATGAGAAAGGCTGGGCTGGATGAGTTACAAGCTGGCATTGAGATAGGCGGGAGAAACATCAGCAACCACAGATATGTGGATGATACCACTCTAACGGCAGAATGTAAAAAGGAACTAAAGAGCTTCTTGATGAGAGTGAAGGAGGAAAGTGAAAGAGCCGGCTTAAGACTAACTATTAAAAAAAACTAAGATCGTGGCTCCCAGCCCCGTTACTGCATGGCAAATAGAAGGGAAAATGTGGAAGTAGTGACAGATTTCCACTTCTTGGGCTCCAAAATCACCATGGATGGTGACTGCAGCCATGAAATCAGAAGACAATTGCTTTGGCAGGAAAATGATGACTAACCTAGACAGTGTGTTGAAAAGTAGAGACATTAACTCTGCCGACAAAGGTCCGTCTAGTCAAGGCTATGATCTTCCCAGTGGTCACATATGGTTGTGAGAGCTGCACTGTAAAGAAGGCAGAATGCCAAAGAATTGATGCCTTTGAACTGTGGTGTTAGAGAAGACTCTTGAAAGCCCCTTAGACAGCAAGGAGATCAAACTAGTCAATCTTAAAGGAGATCAACTCTGAATATTCACTGGAAGAACTGATGCTGAAGCTCCAGGATTTTGCTTATTTGATGCAAACAGATGACTCATTGGAAAAGTCCCTAATGCTGGGAAAGATTGAGGGTAGAAGGAGAAGAGGGCATCAGAGGATAAGACGGCTGGATGGCATCACTGATGCAATGAACATGAACTTAGGCAAACTCTGGGAGATGGTGAGGGACAGGGAGGCCTGGCGTGCTGCAGTCCATGGGGCTGCAAAGAGACAAGACTGGGCGACTAAACAAAAACAGCAACACTGCATATAAGTTAAATAAGAGGGTGACAATATACAGCCTTGACGTACTCCTTTCCCAGTTGGAACCAGTCCATTGTTCAGTTCTAACTGTTGCTACTTGTCTTGCATCCAGGGTTCTCAGGAGGCAAGTTAAGGTGGTCTAGTATTCCCATCTCTTTAAGAATTTTCCACAGTTTGTTTTGAGCCATGCAATGAAAGCCTTTAATTGTTTGAAAATGTTCATGAGTTTTAAATTTTATGGTACAAAAATATGTACCTCTATTTTCATATATAAGATATGTACCTGTATTGTCATATAAGAGATATATACCTCTATTTTCATATATGAAATATATATAGAATATAACTCAGCAAAATAAAGGTTGGAGACTTGAAATAGAAAATTCCATTAGGAAACTTATTTTGATGAGAATTTTTAAAAATCACATAAAGTAGTTTTCCTCTTAATTTTTTTTATAAATAATTATTCAGCCAAATGAATCTAATTACAGGATAATTTTTTTAAACTTAAGTTCCTCTCTCAATGTTCTTTGACAATATATTTTATTTTCATTATTTTTGATGCCTACATATTGATTTCAGTTTGTAGTGCCCTATAAATGGAAATCATTTAGCAATCTTCTAGTTTCAAATTAAGACTTTGGTATGTATTAAGATGTAAGACAGTATACACAGTGATTTTCATTATGGTCCCTGGACTGGTATTTGCAAATCTGCTAAATCAGAAGCTATGAAACTGCAATCTGACAATTTGGATTCATAAAGCCTCCAGGTGATTCTGAAGCACACCAAAGTTTGAGAACTATTGCCATAGAAGTCCCAGTGAAACACATTTTACCAAGCCCAAGTTATAAGAATTAGTATCAAAAAAAAAAAAAAGAATTAGTATCATTATAAGTTATCGTAAAATTTAAATTCCTTTGGTTAAAGAACAATAGCAAAGGATTCCACTCTTCAAATATGTATACTTATATTTTCATATAGGAAATATATACTTAGCTTTCCTAGGTTTTCATATGCGAAATACATACTGAATTCTGCTGCTGCTGCTAAGTCGCTTCAGTCGTGTCCAAATCTGTGGGACCCCATAGACGGCAGCCCACTAGTCTCCCCCGTCCCTGGGGTTCTCCAGGCAAGAACACTGGAGTGGGTTGCCATTTCCTTCTCCAATGCCTGAAAGTGAAGTCGCTCAGTCGAGTCTGACTCTTTGCGACCCCATACTACTCAGCTATAAAAAAAAGATTAAAATAATGGGTTTTCAGTAATATAACCCTAGACATTACCATAGTAAGTGATGTAAGTCAGAAAGACAAAAAGAAATACCGTGTGTTATCACTTCTATGTGAAATCTAAAACATGACACCAATGAACTTATCCATGAAACAGAAACAGACGCACAGATAGAGAACTAGCGGCTGCCAATTGGGGGCGGGGGGTGGGGGAGGCAAGATGGGTGTCAGGGCCAGAGACAGAAACTGCTAGGTATGAAGTCAGTAGCTATAGGCATATATTCTACAGCACAAGGAAATACAGACTCTATTTGTAATAACTTTAAATGGAGTATAATCCATAAAAATAGTGATCTACTCTGTTGTACACCCAAAACTAATACAGTGTTGGAAATAAACTGTACTTCAACTTAAAATTGTTGATGGCTATCTGCACAAAATAATCAAAAAAATTAGCAAAATAAAAATGGGAAATTTTTAAAAATAGAGATTCCATCAAGAAACTAATTTTGATGCAAAACTCCTTAGGCTCATGGTTACCCCATGTCCTGGTGTAACTTTAAAACATATATTTTGCTATTAGAGGGCTGTTAATCCTACAGAATCCTAAAATGTCATTAACAGCTCACCTAGTCATACAGAAAGAGGTCAAGCTGTATCACAAGGGCAAACTGTTACACCTCAAATGGAATGGTCAATCTGAGGCCTGAAATGTGGGAAATGTCAGCTGACATGGTGGTCTCACCATGTGCCCCCTGGTCAGTGACTGAATTTGCTCAAGGAACAGCTTTTATTGGGAAGCAGACCTTGGTCCCAACACAAGACTTTCTTTTTTAGGAAGCATGCAAGTCTCTAAAACTGCTCAAAGGTGCATGTGTGTGTGTGCTAGTCAGTCAGTTGTGTCCAGCTCTTTGTGACCCCATGGACTGTAGCATGCCAGGCTTCCCTGTCCATCACCAACTCCTGGAACTTGCTCAAACTCATGTCCATTGAGTTGGTGATGCCATCCAACGATCTCATCCTCTGTTGTCCCCTTCTCCTCCTGCCCTCAATCTTTCCAGGGTCAGGACCTTTTCCAATGAGTCAGTTCCTCATGTCAGGTGGCCAAAGTATTGGAGTTTCAGCTTCAGCATCAGTCCTTCCAGTATATATTCAGGTCTGATCTTCTTTGGGATTGACAGGTTGGATCTCCTTGCAGTCCAAGGGACTCTCAAGAGTCTTCTCCAACACTACAGTTCAAAAGCATCAATTCTTCAGTGCTCAGGTTTCTTCATGGTCCAACTCTCACATCTATACAGGACTACTGGAAAAACCATAGCTTTGACTAGATGGACGGACCATTGCCAGCAAAGTAATATCTCTGCTTTTTAATATGTTGTCTAGGTTTATCATAGCTTTTCTTCCAAGAAGCAAGAGTCCTTTAATTTCACGGCTGCAGTCACCATATGATCCAGCAATCCTACTCTAAAGCATGCATCCAGACAAAGCTTTAATTTGAAAAGATACATGCAATATTCTTAAAGAATTTGTCCATACCAGTTGCATATCTGACAGAAAACCTTTACCCTCACATGAGATATCAAATTTGTCTTCATATATTGCCTACTATATGTAGACCCTTGGTTCACACTCTATGTAAGCACATACTGTCATAATTGAGTCCAATTTGAATTTTAGCTTTATTTTTAGGATGTTTTTTTCCCTCCAGCAGCTTAGGAGTATTCCCTTTTCTCCAGGTCCTGTTTCCCTGGTATGACATTTCAAACCTCAAAAATGTTACCTGTTGATATGAATATCAATTTCAATCTAGCTCAGTTTAAACAGAGAAGCAAAAAATCAAGGGGCATATGTTTTCTCTACTAATAAAGAATGTATTTTTCCAGATTTCCACTGTGGTCACCTCCTGCTGGAAGCCTGGGATGCTGGGATCAGGCCACTTCCTGTCTGTCTTTACAGGACACTGGGCTGCACTCAGGAGTTCCTGGATCTCCCCTGGATTCTGACCATCATGTGACCAGAGAAATTGCTAACATTGTTGTTTTGCCTGTTAAAATGTTTAATGACACAGATCCTTTCAGTTTCCTGATGTGGGTGAAGTGTGGAGCCCAGGGATGATTTCTTCAAGAAATGTACATCCTAACTCCCACACGAGGGTGAGCCCCCTGTTCAACAGTGAGACTCCCTGCATGTGTGTGACCTGTGCCTCCTGGGAAACCAGCCTTAAACTAGTCTGAACCTGACCAAGTTCTGTCTACATGGTAGATTTAGACCTCTCCAAGTCTTGTCTATACTGATGCTGTTTAGACAAGACCGTGTGCTTTCTGTAGTGAGGACATTTAGGCTTGACCTTGTACTCTCTGCACTAGGACATGGAGACCTGGGTAGAGATCTGGCCTGGCCTCTGTCCTGGAAAACTCCGTGCCTGCGTCTGAACGTCAGCGCTCAGATGTCTAGGGTCTGGGGCTGAGGTGGGCTTCTCTGGGGAACCGTGCTCTTCTCTGAGTAGGATTCCATGGCTCTCCCGGGATAGGGGGAGGTCAGTGCTGCGGTAGGGTTTGTAGTCTGTCTCTGTGACAGGTTCATCTTCCCTGGGGTCCTTGAGACTCCTCAGGGGGGCTGCTAAGTCACTTTAGTCGTGTCCGACTCTGTGCGACCCCATAGATGGCAGCCTGACAGGCTCCCCCGTCCCTGGGATTCTCCAGGCAAGAACACTGGAGTGGGTTGCCATTTCCTTCTCCAATGCATGAAAGTGAAAAGCGAAAGTGACATTGCTCAGTCGTGACCCCATAGACTGCAGCCCACCAGGCTCCTCTACCCATGGGATTTTCCAGGCGCGAGTACTAGAGTGGGATGCCATTGCCTTCTCCGCCTCAGGTGGGCTAACTAGTATTTATTCCAATTTTCCAGCACATTCAGGTTTAATAGAAAGGCAGGTTCACCTGGTGAATTGGTTCCAGGGTGCAGGGATCAGGCAAAAAGTCAACGGACAGCAGGTGAGGTTGCTGCTGTGCTCTCCTTCCAGTCGACTCTCTCCTCCAAAGAGGATGGAGTTGCCCCTCGTTTCTCAGCCCAGCTCTCCTGTGTTTCTCAACACCTCAGCGGGACAAAAAAGACAGAGCCTGCCAGAACCAAGGTAGTGTGTTCACCTCTAGCATGAGCTTTCAAACCAGGAAAAAATCACACAGAACCAAAGTGAAAACAGGAGGGCCCTGACTTCTCAGGGACAATTGTGGGGAGAGGAGATGGACCCTACACTTTTTTCTAGGGTCCTAGAGGTCCCAGGGACCAGGCTTGTTTACACATTGGGGGCCCACCGACCACAGCCATGGTGTCCCGACCAAGGGGATGTGTGACCCCAGGTGGGGGGTCAGGGGACTGTGCGAGTCTCACCCCATCTCCATGGGTCAGGGTCACGTGTGTGGGGAGACCATACACACAAAGCTAAGAAAAAGGGAAGAACACATGTGCGCTTCACGTGTGTTTAGGAATTAATGCTTTATTGTATTCACTTTATACAGGCCTGTGCCTGTTTTCTTCTTACCCTCTTGAGGTTCACCCTCCCTGGGGCTCCTGGAGACTCCTCAGGTGTCTCTACCTGGTAATTATTCTAATTTTCCAGCACAAGCATGGAGGGAAGGGAGGCAGGTTCACCTGGTGAACTGATTGCAGGGCACACAGATCAGGCAAAAAGCCAATGGGCAGCAGGTGACGTTGCTGCTGTGATCTCCTTCCAGTGGACCGTCCCTCCTCAGCAGAGACCAGACCTGCCCGTCGTCTCCCAGCCCTGCGTCTGGTGTGTTTTCTCAACACCTCAGTGGAACAAGAAAGGACCAAGCCTGCCAGAACCAAGGTAGTGTGTTCAACATTATCATGACAGCTGTAAAAACTGTTAATATCACTCAGAACCAAAGGGAGGAGATGAAGACTTCTCAGGACAAGTGTTGGGAGAGGAGACCAACCCTACATTTCTTTCTATCATGCCAAGAGTTTACAAGAACCCACTTGTTTCCATCTTAGGGACCCAACCAGCAGAGACATGGTATCCTAACCAAGGGTCGTGGGACCCCAGGTGCAGGCTCTGGGGATTGTGTGGGTCTCACCCCATCCACATGGGTCAGGATCCTGTGCACACGGAGACCACATATCTGCTCTTCACCTGCAGTGTGTCCTGTCTCTTCAGAGATTCCCAACATCTGAAGTGAGGGTGTTGCCCTGATTAACCTGCGGTCCTTTTTCTTTTCATCTTGTCGCATTCACATGAGGTCAGGCAACTTTGGGTCGGTTGCTGCTCTGTGTTCTGCTGAGTGAAAGTCTTTGGAGGCGTCATATTAATATCATAACATATCACATGTCCAGTTCATAGGGTCATGACTGTGTGGTTTCCCCTAGACCGAGCTCAGGTCCAGTTTGTAATTGAATTGTTATTTTATATTGGGGTAGAGTTGATTTCCGATGTTTAGTTTTAGGTGTACATGAACTTGATTCAATTATACATGGATGTATATATATTGTTTTTCTGTTTTTTTCTCATATAGGTTATTACAGTTTGTCCAGGAGACTTCCATGTTTTATTCAGCAGGTCCTTTTTCATTATCAACTTGATATTTATTCATGTGTATATTTTCATCCCAAACCCGTAATTTATCCCTTCTAACTTTGTTTTGATAATCAGAACTTAGTTTTCTCAGGCTCTTTCTGTTATGTACATTAGTTCATTGGTATGAATTTAGAGATCCCACCTGCATGTGATATCTTAGGATGTTTGTCTTCTTATCTCTGACTTACCTCACATAGAATTATAGTTTCTTGGTTCATCCATGCTGCTGCCAATATGATTATTTCATTTTGTTTTGTGGCTGAGTAGTATTTTAGTGTATAGATGTACAATGTAGTCTTCATATTTGTGTCAATGGACATTTTGGTGAATTTTTATGTCTTGACAATTGTAAATAGTACTGCCCTGAAAATCGAGGTACACGTGTCATTTTGAATGATGATTTTCTTTGGATCTAAGCCCAGGAATGGGACTGCAGGATCATGATACCTCTATGTTTAATGTTTCAAGGAACGTCCATGCTGCTTTCCATCGTGGCTTCACCAGTTATATTCCCACCAAGATTGTAGGAAGATTCCATTTTTTGGTATGTTCTCTACAGTATTTATTCTTTGTAGATCTTTTTAATGATGGCCATTGTGACTAGCATAGGTGATAGCTTACTGAAGTTTTGATTGGCACTGATTTAATAATTATTGATGTGGAGTATCTTCCCCTGTGCTTTTATTATTTTATACCTTGCAAATACAATTTACATCTTCAAACTGGCTTCTTGAAACTTGGCCCTGTTTGGAATTCTTTTGCAATGATTTTTCCCAGGACATTTCTTGAGGGCAGGTGTCATTTAAAGCCCTGTTAGACTTGAGACTATTAAGAGCCCTTCATCACCTGTTTTATGACTTCCCTGCTGGTTCAGTGGTAAAGAATCCACCTGCAGTGCAGGAGAGTTGCAGGAGACATGGGTTCAATCCCTGGGTCAGCAAGATCCCCTGGTGGAGGAAATGGAAACCCACTCTAGTACTCTTGCCTGGGAAATCCCATGGACAAAGGAGCTACAGTCCTCTGGTAGGCTACAGTCCATGGGGCCACACAGTCAGACATGATTGAGTGGTTAAACAACAATAGCACCTGTTTAATATGTATATATTAATCTGAACCAGCTAATTATTCCCTGACCCCCCCCCCACCACCACATATCTTTCTTGGTAGCCATAGGTTTCTTTTCTAAGTCTGTGAATCTGTTTCTCTTTTGTAAAGAAGTTCATTTGCATCCATTTTTAGATTACACCTAGAGTGATATCATATGATACTTGTCCATCCCTGTCTCGCTTCCTTCACTTGGAATGATCACCTTGACTCTTTTCTGTGGCTGGACTTGGAATTATTTCCTATTTCTTTGTGGTTGAGAAATATTGCATTGTGTATATGTACCCAATTGTGTATTCATTTCTGTGTAATTCCATCAATTAGCTTGCTTCCCAGACTTGGCTATTGTCCTTTGTGGAGCTGAGATTCCTGGGGTTCTTGTATCTTTAAAATTTTTTATTTTCTCCAGATTTATGCCCAGACGTGGGATTGGCTGAGCGCTGAAATACTTCTGTTATTTTTTAAATGAACCTCCATGTGTTCTCCCTACTGGATGAACCTACATACATTGTGATCAACAGTTTAGGGGGGTTCCCTTGTCTCCACACTCTCTCTAGCATTTATTCTTTTAAAAATAATTTTATTTATTCATTTATCTTTGGTTGCACTGAGTCTTGGCTGCTAGGCGTAGGCTTTCTCTATCTGCAGCAAGCGGGGGCTACTCTCTAGTTTCACTGTGCAGCTTCTCGTACAGGAGCTTCTGGTTGCAGAATGTGGGCTCCAGAGTGCCAGGCTTCAGGAGCTGCATCACGAGGGCTCAGTAGTTGTAGTTCAGAAGCACACGCTCAACAGTTTTAGCCCATAGGCTTAGTTGTTTCACGTGTGTGGAATCTTCTCAGACCAGGGATCGAACCCGTGTCTCCTGCATTTGCAGGCTGATTCTTAACCACTACACCACCAGGGAAATCCTAGCATTTATTCTTTAAGATGTTTTGAAATGGCCATTCTGACCAGTGTGAGTGCTTAGCTCATTGGACTTTTGATTTGCGTATTTCTGATAATTAGTGATGCTGAGCATCTTTTCATGTGCCTAACTGCAATCTGTAGGCCTTCCTTGGAGAAATATCCATTTCAGTCTTGGTCCATTTTGTTCTTGGGTTGTATTTATTTTTGATATTGTGTTGTATGAGCTGCTTGTACATTTTGGAGATGAATTCCCTGTGGGTATCCTCATTGCAAATTTTTCTCCCTATTCTGAGGGCTGAGATTGTCTCACAGTTAGGGTTTCCCTTGGTAGGCAAATGGTTTTAAGTTTAATGAGGTCCCATTTTCTGATTTGTGGTTTATTTTTCATTATTCTGAGAGGTAGATGCACAAAAACTTGCTGCGTTTTATGTCAAATCATGTCCTGTTTATATTTTTCTCAAGAATTTCATAGTATCCATCATTACCTTTAGATATTTATACTATTTGGAGTTTATTTTGTGTATGGTGTTAGGAAGTTTTCTAATTTCATTCTCATTTTCATGTCTGAAGGAACCCTCACTGTGGCCTCCATAGTGGCTGTTACCAATTTCCATGCCAAGCATCAGTGGAGAAGGGTCCCCTTGTCTGCACATCCTCTCCAGCACTTACTGTTTGTCAGTGGCCATTCTGACCAGTGTGATGTGATGCCTTGCTGTAGTTTAGATTTGCACTTCTCTACTGTTTAGTGCTGCTGACATCATTTCATGTGATTTTTTTTTAAAGGGTGAGTTAAGCTTACATTTTGAAAATGGCTTCTTTAATATCTGCCTTGTTTTGAATTCTTTATCCATGACTACCCCTAGGACATTTCTCGAGAGCATGTGTTTTATTTTTTTACAGCCCCTAGATCCTCATGAATATTAAATGTCCAGCAGCAAAGCTCTGCCTGATGTTATTATAGAAAATGGCCACAAGGAAGCAGCACTGTTCCATGTCCAACTCTGGTTCTTCAGGCAAACTGAGCCTTTGGGAAAGTTGGCTTCCAGGGCTGTGAATTAGAGTACAGTATGCCCCAGGACCTTGTGTCTCACTACTTCTTCCCCATAAGTCTTCACCCCTCATTTTCAGCACAGGGAGCTTACTCAACCTTGTTCAATAATCTTTATGGCAAAAAACTGAAAAAAGGACAGATATGCTGTGTGTATATGCCATAATTGAATCAGGAGCCTGTACACTGACAACAAGCACAAAACTGCAAAACAAATATAGGTCAACATTGTGTCAGCATGAGATTAAAGAGAAGACTATTGCCTATGTTATCCTCTCCAGTCTCCTTGACTTAGGCTGCTTTCCAATCCCTGGAACCTGACCAGGCTTGGATCCCATGACTGGACTGGAGAGGGGGTGAGACAGTCAGGGTGGGTGCCCTTAATCCCAGCCTGGGACAGCGTTCTCTGCTGAGATACCAAGGAGGCTGCACTTTCAGAAAGAGGTTTCAGCTGGGGACCAAACAACAAAAGACCTGGAGGTTAGGTGAGTTCCAAGGTCCTTGTGGCCAGAGGGTCAGGCCACCATCCTTTGGGTCCACTAGGATCTGTGGTGCCAGCAGGGCAATCCACCAAGTAGTCAGGTTTAAGAGGAGCTCAGTTAAGGGCACCTGCCCCAACTGTCTCACCCTCTCTCCAGTCCAGTCATGGGACCCAAGCCTGGTCAGGTTCCAGGGATTGGAAAGCAGCCTAAATCAGGGAGATCGGAGGGGATAACATAGGCAATAGTCTTCTCTTTTCTTTAACCTCATGCTGACACAATGTTGACCTATATTTGTTTTGCAGTTTTGTGCTTGTTGTCAGTGTACAGGCTCCTGATTCACTTATGACATATACACACAGCATATCTGTTCTTTCTTCAATTTTTTTGCCGTAAAGATTATTGAACAAGGTTGAGTAAGTTCACTGTGTTGAACATTATATCCTTCTGAAATATCTATTCTGACTGTATGTGACACCAAGGACTGTAACCCTCTAGGTTTCTCTTCCCATGGATTCTCCAGGCACGAATACTGGAGTGGATAGCCATTCCCTTCTCCTGGGGATCTTTTGGACCCAGGGGTTGGTTGCAGGCTCCCACATTATTAACCCTTTGGCCACCAGGGAAGCTCTAAGTATCTATTAGAGATACAGATTTCTTATATATGTGGAGGGAAAGAGAAAGAAGATAATCCTTTGTATTATCTTTTATGGATACAGATTTCTGTGTATAAGTTAGACATATGGATTTGTGTGTATATGTTAGACATACAGTTTTCTGTGTGCATGTGGAAGCAAGGAAGGAAGGAAGATAATCCTTGCAGATTATCTGTTACAGATACAGATTTCAGTGCATATGTTCGAGACACAGGTTTTTGTGTATATATAGTCCCAAATTCCTAGTTAATCCTTGGCCCTTTACTGTTTCTTTTCTTTGGAATTCCTTGTGTTTGAATTTTCAGACTGTCTTTCTGTATTGTGAATTAGTTTCTTTGTATCTCTTTTTTTATTTGACTGGAAGGAACATGCTATTTTCTTCTTCTGTCTCCTGAATACACTTAGTGTGTGACCCCCTCAACGTCCATCCTTGTGGCCACCAGTGGCATAATTTCATAATTTCAGTGCTGCTTTTTCATGGGTGACTTAATAGTCCAATGTGTTTATCACATTGTCTTTAAGCTTTAATCTGTCAGAGGATATTGTGTTGTTCTGTAACTTGACTATTATAAGTAGTACAACAGTGAATATTGGGGGGCATGTGTCTTTTTGAATGATGGATTTCTGGGGATATAGGCCCAGGTGTGGATGTCAGACACTATAATTAGCTCTCTTGAAATGTTTATATTCTGGTATGTGGAGGCTCTTTTCTAGGGGTTGTTGGCAATGTCCATTCCCACCAACCTTGTGCTGGGGTTCAATCAGCTCCTGGCCCTCTCCCACATTTGCTATTTGTAGACTTTGGTGGATCTCCATTCTGACCGGTGGGATTTGGTTTCGTGTTATCGTTTTGATTATCTTTCCTTCTGTAATAATTAGGGATGCTGAGCATCTTCTCCAGTACCTTTTTTTTTTAAATTTTTCATAAAGGATTGAGGAAATTCACCTGTTGCAATTGGCTCCTTGAGTTGGCTGTGTTTGGAATCCATTTCTGCAATACCCTCCCCAGGACCTTTCCTGAGGGCAGCTGTCATTAGCAGCCCCATAGGCCTTGTGAATGGAGGTACCAGTAAGCACAGGTGTACAAGTTGTAGTTACAGGAAATGCCCACGAGAGGCAGCACTTCTTCATCCCCAACTCTGATCCTCCTGCAACCAGAACCTTAAGGAGCGCTGGCCTCTTGGGCTGTGAATTAGAGTGGAAGGTGCCTGAGCAAACACTCAAGGGCTTGTGTCTCACTACTTGTAAGCTTCTTCCCTGCAGACTCATTCCAACTTTGGCCACAATCCCAGGTGAGTGGCCTGCCTAGGAGGCTGCACTCTCAAGGAGGGCCCTTGAATTGGAGACCCCAGCACCAGGAGACCTGGAGGCTATGTGACTTTTCCCAGGCCTTCAAGCTCAGAGGGTCGTGCCACCATTCTCTGGGTGCTCTAGGGCGTGTGGTCCAAGCCAGAGGATACCGGACAGTACAGGTGTCATAGGGGTCTAAATTAAGGGCACACTTCCTGATGTCATAACCCCACCCCAGTCCAGCCATAGGAACCAAGCCTCCTCCAGCTCCAGGAATGGGATTGGAGCCCACGTCAGGGAGGCAAGAGGCAATGAAATAGATACTTCTTTTATTTCCCTTTCTTTTCTGTAATCTCATGCTTTTGCCATGTTGGAATATAGTTGATTTGCGGTTTTGTGCTTGTCAGTGTACAGCTGCATTTTTCAGTTATGATGTATACACACAGCATATCTGTGCTTTCTTGGATTCTTTCTCCATAATGGTTATTGCAGAAGGTAGAGGAAAGTTCCATTTGCTGAACATCAGATCCTTGTGCAGTATGTATTACAGATACAGATTTTGGTTTATATGTTGGACTAACAGATTTCTGTGTATATGTTAGTCCCATCCTCCTCAGAATTCATCCTGGCCACTTAAATTTTTAATTCTTTTTTTGTGTTTTTATGTTTTTATGTTGCCTAGAAGGTCTTCATCTGCTATTTTCTTCCTTTGTTCTGCAAATTTCACTTAGTATATGATCCTCCAAGGACCACCCTTGTGGTGACCACTGGCCTAATATCACCATTTCAGTGGTGCTTTTTTATGGCTGAGTAATAGTCCATGGTAAATATGTTCCACATCTTATTTAAGCTTTAAGCTGTGGGTGGAAATTTTGTGTTTCTGTGTCTTGTCTATCATAAGTAATGCTGCAGTGAACATTGGGCTGCATGTGTCTTTTTGAGTGATGGCTTTCTCAGGATAGCTCAGGTGTGGGAATGTCAGACTTTAATTTAGCTCTCTTGGAACTTTAACTTCTGACATGCAGAGACCGTCTTTTCTAGAGACTGTGGCCAAATGTGCGTTCCCACCAACTGTGTATGGGGGCTCCCTCACCTGCTGGCTCTCACCTACATTTGTTGCTTGTAGACTTGTGTGGATGGCCATTCTGACTGGTGTGGTGTGATATTTGTTGCCATTTTGTCATTCTTCCTGTAATAATTAGGAATGCTGTGCATCTTGTACTTTGGGTATTTGGGTTTTTTTTTTTTTTCCTTTAAGGGTGTGAGGAAAATTTGCCTGTTGCAGTTGGCTTCTTGAAAGTCGGCTGTGTTTGGAATTTATATCAGCAATACTCACCCCAGGACCTTTTCTGAAGGCAGCTGTCATTAACAGACCCCCAGACCTGTGAATTACACCTGCAATTAAGCACTGCTGGTCAAAGTGTAGTTATAGGAAATATCACAATGGCACCCCACTCCAGTACTCTTGCCTGGAAAATCCCTTGGATGGAGGAGCCTGGTAGGCTGCAGTCCTGGGGGTCGCTAAGAGTCAGACACGACTGAGCGACTTCCCTTTCATGCATTGGAGAAGGAAATGGCAACCCACTCCAGTATTCTTGCCTGGAGAATCCCAGGGATGGGGGAGCCTGGTGGGCTGCCGTCTATGGGGTTGCACAGAGTCGGACACGACTGAAGCGACTTAGCAGCAGCAGCACATGGCAACAGCAGTTCTTCATGCCCAACCCTGCTTCATTGGGCAATGAGATCCTTAAGGAAAACCAGCTTCCCGGGCTGTGAATTAGGCTGGAAAGTGCCTGAGCAAACACCCAAGGACTTGTCTCTTACTACTCTTCCCCCTAAAGCTTCACCCCTCCCCTCTATACTCCTCCCAATCTGGGCCACAGCACCTTGCTGAGGTGCCTAGAAGGCTGCACTCTCAGGAAGGAAGCTTGAATTGAGGAACCCAGCAACCAGGGACCTAGAGGCTAGGTTACTTTTCCAAGGTCCTGGTGGTCAGATGGTTGGACCACCATCTTTTGGGTGCACTGGGGACTTTGTTCACAAGCAAACCAGCCAAGAAAACCAGACCACACAGGTTTAAGTGGGGCCTCAGTTAAGGGCACCCTGTCCAGCTGTCTGTTTCTACCCCCATCCAGTCCAGCAGTGGGACCCAAGCCTGCTCAGGTTCCAGGGGTGGGATAGCAGCCCAAGTCAAGGAGGTTGGAGGTAACAAAGCGGACATCCCTTTTCTTCTTTTACTTTTCTTTACTCTCCAGTTTTGTGCTTCTTGTCGTTGGGCAGCCGCCTGATTCAGTTATGACATACACATTACAGCACATCTCTTGCTTGGGGTTCATTTTCCACAGAGCTTATTCCAGAAGGCCGAGGAAAGTATCATCTGCTGAAAATCATGTCCATCGGGATTACCTTTAGAGATGCAGATGTTTTGTATCTGTGAAAGGAAGGGAGGAAGGAGATAATCCTTGTGAATTATCTATTAGATATCATTTTCTGTGTATATGTTGATATGCAGATTTCTGTGTAATTTGGAAGGATGAAAGGAAAAATATAATCCTTGTGGATTACCTATTACAGATACAGATTCCCGTGTCTGTTAGTTGTGACCCTTTGAATCTATCCCTGCCCCTTTATCCCCTGCTTTTTGGGGATTGTTAGTGTTTGAATTCTCAGGGATTTTTTTGAGTTTTAAATGATTTTCCCTCATGTATTTAAAATTTTTTGCCTGTAGGGATATCATATTCTTTTGCCTTTCTTGTTCTCACTAACTTCACTTAGTTTATGATCCTCCAAGGTTCATCCTTGTAGTGACCGATGTCATAATTTCAGTGGTGGCTTTTCAGGGCTGAGCAATAGTCCACTGTACACAAGTACCACTTTTTCTTTAATCTGTCAGTGGACATTTGCTTGGATCTGTTTCTTGGCTCCTGTAAGTAGTGCTGAAGTGAGTGTGGGGGTGTATGTGTCTTTTTGAATATATGGGCAGATGTGGGTATGTCAGATCCCAGGATTAGCTCCTTTGAAAGGTTTTTTTTTTTCCCCCTGGCATGCAGATACTCTCCTTTCAGTGGCTGTTGCCAGTGTCCATCTCACTGACTGTCGGGTAGGGGAGGCAGCTGTTACATCTCTTTCCAGCTGTCTACTGCATTTATTGTCGGTGGACTTCTTAGAATGGCCATTCTGACAGTGTGATTGGATTTCTTGCTATTTTGATTGACTTTCCTCCTGTAATAATTAGAGATGCTGAGCATCTTGTCCTGCGGCTGTTTGGGAATTGTTTTTCTTCCTTAAATTGTGTGAAGAAAATGTCTTTGTTGCAACTGGCTTCTTAAAAGTCAGTTACGTTTGGAATTTTTTCTACAATACTCACCCCAGGACCTTTCCTGAGGGCAGTTGTCATAAGCAACCTCACAGAACTTGTCAGTTGGAGTTGTCAGTAAGCAAGATGTTTTAAGTTGTAGTTACACGCAAAGGAGGCAGCACTGTTTCATGTCCAACTCTGGTTCTTCAGGCAAACTGAGCCTTCAGGAAAGTTGGCTTCTTGGGCTGAGAATTAGAGTGGAACTCACCTGAGCAAACACTCAATGCCTTGTGTCTCACTACTACTTTCCTCCCCTTAAGGCTTCACCCCTCCCTTTCACACTCATCCCAACCTGGGGCACTGCTCCCTGCTGAAACACCTAAGAGGCTGCACTCTCAGAAAAGAGGCTTCAGCTAGAGACCCCAGCACCAGCGGACCTGGAGGCCAGGTGACTTTTCAAAAGTTCTCGTGGTCAGAGGCTCAGGCTACCATTTTCGATGCACTAGGGTCTATAGTCCAAGCTAGGGAAAACCAGATAGTACAGGTTTAAGAGGGGGCTCAAAATTAAGGATACCCAGCCCTACTGTGTCAGCCCCTCTCCAGTCCAGTCATGGGACCCAAGTCTGCTCAGGGTCCAGGTATGGCAAACAGCACATGTCGGGGAGATCAGAGGGAATAAAAGAGGCATCACTCTTTTCTGTTCTTTAACCTCATGCTGATACAATGTAGCCCTATATTTGATTTGCAGTTTTGTCCTTACTGTCAGTATGCAGGCTCCTTATTCTGTTATGCCATATACATACCGCATATCTGTTCTTTTTTCAATTATTTGCCAGAGAGGTTATTACACAAGGTCCAATAAGCTCCCTGTGCTGAACATTATGTCCTTCTGAAGAATCTATTCTGATTCTATGGGACCCAAGGGCTAAAGCCCACTGGAATCCTCTTTCCATGAAGTCTCCAGGCAAGAACAGGCCTCTACGTAACAGGCCTCAACCCTCAGCTCGTGTGTGACTATGAGGCCTTGAGGCAGACTTTCAGCTCCTTGTGTCCGTGACACCTCCAGGCAGACGCTCAGTTTGTGTCTCTCTAGAGGCCTCTAAGCAGATGCTTAGCTCGTGTCTGACTATAGGGCTTGTATGAAGACTCTCAGTTAGGGTGTATCTAGAGGGCTCAAGGCTGAGGCTCCTCTTGTGTGTGTCTATGAGGTGGATGCTCAGTTCCTGTCTCTCTAGAGGCCTCAAGGCTGACGTTCAGCTCATGTGAGACCATGGGCATCTAGAAAGACTCTCAGCTCTTATCTACATTTTGTCCTATGGCTCTTTGGATTCTTTTTATCTCTTTTCTTTTTATTAAAGGTTGTGAGGCAAATTGACCTCTTAAATTGGCTTTTTGAAAGTCAGTTGTGTTTGGAATTCCTTTCTGCAATACCTGTGACAGGACCTTTTTCTGATAGCAACTGTCATTAACTGCCCCACAGGCCTTTTGAATTGGAGGTGCCAGTAACCGCTGATACACAAGTTGTAGTTTCATAAAATGGCCACAAGGTGGCAGCACCTCTTCATGCCCAACTCTGGTTCCACCTGCAACGAGAGCCTTAGGGAAAGTAGGCTTCCTGGGTTGTGAATTTGGGTGGAATGTGCCTGAGCAAACACCCAAGGGCTTGTATCTCAGGACTCCTTCCCAGGTGAAGCTTTACCCCTCCCCTCTAGGCTCATGCATACCTGAGGCACCACTCCCTGCTGAGGTGCCTAGGAGGCTGCACTCTCAGGAAGAAGTCTTGAACTGGGGACCCCAGCACCAGGGCGCTGGGGTCTGGGTGATTTTCCATGTTCCTCCAAGTCAGAGCATCAGTCCATTAGGATTTGGGTTCACTAGGATTCTGGCCCCAGCCAGGGCAAACCAGACAGTACAGGTTTAAGAGGGGTTATCTAAGATGGGCACCCTGCTCAGCTGTCTCGACCCCACCCCAATCCAGCCCTGGAACTGAAGCCAACTCAGGTTCCACGATTCAGATAGCATCCTAAGTCAAGCAGGTTTCATGGAACAAACTAGGCATTGCTTTCCTTTCGTTTAATTTCAGGCCGATGCTATGTTGAAGTCTAGTTGGTCTGCAGTTTTGTCCTTGTCTACTCGTGTATGTCTCTGAGGGCTCTCAGCAGGTGCTTAGCTCGTGTGTGTCTGTGAGCCCCCTAGGCCGATGCTCAGCTTGTGTCTGTGAGGCCCCAGGCCGTGCACACAGCTCGTGTGAGTCTATGTGGCCTCTAGACAGATGCTCAGCTCATGTGTCCAAAATCGAGCCTGTCAGCTCTTAACACACAGAAAGGACACACAAAACATCATTACTGGCTGAACTAGCTATCGAATTACATATACTTACCCTACAAACAAAATTGAGTCCTTTGACTCTAGAAGATTGTCGTTTCCTTGTCCCAACTGCCAAGTGCTGGGGGTAGCCAGTGCCACTTCAGGGAAGCAGAGGTGGATTCTAGAACAGGATCCAAACGAACTTCTTTACAAACAGAAACAGCTTTACAACATAGCAAAGCCCCTTATAGTTACCAAAAGGGAAAGGTGGTGCACAGTGAGAAACGAGCTGGTGGAGATGTACATACACACACTACTCTTTGAAATAATCAATGCGGACCCCTAGTCACATCGCATAATAAACTCTATGGAAAGAGAACCCAAAAAGGACGTGTACATACCTATGCACAAGTGAATCATATTGCTGTCCACCTAAAACTAAAAAACAAAAACAACACCCTCTTATAACCATGGGTTCTGGGAAACAAACTCACTCAGGACAATGCAGATAGTGGAGTACAGTTTATTACACCAGCGGGCCCAAGGCAGAGTCTCCTCTTAGCCAAGGACCCAGACCAGTTTTTGTGAAAACCTTATACCCTAAGCATATGTGCCCAAACCCACCTCCCTAAATTCCCTGAAACTAGTCTGAACAAAGGAAAAAGAAAGATACAATCAAAGTTAACCCGTAATTCATATGCCTTAAGCCTATGTAGTTAACAGTGGACAATTATCAATAGGCTTGTGGTCATACCAATAAAGCATAATGGAATGTATGATTCTATTCGGTTACACAGATAATTAGAGTATTCTTTTAGGTGATGGAGAGCCCTGGGGCTCTTCCATCCAGGGGGCCTGGTTTTCCAGTTGGTATGTCGTTTCCATAGATAGTGGGCATACAGCTCAGAGTCCACAGTCCGACCCAAGATGGAGTCCTGCTTTCAAGATAGAGCCTGTTCTGTATCTTCCTTCATTCCCCCCTCTTGATGCTCTTAACTCATAGTATGAGCAGAATTCATAAGGATATATTGCACCCTGGCTCTCCGACTGCCAATTTGGGAGAACGACCCCAACCTTTGGTTTACAAAGTTCATAATACATTGTAAAATGCAGGGTCCACAGAGTAGAACTATCAAGGCAACTATTACAGTGGTAAATATAGTTTTTCACCAGTCACCCTTCACCCAAGATAGTACCAAAGTCCAGAAAGGAATGTTTTCATTTGACAAACCTGGTTTTTCATGATGTCGAAAGCAGCTGATACATTGCCAGATGAATCAGGAATGTATACACAGCATTCGACCTTAACTATAGCACAGGTCCCTCCTTGAGCAGTTGTGAGCATGTGCAAAACCATTTTATTTGAATTACCGCTTCTGTTACTTTTATGAACTGGTGTTTACACAATATGTGAGTGACCCCGTGACCTGAGTCTATTGACTGTTAGGTCTGGCTAAAACCAAGAGAGCAGGGAGAGATTATGATTGACAAGAGAAAGCAAAGTCTCTTTTTGTTGTCCCAGAAAATGCAGAGTGGTTTAAAATTTCCTTGGCAGAGTGGTGACACCCACCAGGGAACTCCATCCATCACAGGAAGAAGCATAGCCCCGCGTACCCAACAGTTGGAGGTATTGTGGAAGTCCACGTAGGAATGTGCACGTTGATGAGACCAAGCAGCAGGAGTTGATCATGTGGCTTCATCCTCAAGGGGCTCGTCCGGGATCTTCTTTCCTTCTTCTTATAGATGATCTTGGTCTCTCGACGGTCAGCGGGGTCCCTCTGTGCAGTCCACTCAGCATTTTCTGGGTCTGTGTGGTATGTTCACTTCACCCTCGTATGATGGATCCAAGGGGCAGTACCTGCAACTTTAACTGCAGTAGGGGTAATTAGAATAACAGTATAAGGGCCCTTCCACTGAGGGGCTAGTGAATCACATTTCCAATCTTTGACCCATATTTGGTCACCAAGAGTAAACTCATGAATCTCTTCCCCAAGGGGGAATGGCACCCTTTCTTGTACAGACTTAGTTACCTGATTTATTACCTTACCCAGTTCTATCTGCTGCGAAATCCTATCCCCCCCTTACCTGAGGCAGATTTGTTGACACCCGTATTATTATGGGAGGGGGCCTCACATACGCAATTTCGTGCGGAGAACAGCCTTGGGACTGCGGGGTCATCCTGAGTCTGAGCAGCGCCGTCGGAAGCAAGTCCACCCAGGAGCAGTCAGTCTCTATGATCCACTTGGAGAGTGCCTCTGTAAGTGTCCGGTTGGTCCGTGCCACCACCCCAGAACTCTGTGTGCAGTTTCCGTTTGATGCTTAAAGTTTTGCTTACTTCTTGTACTATATCAGCTACGAAATCCGGACCATTGTCTGATCCAGTGCTGGAAGGAAATCCAAATCTGGGAACTATTTCCCTAAGCAGGCACAGGGCTACTTCTGATGCTCTTTCAGTCCGGGTAGGAAAAGCTTCTACCCATCCCTAAAACGTACATACCATGACCAGCAGGTAACAGTAGTGTTGGTGAGGTTTCATTTCAGTGAAGTCCACTCCCAGGTGTTCAAAGGGCAGCGTGCCTTTCAGCTGAATCCCCAGAGGTTTTTGTCTGTGCTGAGAGGCAGCATTGACCTGTGAACAAGCAGTGCAGTTCTGAGATTCTGTCCTACATAGGGAAGAGGTGGGGAATCAAGAAATATTTTCAAATTAGTTCTTTTAGTTTAACATGGCCTAGGTGGGTCGCTTGGTGTATTTGGCTTACCAGAGTGGGTACCAGCTCCTCCGGTACCAATAATTTGCCACTTGGCAATTCCCACAATCCCTTTTCAATTTTGATGGCCCCTTCCGCTTTGGCTAGTTGGTTTTAGGCTTCGCTGTATTTTGGAGACTCCAGCGTTAGCTCAGGCAGCTCCACCAACATGAGAACTTTAATAGGGGACTCACTTGTCACCCCCAAGCCCTCGGCTGCTTGTTTAGCGGTCCATCTGCCAGTATGTTCCCCTGAGCCTGGGGGGTATCCTCTTTTTGATGTCCTCAGCAGTATATGACTGATGTCGACAGCCATTTATGGGGGTCCCCTTGCAGGGGAGTGTTGATCGAATACAGGACTTTTATCATCAAATCTTGGCCCAAATTTAGCTTGGTTGCCTCCCAGACTAGTAAGGCAACCACCGCAATTGCCTGTAAGCATCCTGGCCACCCAGTGGCAACACTGTCCGGCCATTTCAGGAGATAAGCCACGGGTCTGTCCCATGTCACCACAACACTCCCATAGCCACCTTGTCCTTTTCAGTCACGTAAAGAGTAAACGGCTTAGCAAGGTCTGGCAGGCCCAAGGCGAGTGCTGACGTAATTGCACCAGGTTTGAGTTCTATTACCACTGGGACTTGTTTTGCAAGCCTGGGGTGGGAGGGCGGGGGGATTGTCTTCTGCCCAGACCTCAGGGAATATGTTGACTTAACTCTTTCTCTACACTGTTTAGCCCGGCCGATTTCCCTTCTGGGAGATCATGCAGCCTCCATTCATCTTGAGGCGTTACCGAGAGAAAGAGTAAATAGGTGGTTGAGCCCACTTGAAGAGTAGGTCTTTCGTGGGGGGACAGGTCACTTCTGCCCCCAATTTACACAGCAAGTCTCTTCCCAACAAAGGTACTGGGCATTCAGGGATGTATAAAAATTCATGAATCACTTGGTGCCCCGCCCATCTGACATTTTTGGGGTAGGCTTGAGACGCAAAGGCTGCATGTAATCACCATCTGAGACCCAGCAGCCTCCGTCTGATTCCAGGGTCTCCTTTCCCCTTCCAGTCAGTCCTCACGGGAGAGGCAGGTATAGCTTGGGTGGTTCGGCTGAGCCAGATCCTGGAAGTGTTGGCCAGAGGCTTCTGCCACCGGGATTGGAGCCTGCGGAGGGGGTGGCTTGACGACCTCCGGCAGAGCTGGCAGAGGAGCAGTGGCTGTTGCAGGACTTCACCTGGCCCTGGACTGGGCATTAAGGCAGCCTCCAGTCCTAGTGGAGCACTGGGCCGGTGGGCGCGTCGTCATCCAGTATGGGGGTGGGGGGCAGGTCATCTTCATCCAAATCCTGCCAGATCCCAGAGAGAGAAGGGGGATTGGCGTGCCTTCACCTGCCAGTCAGCACAGCTGAACCAGAAACCACGTGGTCCAAGACTGTTTCTCCCTTAAAGTCCATTCTGCCTTGGTGGCTTGATCAGGTGCGGATGAAAACACAGATGGGTTAAATACCCCATGTCCCAAGCCATCTCCAGAAGAGCCTCTTCATACTCACTTATGTATCTCCCTCCTTCTAGCCCGACAATTCCGAGGGGGGTCAAGAATTTCACAGCAGATGGGATACCTCCTGGGGGAGGGGAGAATATGAGCATACAAGGACCAGTTTCTTTTCCTAAAAATCCCCTGGGGATCACTTGGTAATAATTCCTCCCCAGATGGCACACCTCCTAAATGACCTTCATAAATTCCCTTCCTAAGCCCTAGCATGCTCGTCGACCTATGTACCAAGAAATGGCTGCCTGCCTATTCCAGGCCCCTGTGGATCCGTGCCCCTTCTAGTCCCTCCCGGGGGGTGATCAGGCCCCCTCTTCCACCCTGCCGGGTGGGTTCCTCCTCACCTGAGCACTCAGTTCCCCTGCTGCTGTCCACTACCTGCTAAGGTGAAAGTTCCCAGCGTTGAGACGCAGAATCCTTCCAGAAGGGCAAGGCACCTTCCGCCCTCTAGAAGATTCAAGCCGCAAAGCCTCGGAGTCGTCCCAAATGGAACTTGTCTCAAAGTGAGGAGTTTCCCGGCCAATGCACCAAATGTAGCCACGCCTTCCGGGAAACAAACTCACTCAGAAGGACAATGCAGATAGTGGAATGCAGTTTATTACGCCGGCAGGCCCACTTTTTGTGAAAACCTTATGTACCCTAACCGTACGTGCCCCCTCCCCCAAGTTCCCTGAAACTAGTCTGAACAAAGGAGAAAGATACAATCAAAGCTAACCCGTGATTCATATGCCTTAAGTCTAGGCAGTTAACAGTGGACAGTTACCAACAGGCTTGTGGTCATACCCCAATAAGAACAGAATGTATGATTCTATTCGGTTACACAGATAATTAGAGGATTCTTTTAGGTGATGGAAAGCCCTGGGGCTCTTCCTTCCAGGGGCCTGGTTTTCCACTTGGTAGGTTGTTTCCATAGATACTGGGGTATAGCTCAAAGTCCACAGTTCGGCTCAAGATGGAGTCCTGCTTTCAAGACAAAGCCTGTTCTGTTTCTTCCTTCAACCCTACACCATTGTAAGTCACCTATACACCAATACAAAATACAAATTATAAAGAGAATTCTGACTCTATTCCCCTCAGGCCTTGGTGAGCTGGGCTGCTGTCACATCCCTGAAGCCTGGGCAGGCTGGTTTCCCAAGGATGGACTGTCACGGGGCTGACAGAGCTGGGGAGGATGTGCCAGACAATGAGCCCTGCCCCGTGGACCTAGCCAGCCTCTTCCCCTCTGCATCAGCCCACAACCTCCAAATCCAGGAGGATCCTCCTGCAGTGAAACTACGCCTACTGCACCCAAAGGATGTGGAGCCTCTGGGCTGGAAGAGCTCTGATAAGCCCCGTGGGCTCCATGTCTCCTGGTGGTGGGGTTCCCACCTCCAGCCTCCTTCCTTAGGATCGCCCCACCTATGGATGAAAGCACCTTCCCCAGAGGGGTGGTGCAAGAACTGGGATGTGTCCAGGGGATGGGGTAAGAAAGGAAGAAGGGATGGGATACAAGCCTTGGGTGTTTCTTCTGGCACATTCCTGACAGTCCAGGAACAGGACTTTCCCCAAGGCTCTGATTCCCCCAGGAACCAGAGTTGGTTATAAAGATATGCTCCCATCCTGTGGCTATTTTGCATAGCAACAACTTTAAAACCAAAGCTCAAGAGCACTTAATATTCATAAGGCCTGAGGGGCTGTAAGTAAAAAAATCACCTGCCCTAAAGAAATATTCTAGGCAAGTCATCGGAAAATGGAAAACTATTAAATATAGGTCAGGGTTCAAGAAGTCAACTTCAATAAGTAAGTTTAACTCACATTGTTTAAAAAAAATCACATGAAAAGATGTCAGCATCATTAATATGAGAAAAATGCAAATCAAAACTTCAATGACGTATCACCTCACACAGGTGAGAGTGGCCATAGGCAGAAACTCTACGAACAATAAATGCTGGAGAGGGTGTAGAGCCAAGGGAACCCCCTCACACTGATTCTGGGAATGGAAATTGGGAGCAGCCACTGTGGAGGACAAGGGGCAGGCTCCTTCGCATGAAGGTGAGCATGAAATTAAAAGACTCCCTAACACCATACACAAAATAAACGGCAAATAGATTTAAAAGGTCTAAATAAAAGGACAGATACAATGGGACTCCTCAGGAAAAAAAGCAGAAGGCAGTTTTGACATGAAGTGCAGCAAGTTCTGTTTTGATTCACCACTTAGAATCAGGACAAATAAAAATAAACAAATGGGACCTAACAGACCTTAAAAACATTTGCATAGCTAAGGAAACCAGGGAATTTATCTCCACACATACAAACTCATAAAGCTCAATATAAAAAATCAATCCAATAAAACATTTCTAAAAATCTAAATACACATTTCTCCAGAAAAGGCATAGAGATGGCCATAAACTACGAGAAAAGATTGTCAGCATAATTAAGTTCTTCAGTCACTCAGTCATGTCCAACTCTTTGTGACCCCACGGACTGCAGCACACCAGGCTTCTCTGTCCATTACCAACTCCCAGAGCTTACTCAAACTCATGTCCATTGAGTCGGTGATGCCATCCAGCCATTTCATCCTGTTAGGTAGGTAGAACAGGGAAAAGGAGTCCAAAAGGGCAGTGGCTACAACACAAGAAAGGGAAAAGCCCTTGAAAATGAAACAAAAGGTCCGAGGACCGAAGTGAGGACCTCAGGTAAAACAACACTCCAGGCTGGCCCAATTTACATGGGACAGGCCCAGGGAGAGATGAACATATAAATAGAGGAGCCAGAGCCATCTCCTCTCTCTCTCTCTCCCTCTCCCTCTTTCCCCCCCTTCCCCACCCCCCCGCCCCCCACGCCCTGGGGCCCTCTTCTCGTCTCTTTAGACCGACGTGCCCTCATGCCTCAAAGATGGAATTTCCTGCTATCTTCTAAATAAAATAGAGCTGTAACACTGAGCTGTAACACTGATTTGTCTAAGAGCTATAACACGGTCCATTCGAGACCTGAGAGCTGTAACACGGTCTATCCAAGACCTGAGAGCTGTGACACACCGAGGGGGCTTTAATGTCCGTCACTCCAAATCTTTGTTGTGACGAGACAGAGAATCGAGGCACATACACTCGAGTGACATATACAATGGGCTATTACTCAGACTTGAAAAAACCCATGAAATTATCCCAGTGGTTCCCACAAGGAGGAGCTTTGGAGGATCATAAACTAAGGAAGTCAGCAACAGAGGAAGAAAATAACAGATACTGTCCCTTATAGGCAAAAAAAAAAAAAAAAAAAGGTCCACAGAAGTATTTTATGATATAAAAAGAGACTCTGAGATTCAAACACAAAGAATTTAAAAAAAAAAAGAACAGGCCAGGGATGAATCAGGAGGTCAGTACTAACATACAGACAGGAATCTGTAGTTGTAATAGATAATCTGGAAAGATTATCTCCTTCCTTCTTTCCCTCCACATAGGCACTAAATTCTGTATCTCTAACATACCCACAGAAATATGTACCTGTACTAGGTAAGCTACAAGGCTTACATCCTGCCTTCTTTCCTTCCTACCATTTGGGCAGAAACATTTATCTCTAACATATACATGGAAATCTGCAGCTGTAATAGATAATCCACAAGGACTCTTTCCTTTTTTCCTTACACATGTACACAACATCTATACCTCTAATAAGTGTCCCACAGGGATCTGATGTTCAGCACTGAGAACTTTACTCGACCTTGTTCAATAACCTCTACGGCAAAAGAATCCGAAAAAGTACAAATATGCTGTATGTATACGTCATAACTGAATCAGTCCATTGTACACTGAGGACAAACACAAAAGGCAAATCAAACCATACTTTAAAATAGCATTGGCATGAGAGTAAAGAACAGAACAGGAATGAAAAGTAAAGCCTAGTTTATGCCCACTGACCTCCATAATTTGGGATAGTATGGATCCCTGGAACCTGGGTGGTGTTGAGTCCCATGGCTGGATTGGGGCCAGCAGAGTGCCCTTCATGAGGCACCTCTTAAACCTGTTTTGCCTGGTTTTCCCTGGCTGTGACCAGAATCCAGAGTGTACCCAAAAGATGGTGGCCTGACCCTCAGGCCTAGGGGACCAAGTGAAGTCACCAAGTATTCAGGTCCCCAGCTGAGGCCTCCTTCCTGAGAGTGCAGCCTCCTAGGCCCCTCAGCAGGAAGCAGTGCCCCAGGGTGGGATGAGTCTGGGCGGAGGGGGCGGGGCGGAGGGGGGCGGGTAGAGTTTTGGGGGAAGAAATATTGAGACTTAAGCCCTTGGGAGTTTGCTCAGGCACCGTCCACTCTAATTCAGAGCCCAGGAAGCCGTCTTTCCCCAAGGCTCTGGTTGCATGTGGAATCACTGCTGCTGCTGCTAAATCACTTCAGTCGTGTCTGACTCTGTGTGACCCCATAGACGGCAGCCCACCAGGCTCCCCCGTCCCTGGGATTCTCCAGGCAAGAACACTGGAGTGGGTTGCCATTTCCTTCTCCAATGCATGAAAGTGAAAAGTGAAAGGGAAGTCGCTCAGTCGTGTCCGACTCTTCGCGACCTCATGGACCGCAGCCTACCAGGCTCCTCTGTCCATGGGATTTTCCAGGCAAGAGTCCTGGAGTGGGGTGCCATCGCTTTCTCCGTGTGGAATCACAGTTGAGCACAAATAAGTGCTGCCTCCTTGTGGACAGTTCCTATAACTACATGTTGGCCATGATTGCTTCCCAGCAACTCCAATTCACAAGACCTGTGGGGCTCTCAGTGACAGATGCCCTCAGGAAAAGCCCTGCGCCTGGTATTCTAGAAATAAATTCCAAACACAACTGACTGTCAAGAACAGATAAAATGTGCCTCACACCCTTTAAGGAAAAAAATATAAAATAAAAGACCCAAATCACCCAGGACAAGATGCTCAACCTGTGATTACCATAGGAATCCCAATCATAAATGACAACAAATGATCAATTACCATCTGACAGAGTGGCCACCCTGACTGTATGCAAACAGTAAATGGGGGAGAGCACCGGGAGATGATGGAACATGTTCCACTGGAGCCCTGGAACTGTTGCCAATGGAACTGGCAACAGCCCCTAGAAAAGACAGCCTCCACAGGCAACAGTGAAAATTTTCCAAAGCACAAAGTCTAGGGTTTCAATACCCACACTTGAGCCTATATTACAAAAAAACCCATCATCCAAATGACACAGGCACCCCAGCGTTTACTGCAGGGCTACTTCCAATAGCCAAGACAGACCAAAGAAACATTCCATTGAAAGATTAAATCTTAAAGAAATGTGGTACATATATACCTTAGGCTCTTACTCAGACATGAAAAACCGTCATGAAATTATGCCACTGATCCAAACAAAGTTGGATGTTAGAGGATCATATGTTTAGTGTAGTCAGCAACATAGAAAAAACATAGCAGATGATGTCCCTTCTCCACAAAAATAAGACATACAGGGGAAACAATTAACCACACAACAGAAGACCCTAAGATTCAAACACAAAGCTTTTGGGAAAAAAAGAGGGAAGGGCCAAGTATGAATTAGAAGTACTAATGTGTGCACAGAAATCAGTATCTGTAATCCACAAGAGTTCTCTTTCCTTCCTTCCTTCCACATGTGTACTGAAATCTGTCTCTAACATACCCACAGAAATCTTTACTAGGTAATTCACAAGGATTATCTGTCTTCTTCCTCCTTTTTCTTTCTTTTCCTCCAAGCACATAGACAAAAAAATACTTATCTCTAACATATACATAGAAATCTGTAGCTGTAATAGATAATCCAAAAGGACTATCTCCTTCCTTTGTTTCTTGCATATATACAAAATAAATCTGTATCTCTAATAAATACTCCACAAAGATTTGATCACTGAGAAATTTACTCCACCTTGTTCAATAACCTCTATGGCAAAAAAAAGTTAAGTACAAATATGCTACATGTATATGTCATAACTAGTCCATTGTACACAGCAGGCAAGCACAAAACTGCAAATCAACTATACTTCAATATACCATTGGCTTGAGATTAAAGGAAAGAAAAGTAATGCCTAGTTTAGTCCCTCCAACCTCCCTGACTTGGGATGCTATCTGACCCCCGGAACCTGAGTAGGCTTGAGTCCTAGAGCTGGACTAGGGTGGGGCTGACACAGTCAGGCAGGGTGCCCTGCCTTGAGACCTCTCTTAAACCTGTACTGTCTGCTTTTCTCTGTCTGGGACCAGAATCCCTAGTGCACCCCAACGATGGTGGCCTGGCTCTCTGGCCTCGAGGGCCAGGGTAAAGTCACCAAGTATCCAGGGATCTGGTGCTGGGACTCCAGCTGAAGCCTCGTTCCTGAGAGAGCAGCCTCCTAGGCACCTCGGCAGGGAGCGGTGCCCCAGGTAGACATGAGTCTGGAGGGGAGAAGTAAAGCTTTAGGGGGAAGAAGTAGTGATATTTAAGCCCTTGGGTGTTTGCTCAGGCACTGCTGCTGCTACTGCTGCTAAGTCGCTTCAGTCGTGTCCGACTCTGTGCAACCCCATAGGCGGCAGCCCCCCAGGCTCCCCCGTCCCTGGGATTCTCCAGGCAAGAACACTGGAGTGGGTTGCCATTTCCTTCTCCAGTGCGTGAAAGTGAAAAGTGAAAGGGAAGTCACTCAGTCGTGTCCGACTCTTCGCGACCCCATGGACTGCAGCCTACCAGGCTCCTCTGTCCATGGGATTTTTCCAGGCAAGTGTACTGGAGTGGGGTGCCATTGCCTTCTCATTCCACTCTAATTCCCAGCCCAGGAAGCCAACTATTCCTAAAACTCTCGTTTCTACACGAGTTGTGTATGAAGAAGTGCTGCCACCTTGTGGTCATTTCCTGTAACTGCAACTTGACCACTGGTGCTGAGTGGCATCTCCACTCCAGTTCACAAGACCTGGAGGGCTGTTAACAACTGCCCTCAGGAAAGGTCCTGCAGCCAGTTTTGCAGAAATAAATTCCAGAAATAGCCAAATTTCAAGAAGCCAGCGGCAACAGGTAAATTTTCCTCACACCCTTTAAGGGGAAAAAAAATATGCAAACGGCCACAGGACAAGTTGCTCAGCATCCCTAAATATTACGGGAGAAATGCCAATCAAAATGACAAGAAGAAATCATACCCCATCTAACAGAATCACTATCCGGTCTGCAAACAGTTAATGGGGGAGAGAGCCGGGAGATGATGGATTACCCCTACAGGCTTCCGTGGGAATAGACATTGGAAATAGCCCCTTGAAGGGACACCCTCCACAGGCCAGAACAAAAAATTTCAAGAGAATTAAACCTAAGATTTTAACATCAACACCTGGCCTATATTACGAAAAAAACATCATTCAAAATGACACACATATATAACCCAACATTCACTGCAGTGCTACCTCCAGTACTCAAGATACAGACCCAAGAAGTCCATGTACAGGTTAAATCTTAAAGAAATGTGGTACATATCTATAATGGGCTATTACTCAGACATAAAAAAACCACTGAAATTATAAAATTATGCCAATTTTTCCCACAAGGATGGACCTTCAAGGATCATACGCTAAGTAAGTCAGCAGCAGCGGAAGAAAACAGCAAGTGATATCCTTTCTAGGCAAAATAAAAGAAAGAGATACAGGGGAAATAATTTACAGCACAAAGAGAGGCTCTGAGATTCAAATGCAAATGTGTATCTGATTTAGATAATCCACAAGCATTATCTCCTGACTTCCTTAAATGCACAGAGTCACAGAAATATTTTTCTCTAATATATATAAAAATCTGTCACTGTAATAGATATTCCACAAGGACCTGATGTTCAGCACAGAGAAGTGTACTCAACCTTGTTCAATATACTATGTCAAAAGAGTAAAAAAGAGTGCAAATGTGCCTTAAATATATTTCATAACTTAATCAGTTGGCTGGACACGGAGAAGCACAAAACTGCAAGTTGGCTATACTTCAAAAGAGCATTGGCATGAGATTAAAGAAAAGAAAGGGAAAGAAAAGTAATGGCTATTTTATTCCCTCCGACCTCCCTGACTTGGGCTGCTCTCCCATTCCTGGAGCTTGAGTAGGCTTGTGTTTGATGTCTGACTTGGGTTGGGGTCCAGGCACCCAGGTTATGACAATGAAAATTTTAACAGAGATGGGTGACCCTATGATTTTTGCCCCACTAGGTACAATGGCCAACACAGGGAAGCAAGTTAATTATGAATGGAAACAGAGGATGGGGCACATGTACACAATGCAATATTTCCAACCATGAATAAGTAAGAAACAATGCCAAGTCCAGCTTCAGCAAAGAAAGTAGAGATGATCATCCCAAGTGAAGTAAAGGAGCCAAGGACAGGCAAGTATCCTATGATATCACTTCCAGGTGTAAGCTAAAGATGGATACAAATGAGCTTATTGCCTGAGACACAGCCTCGCAGACTTAGAAAGGAAACTTCTAGTCAGCAGGAAATAAAGATGTGGGGCATGGAGAAATGAGCTGCTTCAGACTAAGCTATGCACACTACTATTGATAAGGTAAGTGACCGGGACCCACCGTGTACCACAAGGAAACTCACTCCATGCTCTGCGATAACCTATAAAGAAAACATCCCAACAAATCATATCTACACCTATGTGGAAGTGAAACAAGCTGTAGTGGAAGGAAACGGAAAAACAAACCACCCACAAGATTGTAATTCACTGCACACTCAGTTCAAATGATGGGATGAAAACAGAAAGAACAAAAAAGACATTCTGACTCTGTTCCCCTCAGGACATACTGAGCTGGGCTGCTATCACATCCCTGGAGCCTGACTGGTTTGGTTCCCAAGGCTGGAGCGTCCTGGGGCTGAGAGCGCTGGGAGCATGTAGCAGGCAGTGTGCCTCCAAAAAGGACCTTCTAAAAGCACCTGGTTGGGGACATCTGGAGAGCCCCCAACCTCCAGGTACATTTGGGATAAATTAAGAGACTTGAATTAACATATACACATTAATATACATCAAAGAGTTGATAAAAAGTACCTACTGAATAGCAAAGTTTATTGAACACACTGTAATCACCTATATGCAGAAAAGAAGGCTAGACTGAATAAATGTCTATGTATAACTAAACTGAGTTTCTATACATCTGAAACATACACAATATCAGAAATCCATTCTATTCCAATAGGAAATAACAAGGAAATTACATGGGGTTGGGGGGAAGAGTGTGGCATGAAGTGCAGGCTCCCCCATCCCTGGGATTCTCCAGGCAAGAACACTGGAGTGGGTTGCCATTTCCTTCTCCAATACATAAAAGTGAAAAGTGAAAGTGAAGTCACTCAGTCCAACTCTTCGCGACCCCATGGACTGCAGCCTTCCAGGCTCCTCCATCCAGGGGATTTTCCAGGCAAGAATACTGGAGCCGGTTGCCATTTCCTTCTCCAGAAGAGTTGTGCTGCTGGGCAGTTAATATTCACAAGGATCCAGGTGGGTAGTAAAAAAACAGTTGCCCTCAGGAAATGTCCTAGGGGTTATCACTGAAAAAGAATCCAAAACAAGGCAGGCATTAAAAAAGCCTATTTTAAGATGTAACTTTAACTCACACCCTTAAAAAAAAAAAATCTTATGAAACAATGTCAACATCGGTAAACATTAAAGAAAAGCAAATATAAACCACACCCAGATATCACATCACACTGGTCAGAATAACTATCGCCAAAATCTGCACAAATGATAAGGGCTGGAGAGAGTGTGGAGACAAAGGGAACACTCTTCCACCCAGGCTTGAAATGTAGATTCGTAACAGCCATTATGAAGGCTCTGTGAGGGCTCCTTCAACCATGAGAAGGGGAATGAAATTAGAAAACTCCTTAACACTCTACACAAAATAAACCCCCAACAGTATAAATACCTAAATGCAAAGACAGATACTATGAAATTATTGAGGAAAAAATATAAACAGAATATGATTTGACATACATACAGCAAACTCTTTGTGGCTCCACCTCTTAAAATAGTGGAAAATAAATCACAAATCAGAAAATGGGACCAAATTAACCATACAAGCATTTGTGTACCAAAAAAACACTAAAGGAGAGAGGACAGCCCTCAAAATAGGAAGAAACATTTGCAAAGAAAGATACCCACAAGGGATTCCTCTCTAAAACACAGAAACAGCTCGAGCAACTCAATATCAAAAATCAGTACAATCCAAGAAAGAAATGGACCAAAGATCAAAAAGGGTATTTATCCAAGGAAGGCCTACAGATTGCACTTGGGCACATGAAAAGGTGCTCAGCATCACTATTAGGAAAATGCAAATCAAAGTCCAATGAGCTAAGCACTCACATTGGTCAGAATGGCCATCTCAAACCATCTTAAGGAATAAAGGCTGGGACTTCACTGGTGAGCCAGTGAATGAGCCTGCTGATGCTGGGGACACAAATCCAATCCCTGGTCTGGGAAGATTCCACATAAATGGGGCAACTAAGCCCATGTGCCACAACTGTTGAGCCTGTGCCCTAGAGCCCTTGAACCACAACTACTGACCCCTTGCGATGCAACTACTGAAGCCTGGAGCTCTAGAGCCCACTTTCTGCAATGAGAAGCCTCCCCAGTGAAACTATAGAGAGTAGCCCCTGCTTGCTGCAGACAGAGAAAGCCTGCGCTCAGCAACCAAGACCCAGTGCAACCAAAGAGAAATGAGTAAAATTATTTTTTATAAAGAATAAATGCTAGAAAAGATGTGGAAACAAGAGAACCCTCCTGCATTGTTGATCACAATGTACCTAGGTACATACAGTAGGGATAACGTATGAAGGTTCATTTCAAAAATAACATAGAATACTTTAGGACCCAGCAATTCCATGCCTGGGCATACATCTGGAGTAATTCCAAAATGCAAATCAAAATTATAATGAGGTATTTCTTCACATGGTTCACAATCATCATTGTCCAAAAGTCGACAAACAATAAATGCTAGAGAAAGTGTAGGGGAAAGGGAATCATCCTACACTCTTCACGAAAAGGTAAATTAGTAAAAGCGACTGTGGAGAATGGCGTGCAGGTTTTATAAGAAGTGATAATGAGAATGCAACTACAGTACTCCCTGATGCATACACAAAAGCAAACTCCAAATAGATTAAAGATCTAAAGAAAAGGATGGATACAGTGAAACTCCTGAGGAAAAGAGAACACATTTTGACAAAAAATGCAGCAAGTCCTTTTTTGACCCATCTCTTAGAATCATGAAAAGTAAAACCAAAATAAATAAATGGGACCTAATTCTCCTTAAAAGTATTAGCACAACACAGGAAACCAGAAACACGACAAACAGACAAACCTCATAATGGAAATAATATTTGCAAACAAAGACACTCACAAGGAATTGACCTACGAGATGTACAACCAGTTTATGCACCTCAACATCAGTGGAAAAAACCCAGTGAAATAGGGGCACAAGGTTTAAGTGGACATTTTCCCAAAGAAGACATAGAGGTGGTCCAGGGAGCACATGAAAAGATGCTCAGCATCCATAAGTATTATAGAACTGTGGATCAGAGGTACAATGTGGGATCACCTCACAAGGGTCAGAATGATCAGCATCAAAAAATCTACAACAATAAATGCTGGAAAGGGAATGGAAGAAAAAGAACCCTCCTCCCTGTTGGTGGGAATGAAAGTCAGTAAATCCACGAAGGAGAAAAGAAGAAAGGTTCATTAAAAACTAAGGAGAGAAGTACCACAGGAGCTGGCAATCCCATTCCTGGACACAGATTCAGAGAAAACCGTTACTTTAAAAGACAGTGAACTCAAATAAACTGGAATGGGTGAATTTAACTCAGATGACCATTATATCTACTACTGTGGGCAGGAATCCCTCAGAAGAAATGGAGTAGCCATCATGGTCAACAAAAGAGTCTGAAATGCAGTACTTGGATGCAATCTCAAAAACGACAGAATGATCTCTGTTCGTTTCCAAGGCAAATCATTCAATATCACAGTCATCCAAGCCTATGCCCCAACCAGCAACGCTGAAGAAGCTGAAGTTGAACGGTTCTATGAAGACCTACAAGACCTTTTAGAACTAACACCCAAAAAAGATGTCCTTTTCATTATAGGGGACTGGAATGCAAAAGTAGGAATTCAAGAAACACCTGGAGTAACAGACAAATTTGGCCTTGGAGTACAGAATGAAGCAGGGCAAAGGCTAATAGAGTTTTGCCAAGAGAATGCACTGGTCATAGCAAACACCCTCTTCCAACAACACAAGAGAAGACTCTACATATGGACATCACCAGATGGTCAACACCGAAATCAGATTGATTATATTTGCAGCCAAAGATGGAGAAGCTCTATACAGTCAACAAAAACAAGACCAGGAGCTGACTGTGGCTCAGATCATGAACTCCTTATTACCAAATTCAGACTCAAATTGAAGAAAATGGGGTAAACCACTACACCATTCAGGTATGACCTAGATCAAATCGCTTATGATTATACAGCGGAAGTGAGAAATAGATTTAAGGAACTAGATCTGATAGAGTGCCTGATGAACTATGGATGGAGGTTCGTGACATTGTATGGGAGACAGGGATCAAGACCATCCCCTTGGAAAAGAAATGCAAAAAAAGCAAAATGGCTGTCTGAGGAGGCCTTACAAATAGCTGTGAAAAGTGACATGAGGCAAGACAAGTATCATGTGATATCACTCAGTGCTGAATTCTAACAGATACAAATGAACTTCTTTAACAAACAGAAACGCCTCACAACATAGCAAAGCACCTTATAGTTACCAAAAGGGAAAGGTGATGGGCAGAGAGAAATGAGCTGATGGAGATGAACACGCGTGCCCACGCACGCACACACACCCCTCTTTATAAATAATCAGCGAGGACCCCTACTCAACACTGCATAATAAACCATACGGGAAAAGGACCCAAACAATGACACGTACACATCTATGCATAAGTGAATCATGTTGCTGTCCACCTAAAACAAAATCAGACAGACCCCACAACACTGTAAGTCACCTACACACCAATACAAAATACAAATTACCAAGAGTGAATGTCAACTCCGTTCCCCTCAGGCCTTGGCGACCCAGGCTGCTGTCACATCCCTGAAGCCTGGGCAGGCTGGTTTCCCAAGGATGGACTGTCACAGGACTGACGGAGCTGGGAGGGCATGCCAGCCAATGAGCCCTGCCCCATGGCCCTGGTGAGCCTGTTCCCTTCTGCTGCAACCCACAGCCTCCAGATCCAGGTGGGTCCCCCTGCACTAAAACTACGCCTACTGTACCCAAAGGATGTGGAGCCTCTGGGCTGGAAGAGCTTTGAAAATCCCCATGGGCTCCATGTCTCCTGGTGTTGGGGTTCCCACCTCCAGCCTCCTTCCTTAGGGTCACCCCACCTATGGACGAAAGCACCCCCCTAGAGTGGTGTTGCAGCAACTGGGATGTGTCCAGGGGACAGGGGTAAGGCAGGAAGAAGGAATGGACACAAGCCTTGGGTGTTTCTTTTGGCACTTTCCACCTTGACAATCTAGGAATAGGACTTTTCCCAAGGCTCTGGTTCCCCTAGGGAACAGAGTTGAGCATAAAGACATGCTGCCACCTTGTGGCCATTTCTCATAACAACAACTTTGAAACCATTGCTCATGGGCACTTAATACTCAAAAGGTCTGTGGGACTGTAGGTATAAGACACCCCCGTCAAGAAATGTCCTAGGCAAGGTCATAGGAAAATATCCAAAATATGGCACGCATTCAAGAAGCCAGTTTCAATAAGTTTAACTGACACTGTTTAAAAAAGACACATGAAAAGATGTCAACATCACCAAATGTGAGAGAAATGCAAATCAAAACTTCAATGAGGTATCACCTCACACAGGTCAGAATGGCCATAGGCAGAAACTCTACAAACAATAAATGCTGGAGAGGGTGTAGAGCAAAGGGAACCCTCCTACACTGATTTAGGGAATGGAAATTGGAAACAGCCACTGTGGAGGACACTGGGCAGATTCCTTTGCAATGAAAATGAGAATGCAATTAGATGACTCCCTAACATACACAAAAATAAACTTCAAATAGATTAAAGGTCTAAATAAAAGAACAGATACTATGAAATTCTTAAGGAAAAAAGCAGAACACACTTTGACATAAAATGCAGCAAGTTCTTTTTTCATCTACCTCTTAGAATCAGGAAAAATAAACAAAAATAAACAAATGGGACCTAATAAATGTTAAAAAAACATTTGCACAGCAAATGATACCACCAGTGATAGAAAAAGACAATCCTCAGAATGGAAAAAATTCTAGCAAGTGAAGATCAGTTAGTTCAGTCACTCAGTCGTGTCCAGCTCTTTGCGACCCTATGGACTGCAGCATGCCAGGCTTCCTTGTCCTTCACCAGCTCCTGGAGCTTGCTCAAACTTATGTCCATTGAGTTGGTGATGCTATCCAATCACCTCATCCTCTGTCATCCCCTTCTCCTGCCTTCAATCTTTACCAGTATCAGGGTCTTTTCCAATGAGTCAGTTCTTTGCATCAGGTGGCCAAAGTATTAGAGTTTCAGCTTCAGCATCAGTCCTTCCAATGAATATTCAGGACTGATTTTCTTTAGGATTGTCTGGTTGGATCTCCTTGCAGTCCAAGAGTCTTCTCCAACACCACACTTCAAAAGCATCAGTTCTTTGGTGCTCAGCTTTCTTTATAGTCCAACTCTCACATTCATACATGACTACTGGAAAAACCATAGCTTTGACTAGACAGACCTTCACTAGCAAATTAATATCTCTGCTTTTTAATACTCTGTCTAGGTTGGTCATAGCTTTTCTTCCAAGGAGCAAGCATCCTTTAATTTCATGGCTGCAGTCACCATCTGCAGTGATTTTGGAGCCCCCAAAATAAAAGTCTGTCACTGTTTCCATTGTTTCCCCATCTATTTGCCATGAAGTGATATAACTGGATGCCATGATCTTCGTTTTCTGAATGTTGAGCTTTAAGCCAACTTTTCCACTCTCCACTTTCCCTTTCATCAAGAGGCTCTTTAGTTCTTCTTCACTTTCTGCCATAAGGATGGTGTCAGCTGCATATCTGAGGTATTGATATTTCTCCCAGCAATCTTGATTCCAGCTTGTGCTTCATCCAGCCCAGCATTTCTCATGATGTACTCTGCATAGAAGTTAAATAAGCAGGTTGACAATACACAGCCTTGACGTACTCCCTTTCTGACTTGGAACCAGTCTGTGTTATGCCCACGGTCCGGTTCCCTAAGACTGAGAGAATAAGACGCTCACAGCAATGCAAAAGCACAAAGGGGTTTTATTGCTAGCTTGAGCTAGTGCCCAGGTCTCATCCAGCGCAGTGGAGTTCTGACAAGAGCCCGGAGCTCTGAATCACATCTACTTTTATACAGACGGTTCTTTGTTCCTGTAACAGCATAGCTGATTGGCTAAACCATACGCACGTGGGACTTTTAAACCTCGCATCCCTATCCGGATTGGTTCAGGTCTGGCACGGGTTGGGGGCTACGGGGATTTTTTCTGATTGGTCGAGCTACACTGCCTGCGGGAGTTCCCAGTGCCTCAGCTTTCCCAGAGACTAAACCTCATGCCTAGCCTGCCCCTTAGAGCCTGTCCTGGCTCCAGTTTGGTCCTAACATCTGTAGTTCCATGTCCAGTTCTAACTGTTGCTTCTTGACCTGCATGCAGATTTCTCAGGAGGCAGGCAAAGTGGTCTGGTATTCCCATCTCTTTAAGAATTTTCCAGTTTGTTGTGATCCACACAGTCAAAGGCTTTGGCATAGTCAATGAAGCAGAAGTAAATGTTTTTCTGGAACTAGTCTCAGAAAACTGGAATGCAGTCAATAAAGCAGAAGTACATGTTTTTCTGCAAATGAAGATACCCACAGGGAATTTATCTCCAACACATACAAAGAATTTGTGCATCACAGTATCAAAAAACAAACAATCCAATAAAAGATTGCCAAAGATCTAAATGCACATTTCTCCAAAGAAGGCATAGAGATGGCTATAAAGCGCAAGAAAAAATGCTCAGCCTCACTAGTTCTCAGAGAAAGGCAATTCAATTGTCCAGTGAGGTATCACCTCACATCAATCAGAATAACCATCTCAAAAAATCTACAATAAAATTTGCAGATAGTGTGGAGAGAAGAAAACCCTCCCAATGTGGCAGGGAAATGTAAATGGGTACATCCACTAGGGAAAACCTTATGGAGGTTCTTTAAAAAACAAAACATAGAAGTATGAAGTGACCCAGTAATCCCACGCCTAGATGTAGATCTGGAGAAAACCAAAAATTTTAAAAATAACTGCAACCAAATGATCACGCAGCACTAGGTACATTAACTAAGATATGGAAGCAACTTAAGTGTGGAAGGACAGATGGATGGATGCAGAAGAGGGGTGCATATATACAATACCATATTACTCAGAAATTAACAGGATGAAATAACGCCAATTTTAGGGAGGAACACTCAAGGTGATCACACCAAGTGAGGGAAGTGAAACAGGAAAGACAGTTATCGTAGGATATCATTTTGGTGGGATAACAATGAACTTTTTACAAAAGAGAAACAGCCTCACAGACTTAGAAAAGAATCTCACGGGTACCAAAAAAGAAAGTTGAGAGGAGGCAGGGAGCAATTAGCTGGTTCAGATTAATAGACACACCATGAAACAGGTGCAGAAGGTCTCTTAATAGTCAGAAGTCCACCAGGGCTGTAAATGACACCTGCCTCAAGAAATGTCCTGCGGTAAATCACTGGAGGGGAGTTCCAGACAGAGCCACCTTTCAAGAGGTAAACTGTACTCACAAGGCGTAAAATAATACAAGCACATGGAAAGACACTCCACATCAATAATCATCAGATCAATGCCAAGCAAAACTGCAATGAGGTATCACCACACACTGGTCACAATGGCCGTCACTGAAAAGCTCTACAAAGAAAAAATACTGGGGAGGATGTACAGAAAAGGGAATCCTCCTACCGTCTTGGTGGGAGTGTAATGGTGAGGCCACTGTGGAGAACACCATGGAGTTTCCCTGAAACCCCCTGCAATCCCACGCCCAGGCTTAGAGCTCCAGAAGTTCATCATTCGAAATGACACGTGCCCCTCGATTTTCAGAGCAGTACTGTTTACAATAGCTGAGACAGAATCCACCAAAATGTCCACTGAAGAAAAATGACGATTCCGTGATACAACCATACAAGTGAATACTACTCTGCCATAAGAGAGAAAAAATGATGACATTTGTGGCAGCATGGATGGTCTGAAGAATTTTCATACTAAGTGAGGTAAGTCAGACACAAAAAGACAAATAGCCTGTCATGTACAAGTGGAATCTGAAAATTCAGAGATGAACTAATGTCCCAAACAGAAACAGACCCACAGACTGAGAAAACCAAATTATGATCATCAAAAGAAAGCTAAAAGGGAGGGTAAATTCAGAGTTTCAGATTAATGTATACTCACTAATATTTATCAAATTGATAATCAAATAGGGCTTACTGAATACAATCAGGAGCTCTACTGAAAAAAACTGTAATAACCTATATGAGAAAAAAATGGGAAAAGAGCAGCTAAACCTCTCCTGTCTGCTGATCCTGCTCACAGTGCCAACAGTTTCGCTGTATCTCTGTTCATTGAACGCCATTCGTTGAACCCACGGTAGGCAAGGCAGGAGAGGGGAGCTGCAAGAAGGCACGAAGAGCTGCAGAAACTGCAGAAGCATTTACTCTCCCCTGGCTGACCCAGCAGCCATAACATAACCTAGTACAACGCAAGGGCTTTCAATGGAGGCATACATGCTTACAGAGCAAAAGTAGCCCAAGGCCAAGCGAGCGCCTCCAGACGCACACGCCCAGCGTTATAAGCGATCTCAGCTGTTACGTAATCATTATTTACAAAACGTGGAGCCCGGAGCTAGAGGCTGTGGGGAGAGCGAGCCTGAGCACACCATCTTGGCTAATTTGCTCTCTCCCTTTCCCTAGAGAGAAAGAAAGTTGCTCTGTTGTGTCCGACTCTTTTGTGACCCCATGGACTGTAACCCACCAGGCTCCTCTGTTCATGGAATTTTCCAGGCAGGAATACTAGAGTGGGTTGCCATTTCCTTCTCCATATGTATACGTAAAATCGAATCAAGTTCCTGTACATATAAAATCAACAAAACAATGGAAATCAACTCTACTCCAATATAAAATAAAAATTAAATCACAATTAAACCACCTGAGCTTGGTAAAGGGGAAACCAGACAGTGGGATCTCGATGAATTAGATATGAGATATGCTATGATATTAATATGACACCACCAAAGGTTTACACTCAGAACACAGAGCAGCGAAAAGGTGCCTGACCTCATGTGAATGTGACAAGGTGAAGAGAAGGAAAAGGACCACAGGCTAATCAGGGCAGCGCCCTCAGTTCAGATGTTGGGAATCCCTGATGGACACACTGCAGGTAAAGAGCAGATATGTAACCCATGTGGATGGAGACCCACAGAATCCCCAGACTCTGCACCTGGGGCACACTTCCACACTCTCCAAGGTGACACCACCTCCCTAGACCCAGGACCTGGGGTCCCACGACCCTTGGTTAGGACCCCAGGTCTCTGCTGGTTGGGATTCTAAGGTGGAAATGAGTGGGTTCCTGTAACCTCCTGGGATGGTAGAAAGAAGTGTAGGGTCGGTCTCCTCTCCCCACACTTGTCCCAGAAAAGCCCTCGTCTCTTCCCTTTGGTTCTGTGTGATATTAACTGTTTTTACAGCTGTTATGATAATGTTGAACACTACCTTGGTTCTGGCAGGCTCAGTCCTTTCTTGTTCCACTGAGGTGTTGAGAAAACACACCAGGTGCAGGGCTGGGAGACGAGGGGCAGGTCTGGTCTCTGCTAAGTAGGGATGGTCAACTGGAAGGAGATCACAGCAGCAACGTCACCTGCTGCCCATTGGCTTTTTGCCTGATCCATGTGCCCTGCAGTCAACTCACCAGGTGAACCTCCCTCCCTTCCTGCCACGCTCATGCTGGAAAATGGAATAATCACGAAGTAGCCACCTGAGGAGTCTCCAGGAGCCCCAGGGAGGGTGAACCTCATAGGGGTAAAGAGGCAGACAGGCACAGGCCTGTATAAAGCGAATACTGTGAAATATTAATTCCTGAACACAAGCAAAGCTCTCATTATTCATCCCTTTTGCTTAGCTTTGTTTGTGGTCTCCTCGCACACATGACCCTGGCCCATGCAGATGGGGTGAGACTCACACAGTCCCCAGACCCCCAACCTGGGGTCACATGTCCCCTCGGTCAGGACACCATGGCTGTGGCCAGTGGGCCCTCAATGTATGAACAAGTCAGGTGCCCGGGACCTCTGGGGGCCTTAGAAAGAAGTCTAGGGTTGGTCTTGTCTCCCCTCGGTTGTCCCTGAGAAGTCAGGCCCCTCCTGTTTTCACTTTGGTTCTGTGTGATTTTTGCTGGTTTGAAAGCTCGTGCTAGAGGTGAACACTACCTTGGTTCTGGCAGGCTCTGTCCTTCTTGTCCCGCTGAGGTGCTGAGAAAACAGGAGAGCTGGGCTGAGAGACGAGGGGCAGCTCTGTTCTCATTCGAGGAGAGAGTAGACTGGGAGGAGGTCACAGCAGCAACCTCACCTGCTGCCCATTGACTTTTTGCGTGATCCCTGTGCCCTGGAATCAATTCACCAGGTGAACCTGCCTCCCTACTCAACCTGAATGTGCTGGAACATTGGAGTAATTACCAGGGAGCCCAACTGAGGGGTCTCCAGGAGCCCCAGGGAGATGAACCTGGCAGGGGACAGACTAGGAGCCCGACCGCAGCACTGACCCCCGGGAGGGCCAGGGAAGCCCACTCAGAGGAGAGCATCGCTCCCAGAGAAGCCTACCCAGCCCCAGAGCCCAGACATCTGAGCACTGACACTCAGATGCAGGCACGGAGTTTCCCAGACAGAGGCCAGGCCAGGCCTCCACCCGGGTCCCCATGTCCCAGTGCAAAGAGTACAAGGTCAAGGCTAAATGTTCCCACTGCAGAAAGTGCACAGTCTCATTAAGCATCATCAGTGCAGACAGGACTTGGAGAGGTCTCCTGTGTAGACAGAACCTGGTCAGGTTCAAACTAGTTTAGGGCTGGTCTCCCAGGAGGCACAGGTCACACATATGCAGGGGGTCTCACTGTTGAACAGGGAGCTCACCCTCGTGTGGAAACTAGAATGTACATTTCTTGAAGAAAGTATCACTGGGTTCCACACTTCACACACATCAGGAAACTGAAAGGATCTATGTTATTAAACATTTCAACAGACAAAACAATAACATTACCAATTTCTCTGGTCACATGATGGTCAGGATCCAGGGGAGATTCAGGGGAATTTCATAAAGTGCAGCTCAGTGTCCTGTAAAAATAGACAAGTGGTCTGATTGCAGCATCGAGGCTTCCAGCATGAAGCAACCACACTGGAAGCCTTCTGGAAAGGATATTTTTTATCAGAATAAAAATATATTGTTGAAATTGCAAGCATACTAGTCATTACTTGCAAACCTAAAATATTCTTAAAAGCTTGGCACTTTGATCTTTGTGATTTCCATTGTTTCCTTTGATTCTCTAGGTAGGAGCAAGGATCACTTCAAACTACTTTCTTCTAATTCTGTTATTTGTTATTACATGAATAAAAGGTCACACTTAAAAAAGAAATAAAAGAAAATTCCTGCAAACAGTGACTCAATGAGCACACAAGCTGCAGGTACTTTTGCTTCTAACAGTTTTTCTCCATGAAGAAAACAGAAAACATAGGCCCCCTGATTCTTTGCTTCTCTATTTAAACTGAGCTAGATTGAAATTGATGTTCATATCAGCAAGTAAGTTTTTGAGGTTTGAAATGTCACACCAGGGAAACAGGACCTGGAAAAAAGGGAATGTTCCTAGACTGCTGGAGGGAAAGCACATCTGAAAAATAAAGCTAACATTCAATTTGGATTTAATTATGACAATATGTCCTTACATGGACTATGAACCAAGAGTTTAAATATAGCAGACAACATGTAAAAGCAAATTTGATATCTCGGCTGTGAGAGTAAAGGTTTCCTGTCACATCCGCAGCTGGTACCCACAAATTCTTTCAGAATATAGCATGTATCTTTTCGAATTAGAGCCTTGTCTGGATGTTTGGCTAGAAGTGGGATTGCTGGATCATATGGTAACTATTTTCAGTTTTTCTGAGGAATTGCCATACTCTTTTCTACAGTGACTGCACCAATTTACAGTCCCAGCAGCAGTGTAGGAGGGTTCCCTTTTCTCCATACCCTCTGCAACACTTGTTATTTCTAAAGTTTTAAATGATGGCCATTCTGACCAGTTTGAGGTGGTACCTCATTGAAGTTTTGATTTGCATTTCTTAATTAACAGTGAGGAGCATTCAGGATGGATCTTTAATTTTCATATGTGTAAAATAAATTAGGTTTGACATCTCACCAATTTTTTCACAGATAAGGATTTATTTATTTCTTAGAAAGAAAATAACTATAGGGACATGTCTTCATGTCTAACTATAGGGACATCCATTGTCATGTTACTCAAGGTGATGAGCACAGTTATGCATCTTTAAGCAGTTATAAAGATGTTCATTTGTGTAATGATATTTTAAATTGACTTAAACTTTAAATATTTGTATCAATGATACGTGGACTGTCTTTTTCTATCAAAAACTGGTGCATTTTAATGAAGAATAGTTGTTTCATGTTGTTGTATTAGTTCCAGGTGTATACCCAAGGGATTCAGTTAGATAAATTACATGTGTATTGTACATAATAAACATATTATATATAATACATATATATAAAACACACCTACATACATGCTCTCAGATTATTAGGCTATTACAAATATTGAATATAGTTCCCTGTGCTATACAGGAAGGCCTTGTTTATCAATTTTATATATAGTAGTGTGTACCTGTTAATACCAAGTTCCTAATTAATCCCCCATCCCTTTCCCCTTTGGTAACCTTATGTTTGTTTTCTCTGGACTGTTTGTTTTGTCAAGAAGTTCACGTGCATCACAGTTTAGAGTCCATACATAAGTGATATCATGATATTTGTGTCTTCACTTAATGAGCTAATCTCTACATCCATCCTTGTTGCTGAAATGGCATTATTTCATTTTTTATGACTGAGTAATGTTCCATTTATTCTGTGATATGTGGACTCTTGATTCAGGCCTTACAGATGTCACAGACAGACCTGTTACCATGAACATCCTCTCATGGTGAGGGCTAAACCACGATTCCCCAGAAGAAACTGACCTGATGGTCTGGGCCTCCTGGAAGAATTCATCTGACATGGAGCTCTCCCTGGTCACCTTAACAGAACACACTGCCCCTTCCACCTGCCCAGATGGACCGCTCCACATGGGGCACTTCCCAGCTCCTTCAGCACAGTAATCTCTTCACTTTGCAGTTCCCAAATTCCTAATAATGCAAGACAGGTGCACTTTAAGGGGAGAATAGAAGGCTTTGGGGCTAACAGCTTCAAAAGCAACTTTTTCTCCATGAGAATTTAACACTGACAAGATGAAGTACAGCACAACTCGTTTTTAAGTTGCTCATTCAAAAAGAAACCCCTTGTTTTGAAGGGCAGAGGGAGGTTTTGATAAAGCTTTTTCATGAAAACTAAAAGAAAAAAAGAAAACCCTCGGTAATGTGGTCTTAGGATCTGTTGGACCACGTGATATTGCTACCAGAACAATGTTGTTCCTCAAACAGCTACAATTAGTGACAAGAGTGGGTTCCCTTGTGGTTCAGCTGGTAAAGAATCCACCTGCAATGTGGGAGACCTGGGTTCAATCCCTGAGTTGGGAGGATCCTCTGGAGAAGGGAAAGTCTACCCACTCCAGTATTCTGGCCTGGAGAATTTCATGGACTGTATATAATCCGTGGGGTTGCAAAGAGTCGGACACAATTGAGCAACTTTCACTTTCAGTGACAAGAGAAGTTAAAGAAACCTTTGCCAACCAGAGTCATCTTGGAAAACCTTGGTGACAAAATGTGCTTAGTGCCCTTAGCTGGGCAAGGTTTAGTGTTAGGTAGATTAATTGGCTTGTCTTGACTAAGAAGTTCTTGGAAAGCAAAAAGTATAAGAGTTAAGCTAGTTTATGTGATTCTCAAAATTCTCATCTAAATCCATCATTTGACAGAATCTTCTATTTTTAAAAATGTCCCATTTTTATTTCACTTATGTTTTATTTCTTATTGTTTTTGTAGATAGCCATCAACAATTTTTAAGTATAGTTTATTTACAATACTATTTTGGGATATACAAAATAGTGATTCAACATTTTTATAGATTATACTCCATTTAAAAGTATTACAAATAAAGGCTATATTTCTTTGTGCTATATAATATATCCTTATGGCTTATTGATTTTATACATAGTCATCTCTATCTCTTAGTCCCCTACACCTATCTTGCCCCTCCTATCATCCTCTCCCCACTGACAAACACTAGTTCTCTGTATCTGTGAGTCTGTTTCCATTTCATAGGTAAGTTCATTGGTGGCATACTTTAATTTCACATATAAGTGATATTATATGGTATTCCTTTTTGCCTTTCTGACTTACATCACTATGATAATCTCTAGGATTATATTGCTGAAAATGCCATTATGTTAATTGCCTTTAGAGCTAATTAGGTATATATTTCACTTATGAAAACCTAGGTATGTATTTTAAATATGAAATCCTAGGTATATATTTCATTTATGAAAACACAAGTGTATATTTCATATGTCAAAATATGCATGTATGTTTGCAGAGTACATTCATTTGCAATTGTTCTGTAACCAAAAGAATGAAAATTTTACTATAACTCATAATGATATGAAAATTTAACTATAACTCATAATTCGTACAACTTGGGCTTGGTAAAATATGAGTTTTGCCAACCTTTCCAGGGCAATAGTTCTCAAACTTCAGTTTGCTTCAGTGCCTCAGATTCACCTGGAGGGCTTATTAACTAAAATTGTAAGTTGGCAGTTCCAGAACTTCTGATTTAGAAGTTTTGCAAATACCAGACCAGGGACCATAACAAAAGTCATTACTGTGCCTTTTGAGTAATGCTTTTAGAGACTTAAGATAACCCTTCTAACTCAAGTACACTCTCTTACATCTTAATACTTACCAAAGACTTAATTTGAAACTAGACGATTGCTGCTGCTGCTGCTAAGTCCCTTCAGTCGTGTCCGACTCTGTGTGACCCCATAGACGGCAGCCCACCAGGATCCTCTGTCCCTGGGACTCTCCAGGCAAGAACACTGGAGTGGGTTGCCATGTCCTTCTCCAAGAAGATTGCTAAATTATTTCTATTTATAGAGCGCTGTGAACTGAAATCACTATGTAGGCACCAACACTAATGAAAATAAAGTGTTTTGTCAGAGAACATTGACAGAAGCATCTTAAATAAAAAAATTATCTTATATTTAGATTAATTGCCTTGACTTCACTGATAAATTCTTTGTAAAGCATAACTTAAAAGAGTGAAACTACTTAATGTGATTTTTAAAAATCTCATTAAAATCAGTATCTTGATGGAATCTTCTATCTTCAAAAATTTCCCATTTTCATTTTGCTATTTTGCTGAGTAGTATTCAATATATATTTCATATATGAAGATAGATATATATTTCATATATGGCAATATAGGTACATGTGTATTATGTGAAAATATTAGTATATATCCCTTAATGACAATATAGGTATGTATCTCATATATAAAAATAAAGGTATATATGTCACACATAAAATAAGGTATATCTTTTCACATCATAAAATTAAAAACTTTCAAGAATTAAAGCCTTTAATTGTGTGGATCACAACAAACTGTGGAAAATTCTTAAAGAGAGAGGAATACCAGACCACCTTACCTGCCTCCAGAGAAGCTTATATGTAGGTCAAGAAACAACAGTTAGAACCAGACAGGCACAACGGACTAGCTCAAAATTGGGAAAGGAGTATGTCAAGAGTATATATTGTGATTCCACTTACTTAACTTACATGCAGAGTACATCAAGTGAAATGCCATGTGAATGAAATAAAGGCTGGAATCAAGATGCTGTGAGAAATATCTACAGCCTCAGATATGCAGATGACACCATCCTAATGGCAGACAGCAAATAGCCTCTGTTGCAAGGTAGTCTTGGCAAAATGTTAAAGAAAGGGGAAGGAAAGCACTGTCTACTGTATTGTGTCCAACCTCCCTGACGTGGGATGCTATCCCATCCCTGGAGGCTGAGCAGGCTTGGGTCCCACTGCTGAACTCAGGTGGGGTTGACACAGCCTGGCAGGGTACCTTTCATTGAACACTTTTGAAAGGTCTACTGTGTGCTCTGTCTGGCTAGGACAAGAGTCCCGCCTGGCATCAGGCCCCAAGGAACTTCAAGGCAAAATTCAGCTAGTCTCAAACTCCCCTGGTGCTGGGGGTCCCAGTCCAAGCCTCCTTCCTGAGTGCAGCCTCCTAGCACCTAAGCACCCTCAGCAGCGTACTGTGGACCCTGAAGGGATTAGTCTGGACACAGTGTTTGTGTGAGGCTTTAGGGGGAAAAAGTAGTGAGACTCAAGCCCTTTCCTGTTTGCTCAGGCACATTCCAACCATCTCACAGCCCAGAAAGCAAACTTGCCCTAAGGCTCTGGCTGCCTTCAGGCACTAAGCTGAGCCTGAAAAGTGCTGCCGCCTTGTGGACATTTCCTGAAACTAAAACTTGATCATTCTTGCTCACAGGCACCTCAGTTCACAAGGCCTGGGGTTCTGTGAATGACAGCCGCTGTCAGGAAACGTCCTGTGGCAGGCGCTGGAGAAATAAATTTCAAACACAGCCAACTTTCAGGAAGCCAATTCTCAAAGCTAAATTGTCCTTACACTCTTTAAGGAAAAAAAAAGAAAATACAAACCCAAACCTCCCCCACCAAACAAGATGCTCAGCATTCCTATTGCTGCAGAAATGCCAATCAAAAAGATGATGGAAAATCAAATCCCACCACTCACAATGGCCAACATCACAAATTTGCAACAATAAATATGGGATGGAGTCTGGGGGACAAAGAATTGCCCTAAGCTCTAGATGGGAATATACATCGGCAGTAGCCAGTATCATGGCCAATCTCCAAATGCCTGAAAAAATCTATCAAGTCCTGCTAAGTGGAGGATTGGACATTCCCCCACTTTAGCCTGTATCCTGAGAAAGCCATCGATCAAAGACACAAGCACCCCAACAAATCTCCAGCACGACTTCCAGTAGCTGAGACACACAGCCACCAAAATTTCCAACCAGAAGTTAAAGCTTAAACAAGAAGTATACGTATATACAGCAGACTATTTCTCACTTATTAAAAATCACCACTGAAATTAGGGAATTAGGACCCTGGGAGCCACAGGGATGGTCCTTGAAGGATCATACACTAAGGGGAGTCAGTCAGGCAGAGGAAGACCATGGTATATGAGGTGCTGCTAAGTCACTTCAGTCATATCTGATTCTGTGCAACCCCACAGACGGCAGCCCACCAGGCTCCCCCGTCCCTGGGATTCTCCAGGCAAGAACACTGGAGTGGGTTGCCATTTCCTTCTCCAATGCATGAAAGTGAAAAGTGAAAATGAAGTGGCTCAGTCGTGTCCGACTCTTAGTGACCCCATGGACTGCAGCCTCCCAGGCTCCTCTGTCCATGGGGTTTTCCAGGCAAGAGTACTGGAGCGGGGTGCCGCTGCCTTCTCCATACGAAGTACAATCTGGGCAAAATAAAAACAGACATGCAAGTCAACAAATTTACAACCCAAAAAGAGACTGCCCAGGAAACCAACTTTCCCTAAGGCTCTGGTTGCCCCAGGAACCAAATATGAGTATGCAAAAGTGCTACCGCCTAGTGACCTTTTTCTGTAACTACAACTTGATCACCAGCTGTCCTCAGGAAATGTCATGGTGTGATACTGGAGAAATAAATTCCAAACAGTCGACTTTCAGGAAGCCAACTGCCAAACAAACCCAAACGTCCACCGCAGGACAAAATGCTCAGTATCCATAATTGCTGTAGGAATGCCAATCAAAATGACAATGGGAAATCAAATTCCACCAGTCACAGTGGCCATCCTCACAAATCTACAAACAATAAATGTGGGAAGGAGCCTGGAAGTTCAGTTCAGTTCAGTTGCTCAGTCGGGTACGACTCTTCGCGATCGCAGCACGCCAGGCCTCCCTGTCCATCACCATCTCCCGGAGTTCACTCAGACTCACGTCCATCGAGTCCGTGATGCCATCCAGCCATCTCATCCTCGGTCGTCCCCTTCTCCTCCTGCCCCCAATCCCTCCCAGCATCAGAGTCTTTTCCAATGAGTCAACTCTTCACATGAGGTGGCCAAAGTTCTGGAGTTTCAGCTTTAGCATCAGTCCTTCCAAAGAAATCCCAGGCTTGATCTCCTTTAGAATGGACTGGTTGGATCTCCTTGCAGTCCAAGGGACTCTCAAGAGTCTTCTCCAACACCACAGTTCAAAAGCATCAATTCTTCAGCGCTCAGCCTTCTTCACAGTCCAACTCTCACATCCATACATGACCACAGGAAAGACAATAGCCTTGACTAGATGGACCTTAGTCCGAAAAGTAATGTCTCTGCTTTTGAGTATACTATCTAGGTTGGTCATAACTTTTCTTCCAAGGAGTAAACATCTTTTAATTTCATGGCTGCAATCACCATCTGCAGTGATTTTGGAGCCCAAAAAAAATAAAGTCTGACACTGTTTCCACTGTTTCCCCAACTATTTGCCATGAAGTGATGGGACCGGATGCCATGATCTTAATTTTCTGAATGTTGAGCTTTAAAAGCCAACTTTTTCACTCTCCTCTTTCACTTTCATCAAGAGGGCTTTTTAGTTCCTCTTCACTTTCTGCCATAAGGGTGGTGTCATCTGCATATCTGAGGTTATTGATATTTCTCCCAGCAATCTTGATTCCAGCTTGTGTTTCTTCCAGTCCAGCGTTTCTCATTATGCACTCTGCATAGAAGTTAAATAAGCAGGGTGACAATAGACAGCCTTGACGTACTCCTTTTCCTATTTGGAACCAGTCTGTTGTTCCATGTCCAGTTCTAACTGTTGCTTCCTGACCTGCATACAGATTTCTCAAGAGGCAGGTCAGGTGGTCTGGTATTCCCATCTCTTTCAGAATTTTCCACAGTTTATTGTGATCCACACAGTCAAAGGCTTTGGCATAGTCAATAAAGCAGAAATAGATGTTTTTCTGGAACTCTCTTGCTTTTTCCATGATCCAGTGGATGTTGGCAATTTGATCTCTGGAAGTTAAAGAAGCCCCTTAAGTTGTCGGTAGAAAACAGCTAGTATGTGAATGGTTTCCAAAACCCTCAAAAAAAAAAAAAAAAAACTATCAAGATGGGCTAAACCTGGGATCTCACATTTCCACACTTGGGCCTATATGCTGAGCAAACCATCAATCAAAAGGTACATGAACCCCAAGAAATACTGCAGGACTACTTCCAATAGCCAAGACATACAACCAGCAAAATCTCCACTGAGATTAAAGCTTAAACAAGGTGTTGTACATATATACGGTAGACTGTTTGTACATGTATATGGTAGACTGTTTCTCACTCCTAAAAAACCACCACTGAAACTAGGGAATTTGATGCTGAGAGCCATAGGGACGGACCTTGAAGGATCATGCCCTAAGAGAAGTCAGTCAGGCAGAGGAAATCTATGGTATGTGATATACTTGCCAGGAAAAATAAAAATAGACATACAAGGCAACAAATTTACAAGCCAAAGAGGGACTCTGAGCATTTCAGGTCAAACAAAGTGTTCCAGAAACAAAAAAACTGAAGGGCCTGGAATGAATTAAGAGGTAGGAACCTACATAGATAAGAAATCTGTATTTGTAATAGATAATCCACAAGCATTATCCTCTTCCTTCCTACTTTCCTTCCTTCCACATATACACAGAAATACGTATCTCTAACCTATACAAAGAAATCGTTATCTCTAAGAGATAATTCACAAAAATGACCTACTACCTTCCTTCTTGGTATTACAGAAGTGTATCTGAGATAGATATTCCACAAGGACCTGATGCTCAGCACTTCCCTTGAACTTCTATGGTAAAGGTCCCCCGCCATCCCCACCCCACCCCCCCACCCCCCCCCACATGGCCTGAAGGCCTCCAGGAATCTGAAGGCAAAATTCAGCTAGCCGCCACCTCTCTTGGCACTGAGGTTCCCAGCACAAGCCTCTTTCCCGAGAGGGCAGCCTCCTAGGCACCTAAGCACCCTCAGCAGTGTGCTCTGGACCCGGAAGGCATTAGTCTGGACAGGACGCTTGTATGAGACTTTAGGAGAAAATAGTAGTGAGTCTCAAGCCCTTTCCTGCTTGCTCAGGCACATTCCACTCTATTTCACACCCCAGGGAGCCAAGTGGCTCTAAGGATCTGGCTGCCCCAGGAACCAACGTTGGGCACGAAAAGTGCTGCCACCTTGTGGACATTTTCTGTAACTACAACTTGATCACCAGTGCACACAGACACCTCAATTCCCAAGGGCTGTGGTTCAGTAAATTGTCAGCTGCCCTCAGGAAATGCTGTGGGGAAGGTACTGGAGAAATATATTTCAAAACCAGCCAACTCTCAGGAAGCCAACTGCCAAAGGTAAATTGTCCTCACACCCTTTAAAGAAAAAAAACTAAAAAAACAAAATCAAATGTCCGCCACAAGACAAGATGCTCAGTATCCCTAATGGCTGCAGGAATGCCTATCAAAATGACAATGGGAAATCAAATCCCACCAATCACAATGGCTGTTGTCAAAATTCGACAAACTGTAAATACGGGAGACAGAATGGAAGGAAAAGAATCCCTTAAGCTGCTGGCGGAAAGATACATTGGCTACAGTCAGTATATGGATAGACTCCGCATGTTCAAAAAAAGCTTTCAAGAAGGACTAAGGTGGAAAAAGTAATGCTATCAAGAAGGGTGTGTGTGTGTGATGCTCTAAGAGGAAAAAGCAGTGAGACACAAGCCCTTTAGTGGTTGCTCAGGCACATTCCAAGGCAATGGCAATCCACTCCAGTACTCTTGCCTGGAAAAATTCCATGGACGGAGGAGCCTGGTAGGCTGCAGTCCATGCGTCACGAAGAGTCAGACACGACTGAGCGACTTCACTTTTACTTTTCACTTTCATGCACTGGAGAAGGAAATGGCAACCCACTCCAGTGTTCTTGCCTGGAGAATCCCAGGGACGGGGGAGCCTGATAGGCTGCTGTCTATGGGATCGCAGAGTCGGAACACGACTGAAGCGACACAGCAGCAGCAGCAGGCACATTCCACTCTGTTTCACAGCCAGGAAGCCAACTTTCCGGAATCTTCTGCTTGCCCCAAGAACCAGAGGTGGGCATCAAAAAAGTGCTGCCACCTTGTGGACATTTCCTGTAGCTACAACTGACCTCCAGTGCTTACTGGCATCTCTAATTCACAAGGGCTGGGTGACTGCTCATGACCTCTGCCCTCAGGAATTTTGTCCCGTTGCGGGCACTGCAAGATAAATTCCAAATACAAACAACTTTCAGGAAGCCAACTGCCACAGGTCTATTTTCCTCACACCCTTAAAGGGTAAAAACCCCAACAAACCCCATACCTCCACCTAGGACAGGATGCTTAGCATCCCTAATCATTACAGGAGGAATGCCAATCAAAATGACAATGAGAAATCAAATCCCACCAGTCAGAATGGCCATACTCACGTCTACAAACAATAAATGCAGGAGTGAGATTGGAGTGAGGGGAAGCCTCCTACACTGTCAGTGGGAACATACATTATCAACAACCACAATAAAAGACAATGTCTGCTGAATAAAAGCTATCAAGACACTAAGCCTAGGATCTGACATTATCATAGCTGGGCTTATATTATCCTATATGAAATGTAGAAAATTCTATTTTCATATATGAAATATTCAACTGCATTTTCAACTATGATATATGGAAAACTCTATTTTCATATATAAAATTTGCACCTAACTTTTCATTTATGAAATATAGAAAATTCTCTTTCACATATGAAAAATGCACCTATATTTTCACCTATGAGATATAGAAAATTCTTTCATATATGAAATGTGTACATGTATTTTCATCTGTGAAATACAGAAAATTCTCTTTTCATATATGAAATACATACATACAGTTTTCTCTGAAATGTGAAAAAATGTTTTCATTTACAAAGTATGCATCTATATTTTCATTTATGAAATATAGAAAATTCTGTTTCTATGTATGACATGTACCCATATTTTCATATGAGAAATATGGAAAATTTTATGTTCATATATGAATATGCACTATGTCATATATGAAATATCAAAAATTCTATTTTCAAATATGAAATATGCACCCATGTTTTCATATATGTAACACAGAAAATTCTATATTCATCCATAAAATATACATCCATGTTTTCATATATGAAATATTAAAAATTCCATTTTCACCCATGAAATATACACTTATGCTTTCACATATGACATATAGAAAGCTCTATTTTCATCCCTGAAATGTGCACCCATGATTTATATGAAATATAGAAAATTCTATTTTCATACATGAAATATACACCCATGTTTTCATATATAAAATTTGAAAATTTCATTTGATCCATGAAATATGCACCCATGGTTTCATATATAAATTATAGAAAATATTTTCATTCATAAAATATGCACCCATTTCTTCATATATGAAATATTGAAAATTCTATTTTTATCCATGAAATATGTACCCTTTTTATATATGTAAATTCATGCATACTTTCATATAAAGAAAATTCTATTTTTAGACATGAAATATGCACGTTTTCATATATGAAATATAGAAAATTGTATTTTCATTCATTAAATTTGCACTCATGTGTTCATATAGGATATATTGGTTTTCAGTCGCTCAGTCATGTCTGACTCTAAAATCCCATGGACTGCAGCACGCTAGGCTTCCCTGTCCTTCACCAACTCCAGGAGCTTGTTCAAACTTATGTCCGTTGAATCCGTAATGCCATTCCTCCTCTATATGAATATTGTGAATATTAGATGCATCCAACAATCTCATCCTCAGATATGAAACATTCACCTGACTTGGGCTTCCATCCCATTCCTGGAGCCTCAGCAGGCTGTTTTCATGGCTGGACTGTAGCCTATCAGGCTCCTTTATCCATGGGATTCTCCAGGCAAGAATACTGAAGTGGGTAGCCATTTCCTTCTCCAAGGGATCTTGCGGACCCAGGGACTGAACCTGGGTTTCCCACACTGCAGGTGGACTCTTTACCATCTGACCAACCAGGGAAGCTCTTGCTCTTCATTAAGGCCCCTCTTAAATCTGTACTTTCTGGTTTGATCCGGCAGGGACCACAGTCCCCAGGACATACAATCGATGGTGTCCTGACACTTTGGCCTCGATGACCTTGGAAAAGTCACCCAGCTTCCGCATCTTCTGGTGCTGGGGTCCCCAGCTCAAGCCTCCTTCTTAAGAGTGCAGCCTCCTAGGCACCTCATCAGGGTGCTGCGGTCCAGGCTGAGATTAGTTTGCAGGAAAGGGGTGAAGCTTTAGGGGGAAGAAGTATTGAGACTAAGCCCTTGGATGTTTGCTCAGGCACACTCCACACTAATTCGCAGCCCAGGAAGCCTCTCTTCCTTAGGCTCTGGTTGCCTGAAGGATGATTTGGGTGTGGAAAAGTGCTGCCGCCTTGTGGACATTTTCTATAACTACAACTTGACCCCCTGCGCTTACCGGTACCTCGAGTTCAACAGACTTCAGGGGCTGTTAATGACAGCTGCCTTCAGGAAACGTCCTGAGGAGTATACTGCAGAAAAAAATATAAACACAACTGACCTTTTTTTTAAATCTCCACTCCTACCGTTTATTTTATTTTATTTTTTTTAATTTTAAAATCTTTAATTTTTACATGCGTTCCCAAACATGAACCCCCCTCCCACCTCCCTCCCCATAACATCTCTCTGGGTCATCCCCATGCACCAGCCCCAAACATGCTGTACCCTGCGTCAGACATAGACTGGCGATTCAATTCTTATATGATAGTATACATGTTAGAATGCCATTCTCCCAAATCATCCCACCCTCTCCCTCTCCCTCTGAGTCTAAAAGTCCGTTATACACATCTGTGTCTTTTTTCCTGTCTTGCATACAGGGTCGTCATTGCCATCTTTCTAAATTCCATATATATGTCTTAGTATACTGTATCGGTGTTTTTCTTTCTGGCTTACTTCACTCTGTATAATCGGCTCCATTTTCCTCCATCTCATCAGTACTGATTCAAATGAATTCTTTTTTACGGCTGAGTAATACTCCTTTGTGTATATGTACCACAGCTTTCTTATCCATTCATCTGCTGATGGACATCTAGGTTGTTTCCATGTCCTGGCTATTATAAACAGTGCTGTGATGAACATTGGGGTACATGTGTCTCTTTCAATTCTGGCTTCCTCGGTGTGTATGCCCAGCAGTGGGATTGCTGGGTCATAAGGTAGTTCTATTTGCAGTTTTTTAAGGGATCTCCACACTGTTCTCCATAGTGGCTGTACTAGTTTGCCTTCCCACCAACAGTGTAGGAGGGTTCCCTATTCTCCACACCCTCTCCAGCATTTATTGCTTGCAGATTTTTGGATCGCAGCCATTCTGACTGGTGTGAAGTGGTACCTCATTGTGGTTTTGATTTGCATTTCTCTAATAATGAGTGAGACGCTGAGCATCTTTTCATGTGTTTGTTAGCCATCCATATGTCTTCTTTGGAGAAATGTCTATTTAGTTCTTTGGCCCATTTTTTGATTGGGTCGTTTATTTTTCTGGAATTGAGCTGCATAAGTTGCTTGTATATTTTTGAGATTAGTTGTTTGTCAGTTGCTTCATTTGCTATTATTTTCTCCCATTCAGAAGGCTGTCTTTTCACCTTGCTTATATTTTCCTTTGTTGTGCAGAAGCTTTTAATTTTAATTAGATCCCATTTGTTTATTTTTGCTTTTATTTCCAGAATTCTGGGAGGTGGATCATAGAGGATCCTGCTGTGATTTATGTCTGAGAGTGTTTTGCCTATGTTCTCCTCTAGGAGTTTAATAGTTTCTGATCTTACATTTAGATCTTTAATCCATTTTGAGTTTATTTTTGTGTGCGGTGTTAGAAAGTGATCTAGTTTCATTCTTTTACAAGTGGTTGACCAGTTTTCCCAGCACCACTTGTTAAAGAGATTGTCTTTACTCCATTGTATATTCTTGCCTCCTTTGTCAAAGATAAGGTGTCCATATGTGTGTGGATTTATCTCTGGGCTTTCTATTTTGTTCCATTGATCTATATGTCTGTCTTTGTGCCAGTACCATACTGTCTTGATGACTGTGGCTTTGTAGTAGAGCCTGACGTCAGGCAAGTTGATTCCTCCAGTTCCATTCTTCTTTCTCAAGATTGCTTTGGCTATTCGAGGTTTTTTGTATTTCCATACAAATCTTGAAATTATTTGTTCTAGTTCTGTGAAAAATGTGGCTGGTAGCTTGATAGGGATTGCATTGAATTTGTAAATTGCTTTGGGTAGTATACTCATTTTCACTATATTGATTCTTCCAATCCATGAACATGGTATATTTCTCCATCTATTAGTGTCCTCTTTGATTTCTTTCATCAGTGTTTTATAGTTTTCTATATATAGGTCTTTAGTTTCTTTAGGTAGATATATTCCTAAGTATTTTATTCTTTTTGTTGCAATGGTGAATGGAATTGTTTCCTTAATTTCTTTTCTACTTTCTCATTATTCGTGTATAGGAATGCAAGGGATTTCTGTGTGTTGATTTTATATCCTGCAACTTTACTATATTCATTGATGAGCTCTAGTAATTTTCTGGTGGAGTCTTTAGGGTTTTCCATGTAGAGGATCATGTCATCTGCAAACAGTGAGAGTTTTACTTCTTCTTTTCCAATTTGGATTCCTTTTATTTCTTTTTCTGCTCTGATTGCTGTGGCCAAAACTTCCAAAACTATGTTGAATAGTAGCGGTGAAAGTGGACACCCTTGTCTTGTTCCCGACTTTAGGGGAAATGCTTTCAATTTTTCACCATTGAGGATAATGTTTGCTGTGGGTTTGTCATAGATAGCTTTTATTATGTTGAGGTATGTTCCTTCTATTCCTGCTTTCTGGAGAGTTTTTATCATAAATGGATGTTGAATTTTGTCAAAGGCCTTCTCTGCATCTATTGAGATAATCATATGGTTTTTATTTTTCAATTTGTTAATGTGGTGAATTACATTGATTCATTTGCGGATATTGAAGAATCCTTGCATCCCTAGGATAAAGCCCACTTGGTCATGGTGTATGATCTTTTTAATGTGTTGTTGGATCCTGATTGCTAGAATTTTGTTGAGGATTTTTGCATCTATGTTCATCAGTGATATTGGCCTGTAGTTTTCTTTTTTTGTGACATCTTTGTTAGGTTTTGGTATTAGGGTGATGGTGGCCTCATAGAATGAGTTTGGAAGTTTACCTTCCTCTGCAATTTCTGGAAGAGTTTGAGGAGGATAGGTGTTAGCTCTTCTCAAAATTTTTGGTAGAATTCAGCTGTGAAGCCGTCTGGACCTGGGCTTTTGTTTGCTGGAAGATTTCTGATTACAGTTTCAATTTCCGTGCTTGTGATCGGTCTGTTAAGATTTTCTATTTCTTCCTGGTTCAGTTTTGGAAAATTGTACTTTTCTAAGAATTTGTCCGTTTCTTCCACGTTGTCCATTTTATTGGCATACAACTGCTGATAGTAGTCTCTTATGATCCTTTGTATTTCTGTGTTGTCTGTTGTGATCTCTCCATTTTCATTTCTAATTTTATTGATTTGATTTTTCTCTCTTTGCTTCTTGATGAGTCTGGCTAATGGTTTGTCAATTTCATTTATCCTTTCAAAGAACCAGCTTTTGGCTTTGTTGATTTTGCTATGGTCTCTTTTGTTTCTTTTGCATTTATTTCTGCCCTAATTTTTAAGATTTCTTTCCTTCTACTAACTCTGGGGTTCTCCAATTCTTCCTTTTCTAGTTGCTTTAGTTGTAGAGTTAGGTTATTTATTTGACTTTTTTCTTGTTTCTTGAGGTATGCCTGTATTGCTAGGAACTTTCCTCTTAGCACTGCTTTTATAGTGTCCCACAGGTTTTGGGTTGTTGTGTTTTCATTTTCATTAGTTTCTATGCATATTTTGATTTCTTTTTTGATTTCTTCTGTGATTTGTTGGTTATTCAGAAGTGTGTTGTTCTACCTCCATATGTTGGAATTTTTGATAGTTTTTCTCCTGTAATTGAGATCTAATCTTAATGCATTATGGTCAGAAAAGATGCTTGGAATGATTTCGATTTTTTTGAATTTATCAAGTTTAGATTTATGGCCCAGGATGTGATCTATCCTGGAGAAGGTTCCATGAGCACTTGAAAAAAAGGTGAAATTCATTGTTTTGGGGTGAAATGTCCTATAGATATCAATTAGGTCTAACTGATCTAATGTATCATTTAAAGTTTGTGTTTCTTTGTTAATTTTCTGTTTAGTTGATCTGTCCATAGGTGTGAGTGGGGTATTAAAGTCTCCCACTATTATTGTGTTATTGTTGATTTCCCCTTTCATACTTGTTAGCATTTGTCTTACATATTGCGGTGCTCCTCTATTGGGTGCATATATATTTATAATTGTTATATCTTCTTCTTGGATTGATCCTTTGATCATTATGTAGTGGCCTTGTCTCTTTTCACAGCCTTTGTTTTAAAGTCTATTTTATTGGATATGAGTATTGCCACCCCTGCTTTCTTTTGGTCTCTATTTGCGTGGTATATCTTTTCCCAGCCCTTCACTTTCAGTCTGTATGTGTCCCTTGTTTTGAGGTGGGTCTCTTGTAAGCAGCATATAGAGGGGTCTTGTTTTTGTATCCATTCGGCCAGTCTTTGCCTTTTGGTTGGGGCGTTCAACCCATTTACGTTTAAGGTAATTATTAATAAGTATGATCCCGTTACCATTTACTTTACTGTTTTGGGTTTGGGTTTATACACCCTTTCGTGTTTCCTGTCTAGAGAATATCCTTTAGCATTTGTTGGAGAGCTGGTTTGGTGGTGCTGAATTCTCTCAGCTTTTGCTTGTCTGTAAAGCTTTTGAATTCTCCTTCGTATTTGAATGAGATCCTTGCTGGGTACAGTAATCTGGGCTGTAGGTTATTGTCTTTCATCACTTTAAGTATGTCTTGCCATTCCCTCCTGGCCTGAAGAGTTTCTATTGAAAGATCAGCTGTTATCCTTATGGGAATCCCCTTGTGTGTTATTTGTTGTTTTTCCCTTGCTGCTTTTAATATTTGTTCTTTGTGTTTGATCTTTGTTCATTTGATTAATATGTGTCTTGGGGTGTTTCGCCTTGGGTTTATCCTATTTGGAACTCTCTGTGTTTCTTGGACTTGGGTGATTATTTCCTTCCCCATTTTAGGGAAGTTTTCAACTATTATCTCCTCAAGGATTTTCTCATGATCTTTCTTTCTGTCTTCTTCTTCTGAGACTCCTATAATTCGAATGTTGGAGCATTTCATATTGTCCTGGAGGTCTCTGAGATTGTCCTCATTTCTTTTAATTCGTTTTTCTTGTTTCCTCTCTGATTCATTTATTTCTACCATTCTATCTTCTATTTCACTAATCCTATCTTCTGCCTCCGTTATTCTACTATTTGTTGCCTCCAGAGTGTTTCTGATCTCATTTATTGCGTTATTCATTATATTTTGACTCTTTTTTATTTCTTCTAGGTCCTTGTTAAACCTTTCTTGTATCTTCTCAATCCTTGTCTCTAGGCTATTTATCTGTGATTCCATTTTGATTTCAAGATTTTGGATCATTTTCACTATCAATATTCAGAATTCCTTCTCAGGTAGATTCCCTACTTCTTCCTCTTTTGTTTGGTTTGGTGGGCAACTCTCCTGTTCCTTTCCCTGCTGAGTATTCCTCTGTCTCTTCATCTTGGTTATATTGCTGCGTTTGGGGTGGCCTTTTTATATTCTGGTAATTTGTGGAGTTCTCTTTATTATGGAGCTTCCTCACTTTGGATGGGGTTCTATCAGTGGCTTGTCAAGGTTTCCTGGTTAGGGAGGCTTGTGTTGGAGTTTTGGTGGGTGGAGCTGGGTTTCTTCTCTCTGGAGTGCAGTGGAGTGACCTGTAATGGGTTATGAGACATCAAAGGTTTTGTGATAATTTTGAGCTGCCTGTATATTGAAGCTCAGGGGAGTGTTCCTGTGTTGCTGGAGAATTTGCGTGGTATGTCTTGTTTTGGAACTTGTTGGCCCTTGGGTGGAGCTTGGTTTCGGTGTAGGTATGAAGGCATTTGATGAGCTCCTATTGCTTAATGTCCCCTGAATTCAGGAGTTCCTGATGTTTTCAGGCTTTGGACTTAAGCCTCCTGCTTCTGGTTTTCAGCTTTATTTTTACAGTAGCCTCTAGACTTCTCCATCTATACAGCACTGATGATAAAACATCTAGGTTAAAGATGAAAAGTTTCTCCACATTGAGGGACACTCAGAGAGGTTCACTGAGTTACAAGAAGAAGAGAAGATGGAGGGGGTAGTTAGAGGTAACTGGAATGAGATGTGGTGAGATCAAAAGAAGAGAGAGCAAGCTAGCCAGTAGTCACTTCCTTATGTGCGCTCTATAGTCTGGACTGCTCAGAGGTATTTACAGAGTTATACAGGGAGGAGGAGAGGGAGGAAGTAGACAGAGGTGACCAGGAGGATAAGAGAGAGGAATGAGTAGGAGAGAGACAAATCCTGCCAGTAACCAGTTCCTTAGGTGTTCTCCACCGTCTGGAACACACAGAGACTCACAGAGTTGGATAGAGAAGAGATGGGGAGAAAAGAGACAGAGGCCACCTGGTGGAGAAAAAGGAGAGTCCAGAGGAGGAGAGAGTGGTCAAGCCCGTAATCTCGCTCTCAGGTAAACTTGGGTAGTGAAGTTTGGGTTTTTAAATGTACAAAATTGACAACAAAAACCAAAGAGCAAAGATTAAAAATCTAGAGTAGAGGTTGGATTTTCAAAGATACAATATTAAAGAAAAGCAGAAGGAAAAAGGAAGAAAGAAAAAAAAAGAATTATTAAAAAACAAACAAACAAAAAAAACCAACAACAACCATCCAAAGACTATATATGGTGTTTGCCTTAAAAAAAAAAAAGTCTTTTTTTTTTAAATAGAAATAAAAATTAGAGGAGAAATAGAAGATTAACAATTAAAAAAAAGTTAGAAAAAAAAACAAAAAAAAACCCAAAAAAGCAAAAAAAAAAAAAAAAGGAATGATTTTAAAAATACTAAAAATAAACTGGCCCTTCTCTGATGTTATGGGCCGTGTGGGATCACTTCCAAGGTGGTTCCCTCTGTTTAACTTCTTCTGTTTGCTGGTTTTTTAGGCTCACTAGTTCAGTCGCGCTGTGGGGAGGGGGGATGCTGCAAACAAATAGCACTGTCGTGTGCACACAGTATCTCAGCCCCCCTTGACCTGTCCTTTCTCACAGCGCACAAACCGCTCCGGCTCTACGATGCTCAGCCGGGAACCGTCTGGGGCCGGCCCTAGGCTGCGTGCACTTCCCCGGTCCAAGCCGCTCAGGTTCCGTGCTCAGGCAGCCCTCAGATGCACAGATTGGGCTGGGACTGCGCTTTGTGCCCTTCCCAGGTCCGAGTAGCTCAGGAGTTTGGCGAGTGCGATTGCAGCGGCTTGTCACCTTTTCTGCCGCTGCTGCTCAGCTTTCTGGGTGGACCGCTGGCGCACCCCGTGAGGCAGATTGTGACTGTCCAGCACCCCCAGAAGTCTTAGCAAATGAGCCTGCTTGCAGTTAGGTAAGTAAAGTCTCTCCGGGTCTGCAATTGCCCCTTTCCAGTCCTTACGGCTCTGGCTGCCTGTCCCCGGCGGGGAATGGTCTGCAGCCGGCTTTTTCCGTTCCGTCCTTTGTTCTGTGCTCGGTCCTGGCGGTGTCTTATGTTCGAGCTTTTCGCGTGGTAGCTATCCCACAGTCTGGTTTGCTAGCCCAAGTTAGATAGTTCTGGTTGCGCGTGGGGCGTTCCTGCCCAATTCTTACAAAGCTCTGCAGCCCGCGCCTCCCGCGCGTCCCTGCCCTGCCCCCACTTCCCAATGGCGGATGCAGGCGTCTGTGCTGCTTTTCCGCTGGGGGCGTTACTGTTGGGCTTGTAATCTCTTGGTTTTAATTATTTATCTATTTTTCCTTCCTGTTATGTTGCCCTCTGTGTTTCCAAGGCTCGCCACAGACTCGGCAGGGAGAGTGTTTCCTGGTGTTTGGAAACCTCTCTTCTTAAAATTCCCTTCCTGGGACGGGCTTCCCTTCCCGGGACGGAGCTCCGTCCCCACCTCCTTTGTCTCCTTTCTCGTGTTTTATATTTTTTCCTACCTGTTTTTGAAGACAATGGTCTGCTTTTCTGGTTGCCTGATGTCCTCTGCCAGCCTACAGAAGTTGTTTTGTGGAGTTTGCTCGGCGTTGAAATGTTCTTTTGAGGAATTTGTGAGGGAGAAAGTGGTCTTCCCGTCCTATTCCTCCGCCATCTTTCCCTCACAACTGACTTTTAAAAAATCAACTAAACTTGTAAATTTTCCTCACAACCATGAAGGAGAAAAAAAAACCGAAAACTGTCACAGGACAGGATGCTGAGCATCCCTGATTATTACAGGAGGAATGCCAACCAAAATGACAACGAGATATAAAATCTTACCAGACTGGCCATCCTTGCTGCTGCTAAGTCGCTTCAGTTGTGTCCGACTCTGTGCGACCCCATAGACGGCAGCCCACCAGGCTCCCCGTCCCTGGGATTCTCCAGGCGAGAACACTGGCCATCCTTACACGTCTACAAACAATAAATGCAAGCTAAACCTACCATCTGATATTCCCACACCTAGGCCTGTATCCCAGGAAAACCATCTTTCAGGAAGCCACGTGCACCCCAACGTTCACTTGAGCACTAAAGCAGCTGAACACAGACCGAGCAAAGTGTCCACCTTCAGATTAAAGCTTGAAAACAATGTAGTACATACAGGAAATGAACTATTACTCAGGCATGAAATACTACTACTAAAATCATGAAATTATGCCACTGGTAGTCACAGGGATAGACCTTGGAGGATCAAACACTAAGGGAAGTCAGCCAGGCAGAGGAAGACTAGCATGGGATGTCCATTCTAGGTAAAAGAAAGAAAAGAGATACAAAGGAATTCAATCACAACATAAAAAGAGACTCAGAGAATTCAAACACAAAGAATTCCAATAAATAAATAAATAAATAAAACCAAAGGGCCAGGGATGAATTAGGAAGTCCGGACTAACATATACACAAAAACGTGTATATTAGTAGATAATCCACAAGGATTATCCCCTTCCTTTCTTTGTTCCTTCCACAGAAATCTGTACCTGCAACAGATACTCTGCAAGGATGCGATGTTCGGCCCAGGGAACTTTGCCCCACTCTCTGCAAAAACTTCGACAGCAGATGGATCTGCAGAAGAAACTTATGCTTTGCATGCATGTCATAGCTCAGCCAGTGGCTGGACACTGACAACAGGCCCAGCACTGCACACCGACTGCCACAGGCATGACAGCAGAGAACAAAAAAGAAAAGCCTTGCCTAGTGCATTCCTGCCGACTCTCCTGACCCAGGCTGCTATCCCATCACTGCAGCCTGGACAGGGTTTGGTCCAAAGGCTGGACGGGGGTGGGGTTTAAACCACCAGACAGGGTGCCCTTAATTGAGCCCCCTTTTAAACTTACACCTTCTGGTTTGCTCTGACAGGGACCATAGTCCCTAGTGCACCAAAGGATGTTGTGACAACCGTCTGGCCTCAAGAACCTTGGAAATGCCACCTAGCTTTCAGTTCTCCTGGGGCTGGGGTTTCACACCTTAAGCCTTCTTCTTGAGAGTGCAGCCTCCTAGCACCTCAGCAGGGTGCTGTGGCCCCGGTTGGGATAAGGAAAGTCTGAGGAACGGGGTGAAGCTTTAGGGGGAACAAGTAGTGAGACACAGGCCCTTGGGAGTTTGCTCAGGCACATTGTACTCCAGTTCACAGCCTAGGAAGCCAACTCTTCCTTAGGTTCTGGTTGTCCCAAGAATCAGAGCTGGGAATGAAAACTGCTGCCACCATGTGGACAGTTTCTGTAACTACAACTTGACCACCTGTGCTTACCTGCCAGGCTCCTCTGAACATGGGATTCCCCAGGCAAGAACATTGGAGTGGGTTACCATTCCCCTCTCCAGGGGATCTTCCTGACCCAGGGATCACACCTGGGTCTCCTACACTTCAGGCAGATTCTTTACCATCTGAGGCACCAGAGAAGCCTGACCTGTGCTTACTGGCACCTCCAATTCACAAAACCTTGGGGCCATTAATGACAGTTACCCTCAGGAAAAGTCCTACGGAGAATACTGCAGAAACAAATCACAAATACAGCCCACTATCAAAGAGTTAACTGCAACAGGTATATTTTCTTTGCAACCATGAAAGAGGGAAAAAAGAAAAAGAGAAAATCATACCTTCACAGGACACGATGCTCAACATCCTGAATTATTACAGGAGGAATGCCAATCAAAACAACAATAAGAAATCAAATTACACCAGTTAGAATGACCATTCTCACAAGTCTACAAACAATGAATGGGGGAGAGGGCAAGGACGAGAGGGAACTCCCCTACATGGTTGGTGGGAAGGGACACCGGCAATAGCCACTAGAAAAGACAGTCTTCACGTGCCAAAAAAAGAAAAACTTTCAGGGGAACTACGCCTAGGATCTGACATTCTCACACCTGGGCCTGGTGTCCTGATAAAACCGTCATTCAAAATGACACACACACCCCAACGTTCGCTGAAGCACTACTTACAAAAGCCGAGACAAACACCTGGCCAAAATGTCCACTGACAGATTAAAGCTTAAAGGAGATATGTGTACATACAGGCATGTGGAGCTTTGCTCAACCGTCTGCAGTAAATTCTATGGGAAAAGAATCTAAAGAAGAACAGACATCCCGTGTGTATCTGTCAATACTGACAGTAAGCACAAAACTACAGATTGACTCTACTCCAGCAGAGGATTGGCATGAGGAAAAGAAAAGGAAAAAAAAAATCAATGCCTAGTTTATTCCTTTCAACCTCCCTCTCTTTGGCTGCTATCCCATCCCTGGAGCCTCAGCAGGCTGTGTCTCATATCTGAACTGGGATGGGGTCAAGAAAGCTAGGTGAAGACAACCAAAATTTTAAAAGAGATTGGTCATCCTGCGATTTTGGCCCCACTATATGCCACAGCCAAGACAGGGAATAAAATTATTTGCAGAAGAACAGATGAATGGATACAGACAATGGGGTACATACATAACACAATATTTCTCAATAATAAAGAAGTAGGAAATAAAGCCGTGTTCCGCCATGGGAAAGAAAATAGAGATGATCATTCCAAGTGAATTAAGGCAGACAGGGAGAGACAAGTATCATATGATGTCACTCCTAGGTGGAATCTAAAGATGTGTAAAAGTGGGTTTCTTACCTGGAGACACTGCCTCACAGACTTAGAAATTTCCAGTCACCAAGATATAAAGACGTGGGGCATGGAGAAATGAGCAACTTCAGACTGATATATGCCCAATATTGTTTATAAAATAAAAACCAGGACCCACTGTATAACACAAGGAACCTTACTCCACACTCTGTAATAACCTATATGGAGAAAAACCAAAATATATACACATTTATGTGTTAGATATATACGCATTTGAAACAAGTGATAGAAGGAAAAGGAACAAAAAACACCCACAAAATAGTAATTTACCTACATACTGCAGTTCAAATGGTGGAAAAAAACAGAAAAGAAACGCTGACTCTGATCAAAGACACCGATGTAAAGAACAAACTTGGACTCAGTTGGGAGAAAGGTGAGGATGGGATGATTTGAGAGAGAGAATAGCAATGAAACGTGTATATTACCGTATGTAAAACAGATGACTAGCGCAACTTCAATGAATCAGGGCACCCAGAGCTGGCGCTCTGGGACAACTCAGAGGGATAGGATGGGGAGGGAGGTGAGGAGTGTTCAGGATGTGGGGGCCACATGGATACCTGTGCTGATTCATGTTGATGTATGGCAAAAACCATCACAATATTGTAAAGTACTTATTCTCCAACTAAAATAAAATTAATTAAAAAAATAGAATTTTTTAAAAAGAAAAAAAAAGACTACGAAAGGGTCAAAAAAATAAAATAAAGGCTGGTGTCACACCCCTGGAGCCTGATTGGCTTGGGTCCCAAGGCTGGAGTGTCCTGGGGCTGGGAGAGCTGGGAGCATGTGGCAGGCTGTGTGCCTCCACAATGGACCTGGAGTGCCTGTGGTCCTCCAGATGCAGGCGGGATAATTTAAGGGATTGTAATTAACATAGACACATTAATGTACATCAAATAGATGATCAACAAGTACCTATTGAATAGCATAGGGAAGTTTATTGAAGACACTCTAATCACCTATATGAAAAAAGAACCCAGATGAGAATAGATTAATGTTAAGTATTAATATTAACTGTGGAAAATTCTGAAAGAGATGGAAATACCAGACTATCTGACCTGCGTCTTGAGAAATCTGTATGCAGGTCAGGAAGCTACAGTTAGAACTGGACATGGAACAACAGACTGGTTCCAAATAGGAAAAGGAGTACGTCAAGGCTGTCTATTGTCACCCTGCTTATTTAACTTATATGCAGAGTACATCATGTGACATGCCAGGCTGGATGAAGCACAAGCCTGGAATCAAGATTGCTGGGAGAAATATCAATAACCTCAGATATGCAGATGACACCACCCTTATGGAAGAAAGTGAAGAACTAAAGAGCCTCTTGATGAAAGTGAAAGAGGAGAGTGAAAAAGTTGGCTTCAAGCCCAACATTCAGAAAACTAAGATCATGGGATCTAGTCCCATCACTTCATGGCAAATAGATGGGGAAACCATGGGTGGGGGGCTCCAAAATCACTGCAGGTGGTGACTGCAGCCATGAAATTAAAAGATGCTTACTCCTTGGAAGGAAAGTTATGATCAACCTAGACAGCATATTAAAAAGCAGAGACATTATTTTGCCAACAAAGTTCTGTCTAGTCAAGGCTATGGTTTTTCCAGTGGTCATGTATGGATGTGAGAGTTGGACTATAAAGAAAGCTGAGGGCTGAAGAATTGATGCTTTTGAACTGTGGTGTTGGAGAAAACTCTTGAGATTCCCTTGGACTGCAAGGAGATCCAACCAGTCCATCCTAAAGGAGATCAGTCCTGGGTTTTCACTGGAAGGACTGATGTTGAAGCTGAAACTCTAATACTTTGGCCATCTGATGCAAAGAGCTGACTCATTTGAAAAGGCCCTGATGTTGGGAAAGATTGAGGGCAGGAGAAGGGGATGACAGAGGATGGGATGGTTGGATGGCATCACTGACACAATGGACATGAGTTTGGGCAGGATCCGGGAGTTGGTGATGGACGGTGGGCCTGGAGTGCTGCATTGCATGGGGTCTCAAAGAGTAGAACACAACTGAGCGACTGAACTGAAGTGTTAATATAACTCAACCAAGTTCCTGTACACTTGAAACAAACAAATACAAATCACTAGTACAGCTAAATATAAACAACAACAAAAAACTCAATAAAAAAATCGCCCAAAGATCTAAACGCATATTTCTCCAGAGAGGTCATAAAGATGGCCATAAAGCACATAAAAGATTCTCAGCATCATGAGTTCTTAGAGAAAAACAATCAAATATTTAATGAGGTGTCACCTCACACTAATCAGACTGGCCCCATCAAAACACCTATAGCAATGAATCCTGCAGAGGATGTGAAGAGAAGGCAACCCTCCTACATTGTTGGTAGGAATATAAAATGGTACACCCACTAGGGAATACATTATGGAGGGTCTTAAAAAACTAAACACAGACGTACCAAGTGATGCAGCAATTTCATACCTAGCCTTAGATCTAGAGAAAACCAAAATTTAAAAACACACCTGCACCCCAAAGATCATGGCAGCACAAGGTACAATAGCCCAGACAAGGAAGCAACTCCAGTATACTAGGACAGATGGATGGGTACAGGAAATGGGGTACATATACCCAGTGCGGTATTACTCAGACATACATAAGGATGAAATGATGCCATTTCCAGTTATAGGGAAGAAACCAGAGGTGATCATACTACATGAAATGAGTGAGACAGGGAAAGACAGATAATCATAAAATATCCCTTCTGGTGAAATCTAAAAATGGATACAAATGAACTTCATTACAGAAGAGAAACAGATTCATAGGCTTAGAAAAGAAAGTTATTGTTGCCAAAATGGAAAGGAGGGAGCAGGGAATAATGGGCTGGTTCAGATCAATATATAAACCTTAAAACAGGTGTGGTTGTTGTTTAGTCGCTCAGTTGTGTCCGACTCTCTGTGACCCCATGTTCTGCAGCCCACCAGGTTCCTCTGTCCATGGAATTCTCCAGGCAAGAATACTGGGGTGAGTCGCCATTTCCTTCTCCAGGGGATCTTCCCAACCCAGGGATCGAACCCATGTCTCCTGCAAGTCTATATACCTAAAACAAACAAAACACCAGAGATCAACTCTGCTCCAACATAAAATAACAAATTAAATTACCCGAGTTTGGTCTAGGGGACACCAAACAGTGGTTAACCTCTCTGATAAGATATGGCATAGGCTATGATACTAATATGACACCATCAAAGATTTTCACTCAGCATAACAGAGCAGCAACCCACCCAAAGGTGCCTGACGCCATATGAATGCAACAAGGTGAAGGGAAGAAAAAGGAAGACAGGTTAATCAGGGCAACACCCCTAATTCAGACGTTGGGAATCTCCAAGGGGACAAGACACACTGCAGGTAAAGAGCAGATATGGGGTCTCTGGGTTCAGGATCCTGACCCATGTGGATGGAGTGAGACCCACACAATCCCCAGACCTGGGATCACACGACCCTTCCTTAGGACACCAGGTCTCTGCTGCTTGGGCAGCTAAAGTGGAAGTGAGTGGGTTCCTGTAACCCCCTGGGATGGTAGAAAGAAGTGTAGGGTTGGTCTCCTCTCCCCACACTGTCCCAGAGAAGTCTTCCTCTTTTCCCTTTGGTTCTGTGTGATATTAACTATTTTTACAGCTGTCATGATAATGTTGAACACACTATCTTGGTTCTGGCAGGCTCAGTCCTTTCTTGTTCCACTGAGGTGTTGAGAAAACACACCAGATGCAGGGCTGGGAGACGAGGGCCAGGTCTGGTCTCTGCTGAATAGGGACGGTCACTGGAAGGAGATCAGCGCAGCAACATCACCCGCTCCCCATCGGCCTTTTGCCTGATCCACGTGCCCTGCAATCAACTCACCAGGTGAACCTGCCTCCCTTCTCGCCATGCTTGTCCTGGTAAACTGGAATAATCACCAGGTAGCCACCTGAGGTGGAGAAGGCAATGGCACCCCACTCCAGTACTCTTGCCTGGAAAACCCCATAGACGGAGGAGCCTGGTAGGTAGGCTGCAGTCCATGGGGTCGCTAAGTCGGACACGACTGAGCAACTTCACTTTCACTTTTCATTTTCATGCATTGGAAAAGGAAATGGCAACCCACTCCAGTGTTCTTGCCTGGAGAATCCCAGGGACGGGGGAGCCTGGTGGGCTGCTGTCTATGGGGTTGCACAGAGTCGGACACGACTGAAGTGACTTAGCAGCAGCAGCAGCAGCCACCTGAGGAGTCTCCAGGAGCCCCAGGGAGGGTGAACCTCCCAGGGGTAAAGAAACAAACAGGCACAGGCCTGTATAAAGTGAATACCATAAAGTATTAATTCCTAAACACAAGTGAAGCTCTCATGTATTCTTCCTTTTTTATTTTTGTGTGTGTGGTCTCCCCCCCCCCCCCACATAATCCTGACGCATGTAGATGGGGTGAGACTCACAAAGTCCCCAGAGCCCCCACCTGGGGTCACACGTCCCCTAGGTCAGGACACCATGGCTGTGGTCAGAGGGCTCCCAATGTGTAAACAAGCCAGGTCTCTGGGACCCCCTGGGATCCTAAAAAGAAGTGTAGGGTCTGTCTCCTGTCCCCTCAATTGCCCCTGAGAAGTCAGGCCCCTCCTGTTTTCACTTTGGTTCTGTGTGATTTTTTGCGGCTTTGAAAGCTCATGCTAGAGGTGAACACACTACCTTGGTTCTGGCAGGCTCTGTCTGTCTTGTCCCGCTGAGGTGCTGAGAAAACAGGAGAGCTGGGCTGGAAGATGAGGGGCAGCTCTGTTCTCTTCAGAGGAGAGAGTGGACTGGAAGGAGAGCACAGCGGCAGCCTCACCTGCTGCCCATTGACTTTATGCCCGATCCCTGTGCCCTGGAATCAATTCACCAGGTGAACCTGCCTCCCTACTCAACCTGAATGTGCTGGAAAATTGGAACAATTACCAGGTAGCCACCTAAGGAGTCTTCAGGAGCCAAGGAAGGTGAACGTGTCAGGGAGAAAAGGCTAAGAGTCCTGCTGTAGCATTGACCCCTGGAAGGGCCAGGGAAGCCCACTCAGAGGAGAGCACGGTTCCCAGAGAAGCCCACCCAGCCCCAGAGCCCAGATATCTGAGCGCTGATGCTCAGACGCAGGCACGGAGTTTCCCAGACAGAGGCCAGGCCAGGCCTGCATCCGGGTCCCCATGTTTTAGTGCACACAGAACAGTCAGGTCTAAATGTTATTGAAGAAAGCACGTGGTCTCGTTAAACATAATCAGTGCAGAGAGAACTTGAAAAGTGAAATGAAAGTGTTATCAAGTCTGACACTTGTGACCCCATGGACTGTAGCCTGCCAGGCTCCTCTATGCATGGAATTCCCCAGGCAACAATATTGGTAGTGGGTAGCCATTCCCTTCTCCAGGGGATCCTCCCAACCCAGGGATCAAACCAGGTTCTCCTGCATTGCAGTCAGATTCTTTACCATCTGAGCCACCAGGGAACCCCTAGACAGGACTTGGAGAGGTGTAAATCTACCATGTAGACAGAACTTGGTCAGGTTTAAACCAGCTGAAAAAGGCACAGGCCACACACATGCAGGGTCTGTCATTGCTGGACAGAGGAATCACCCTCAGGTGGGAACTAGGATGTACATCTCTTAAAGAAATCATCACTGGGCTCCACACTTCAGCCACATCAAGAATTGAAAGAACGTTTGTCATTAAACATTTCAACAAGCAAAACAAAACTGTTACCAATTTCTGTGGCCCTGTGATGGTCCAGATCCTGGGGAGAGCCAAGATATTCTTAGAGTGCAGCCCAGTGTCTTGTACAGACAGACAGGAAGTTGCCTGATTCCAGCATCCCAGGCTTCCAGCAGGAGGCAGCCACACTGATAGCCTTCTGGAAAAGTTTATTATTTATCAGAGTAAAAATATACTCTTGAAAAAACAAGCATACTAGTTATTATTTGCAAACCTAATATACTCTTAAAAGCTTGGCACCCTGATCTTTGAGGTTCACATTGGTTCCTTTGTGTTCAGATTTTCTGGGTAGAAGCAAGCTATCATTTCAAATTTGTTTCTTCTAATTCTATTATTTGTTATTATATGAATGAAAGATCACACTTGAAAAAAAGACAAGAAAATTCCTGCAAAAAATGAATAACTCAAAGAGCCTACAAGCTGCATGTACTTTGTCTTCTAACAGATTCCTTTCTCTCCCTAAAGAAACCGGAAAAAACTGGCCCCCTCATTTTTTTGCTTCTCTGTTCAAACTGAGCTAAAATGAAATTGGTAATCATAACAACAAGTAAGAGTTTCTGAATTTTGAGATGTCATACCAGGGTAACAGGAGCTAGAGAAAATGGAACATTCCTATGCTGCTGGTAGGCAAACCACATCCTTAAAATAAAACTTTGTTTCTAATTGTATTTATCACACTACATGGTAACATGGAGTATGAACTAAGAGTCTAAAAATAGCAGACAATGTGTGAAGACAAATTTGATACCCCATATGTGAGAGTCAAAGCTACTTGTTTTTCCAGCAGTCATATAAGGATGTGAGAGTTGGACTAAAAAGAAGGTTGTGCAGGGAAGAATTGATGTTTTCGAATTGTGGTGCTAAAAAAGACTCTTGAGAGTCCTTTAGACTGCAAAGAGATCAAACCAGTCAATATTAAAGGAAACCAACCCTGTATATTTATTGGAAAGTCTGATGCTGAAAATAAAGCTCCAATATTATGGCCACCTGATGCAAGAGCCAAATCAATGGAAAAGACTCTGATGCTGCAAAAGACTGAGGGCAAGAGGAGAAGGGGATGATAGAGGATGAGATGGTTGGATGCCATCACTGACTCAATGGACATGAGTTTGAGCAAACTGGGAGATGGTGAAGGAAAGGAAAGGAAAGCCTGGTGTGCTGCAGTCTATGAGTTCGCAAAGAGTCAGACATGACTGAATGGCTGAAGAAACATTTGTCATAGCTTGTCTTTCAAGGAGCAAGTGTATTTTAATTTTATGGCTGCAGTCATCATCTGCAGTGATTTTGGAGCCCAAGAAAATAAAGTCTGTCACTGTTTCCATTTTTTCCCCATTTATTTGCCATGAAGTTATGGGACCAGATGCCATGATTTTAGTTTTTTGAATGTTGAGTTTTAAGCCAAGTTTTTCACTCTCCTCATTTACCCTCATCAGGAAGCTCTTTAGTTCCTCTTCGCTTTCTGCCATTAGAGTGGTATCATCTGCATATCTGAGGTTGTTGATATTTCTCCTGGCAATCTTGATTCCAGCTTGTGATTCATCCAGCCCAGCCTTTCGCATGATATACTCTGCACATAAGTTAAATAAAGCAGAGTGACAATATACAGCCTTGACGTACTCCTTTCCCAATTTGGAACCAGTCCATTGTTCCATGTCCGGTTCTAACTGTTGCTTTTGACCTGCATACAGGCTTCTCAGGAGGCAGGTAAGGTCGTCTGGTATTCTCATCTATTTAAGAATTTTTCACAGTTTGTTTTGATCCACACAGTCGAAGGCTTTAGTGCTGTCAGCGAAGCAGAGGTAGATGTTCTTCTGGAATTCCCTTGTTTTCTCTATGATCCAACGAATGTTGGCAGTCTCTGGTTCCTCTGCCTTTTCTAAATCCAGCTTGTACATCTGGAAGTTCTTGGTTCACATACTGTTGAGGCCTAGCTTGAAGGATTTTGAGCGTTACACTGCTAGTGTGTGAGATGAGTGCAATTGTGCAGGAGTTTGAACTTTCTTTGGCAATGCCTTTCTTTGGAATTGGAATGAAAATAGACATGTTCCACTCCTGCGGCCACTGCTGAGATTTCCAAATTTACTGGTATATTGAGTGCAGCATTTTAGCAGCATTATCTTTCAGAATTTGAAATGGCTTACCTGGAATTCCATCACCTCCACTAGTTTTGTTCATAATAATCCTTCCTAAGGTCTGATTTCACACTCCAGGGTGTCTGGCACTAGGTGAGTGACAATACCATCATAGTTATCCACGTCGTTAAGACCTTCTTTGTACAGTTCTGTGTATCCTTGCCACCTCTTCTTAATATCTTCTGCTTCTGTTAGGTCCTTGACATTTCTCTCCTTTATTGTGCCTGTCTTTGCATGAAATGTTCCCTTGGCATCTTCAATTTTCTGAAAGAGATCTTTAGTCTTTCCCATTCTTTTGTTTTCCTCTATTTCCTTGCATTGTTCACTAATGAAGACCTTCTTATCTCTCCTTGCTATTCCCTGAAACTTTGCATTCAGTTAAGTGTATCTTACCCTTTCTCCTTTGCCTTTTGCTTCTCTTCTCAGCTATTGGTAAGGCCTCCTCAGACAACCATGTTGATTTGTTGCATTTCTTTTTCCTTGGGGATGGTTTTGATCATAGCCTCTTGTACAATGTTACAAACCTCCATGCATAGTTCTTCAGGTACTCTATCGGCTCTAATCCCTTGCATCTATTTGTCATTTCCACTGTATAACCATAAGGGATTTGATTTAGGTCATACCTGAATTGTCTAGTGGTTTTCCCTACTTTCTCTAATTTAAGTCTGAATTTGGCAATAAGGAGCTCATGGTCTTGCTTTTGTTGACTATATAGAGCTTCTCCATCTTCAGCTGCAAAGAATATAATTAATCTGATTCAATATTGACCATCTGGTGATGTCCATGTGTAGAGTTGTCTTTTGTGTTGTTGGAAGAGGATGTTTGCTACAATCAGTGTGTTCTCTTAACAAAACTTTGTTAACCTTTGCCCTGCCTCATTTTGTACTTCAAGATCAACCTTACCTGTTACTCCAGGTATTTCTTCTGACTTTTTCATTCCAATCCCCTCTGATGAAAAGGACCTCTTTTTTCTGCTGTTAGTTCTAGAAAGTCTTGTAGGTCTTCACAGAACCGTTCAACTTAGCTTCTTTGGCATCAGTGGTTGGGACATAGACTTGGATTACTGTGATGTTGAATGGTTTGCCTTGAAAATTAAATGAGATCATTCTGTAATTTTTCACAGAATATCAAACTTTTGACCCTTTAGAAAGAATCTCATGAAAAGATGTCAACATTGTTAAATACTAGAAATGCAAATCGAAACCACAGCAAGTAATCACCTCACACCAGTCAGAGTGGCCATTCTCAGAAACTCTACAAACAATAACCGCCAGTGAAGGTGTGGAGAAAAGGGAATATCCTCCCCTAATCCTGGGAATATAAATTGGTAACAGACACTGTGAAAGATGGTGTGATGGTTATTGAGGCAAAGAAAACAAGGTTAGAATACTCCCTAACACCATACACAAAACAAACTCCAAAGAATATAAAAATCAAATGTGAGGATGGATACTGTGAAAGCTTAAGGAAACATAGGCAGGATACACACAGACATAAATCACAGCGAGGTCTTTATGGACACACCTCTTGGATGAATGAAAAATAAACTAAAGGTAAGAAAATGGGACCTAATTAACCATAAAACATTTGTACAGCAAAGGAAACCCTAAATGAAAGACAATCACAACCCAGAATGGGAAGAAACATTTGCAAACGAAGATACCCACAAGGAATTCATCTCTGAAACATACAGACAGCTCATACAACTCAATATCAAAAACACAAGCAACCCAAGACACAAATGGGCCAGACATAGAAATGGGTATTTCTTAGAGGAAGACATGTAGACTGTGATTAGGCACATGAGAACATGCTCAGCACCACTAATTCTTAGACAAACACAAAGCAAAGTCCAACCTCCACGGGGCAGAATGGCCATCTCAAAGTGTATCCAAAAATAAATGCTAGAGACAGTGTGGAGAGAAGTGAATTCTCCTGCACCGTGGTTGGACATGTGTAATGGAAATCCACTAGGGAGAACAGTATGGAGATTCTTAAAAAGCAAAACAGAGAAGTACCTTCAGACCTAGCAATCCTATGCCTGGGCAAAGACACCAAGCAACCTAGGTGCAGAAGCACAGATGAACAGATAAGGCAGATGGGGTGCATAGACACGAAGCAACGTCCCTCAGCCATAAAGAAGCAGAGTGTAATGCTATGTCCAGCCTTAGGGAAGAAAGTAGAGATGACCATATTAACTGAAGTGAGGGACACAGGGAGACATATTAGCATATATTACTTCTAGCTGAAATCTAAAAATGGATACACATGAATTTCTTTACCAAACAGAATCAGTCTCACAGACTTAGAAAAGAAACTATGGTCCCCAGAAAATAAAGGTGTGGATCAGGGAGAAAAGAGCTGTTTTAGTCTAACATAGGGAGGCTAATATAAAAAGAAGCCACCAGGAGCCACTGTGTAACACAGGAATCCTATTCAACACTCTGTAATATCCTGCACCAGACAAGAACACGGAAAAGAACACGTGTGCATCTCTGTGTAAGTGAATCTAGTTGCTGTAGACCCAAAATGGAAGAAAAAAAAAACAACCCACAACCTAGTCATTCAGCTATATATTCCATTTCAAATTAGGGAATAAAAACACAAAAAAGAAAAGCAATAAAGAATGCTGACTCTTGCCCTCATACCATGTGACCTGGCCTGGTGTCACATTCCTGGAGCCTGAGCAGGCTTCGGTTTCAAAACTGGAGGGTCTCGGGGCAGACAGAGCTGGGAGCATGTGGCAGGAAACGTGCTTCCTATGATGGACCTGGAGGGCCTCTTGCTATCTGCATGAGTAGCCAATCTCCAGATCCAGGTGGGCCCACCTGAAGAGAAACCAGACCTACTTCACCCCCAAAATGGTGGGGCCTCTGGGCTGGAAAAGCTTTGCACGCTCCCCTGGGCACCGTGTGTCCCCTATTTCCCAACTCCAGCCTCTGTCTTTAGGGCTGCCCCACTGACAGATGATAGCACCCTCTGCAGAGTGGTGTTCCAAAAATTGGTGTGTCCTGGGGATAAAGGGTTAGGGGGAGGAGAAGGGAGACCCAAGCCTTGGGTACTTCTGGCACATTCCCCTTAGCTGATGATTCAGGAGCAGAGTTTTCCTTAAGACTCATTGCCTGAGGACCAGAGTTGTGCAGGAAGTAATGCTGTTTCCTTTAGGACCGCTTTCCAGAACAACTTTAAAACAGGTGCTGTCGGGCTCTGAATATTCACAAGGCCCGGAGGTCTGTTAATGACACCTGTCCTTCAGTTTTGTCTTGGGATAAATCATCGTAAAGGAATTCAAACAGGGCCAACTTTCAAGAAGAGAATTTCAAGAGGCAAACTGTACTCGTGCTGCGCAAGATCAAAAAGTGCCGGGAAAGGGTCTCTGCTCACTAACTACTGAGCCCAGGCAAATCAAAACTACCATGAGAAGTCCCCTCACACAGGTCAGAATGGCCACTGTTAGGTAGGCAGGACAGGGAAAAGGAGTCCCAAATGGTGGTGGCCACAGACAAGGAAGGGAAAAGCCCGTGAAAATGAAACAAAAGAAGGTCCGAGGACCGGAGTGAGGACCTCAGGTAAAACCAACAACACTCCTGGCTGGCCCAATTTACATAGGACAGGCCCAGGGAGAGATAAACATATAAATAGAGGAGCCAGAGCCAGCTCTCTCTCTCTCTCTCTCTCCCGCGCGTTGGGGCACTCTTCTCCTCGTGTCTTTAGATTGACGTGCCTTCACGCCTCAAAGATGGATTTTCCTGCTATCTTCTAAATAAAATAGAGCTGTAACACTGAGCTGTAACACTGATTTGTCTAAGAGCTATAACACGGTCCATTCGAGACCTGAGAGCTATTACATGGTCTATCCAAGACCTGAGGCTTTAATGTCCGTCACTCCCATCTTTGTTGTGACGAGACCAAGAATCGAGGAACATACACTTGCCTGACACCACCGTCTAACGCATACACAGAGAATCCGACTGGCAGAGCACGGAGGCAAAAGGGAGCACTCCTGGACTCTTGGTGTGGGTGTAAACAGGTGTAGAAACTATCAAAACCAGCAAGGAGGTTCCTTATAAACTAAACATCCAGAAACTATATGGTCCAACAGTCCCAAGTCTGGGCTTAGACCCAGAGAAGGTCAGAATTCACAATGACCCGCGCACCCTTCTTTTCAGGGCAGCACGGTTGACAATGGCCAAGAACTAGAATTGCTGCTGGCCAAAATCTTGGCTTTCTCTGCCGGGTGAAGCCAAATAAAAAATATGGAGACAGAGTTTGGGGGAAATAGAAAGTGGCTTTAATTCTCAGTTGGCAAAGAGGGGAACACAGTAGGCTCAAGCTTCAAGAACTGTGCCCCCCATGAGGAGTTTAGGGGCTCATATAAGCGGAGGGCTTGCAGTCAGGAGTCAGTGATGAGGAACAAAGGGGACAGGATCTCAATTTCTTCCTCTTGCATAGTTTCAGCGACAGTCATAAACTGGTGTCAGTAACTCACTGATTGAGTCTGGCAGTTTGGTGGTCTTCTTTCTGATGTAACTACAAGGGGAAGGGTGTTATAAGAATAAACCCCAGATAGGGGATGTATTTGGCATAGAGTCAGATGCTGTACAGACAAATGGGTCGGGGGAACAAAGCAAGATGATTGGCCTGAGGGAAGGCAAAGACCGTGAGAACTATGCCCTTATAAAGGATTTAAACTTCCAAAGGCATGCCTTTCTCTGAGCTCACCCGTGTACCTTTCTGTTGATAGTTTTCTTCTCAATAAACTTTTTACTTTACTTTTTACCTTCTGGCATAGAGCTGCTTAGGATGCAGATTAAAATCAGCTGAGGGCAGAGGTCAAGAGCAAGGTCAGGGGTCCCTCCAGTGTGGACATGCAGAAGCCCAAGCTTGCTTTGCTTCCTGCATGACACGAGGTGTGGAGGCAAGGAGTAGGACTGCATTCTGAGGGCTGGCTGCCAAAGAAGATGGCCAATTAATGTCTCCAAATAACCATTTTGTCAGGGTCTGGATGCCAGGTTCTTTCATGAATTAAAGATGGAGGAGATGAGGAAACAAACTAAAAAGGCCCATTAATCATATCTTACAGAACAACAGCAAGCCTCAGGCAGGGGATGTGTTAATTTCTCCTGAACAAAGGCACTTTATTTTAACAGTCAAGCAGAGGGGCAAGATTCTCTGAGGCGGGCCATTATGTGTGACTATAGTAACAAAATTAACATAGAGCAAGTCAAAGAAACAGTTCCAACATAGAGTCAGAACTGGCTTATTCCTGAACATCCTAAAATGCTGGGTTTATTGAGGCCCTCCCATTGCCCTTCTCCTCCCCCAGTGCCTAGCACCACTCACACACTTCTCTGGGTTTGCCTGTACTGGGTTTACTGAGGCCCTCCCATTGCCCTTCTCCTCCCCCCGTGCCTAGCACCACTCACACACTTCTCTGGGTTTGCCTGTACTGGGTTTATTGAGGCCCTCCCATTGCCCTTCTCCTCCCCCAGTGCCTAGCACCACTCACACACTTCTCTGGGTTTGCCTGTACTGTATGTTTCTTATAAATGGAATCATATAGTTTGTGGTTATTCTGGGCTGAATGTTGGTATCCCTCCAAAATTCACATGGTGAAACCTAACCTCCAAGGTGATGGTGGGAGGAAGGGGGTGCCTTGAGGAGGTGATGCGGTCATAAGAGTAGAGACCCCAGGAATGTGATTAACGTTCTTATAAAAGAGACTCCCAAGGAGCCCCCTCAACCCTTCCTCCATGTGAGGACACAGTGAAGACCCCAGCCCCCAAGAACAGAACTTCACCAGAACCTGACCATCCAGACACTCTCATCTCAGACGTCTGGCCTCCAGAGCTGTAGGAAACTCATTTCTGTTGCTGAAGCCCCAGCCTTCTATTTCACCATGGCTGCCCAATCAGACTAAGACATGCGTCCTTCTGTGTCTGCCTCTGTCTCGAAGCATTGTGTGTTCAAAGAGCATCCACGCTGTAGCCTGTGTCAGAGCCTCACTCCTTTTCATGGCTGTGTCATATTCCACTGTGAGCACGGACCACACATTCTGCTTATCCATTTTCCATCCCATCTCAGCCTCAGCCTCCCCTCTCTCACTCTTATCTCGTCTTTCCCCTCCACCTCATATTTTGTAGAAGAAACAGAGACCAGCACCATGGAGGTGACTACAATAGAGGCTAAAGTTCCAAAGGAACTTCCTCCAAAGATTACACATAGAATTGCCATGTGATCCAGCAATTCCGTTTCTGGACAGACTCCCAAAGGAATTGCAAGCAGGGATCGACTGGATATCTGTACACCACATTCAGAGCAGCAGGATTCACAGGAGTCAAAGGTGGAAGCTGGCAACTTCCCTGGTGGTCCAGTAGCTAAGACTACATTACTGCCAACACAGGGAGCCAGGGTTTGACCCCTGGTCAGAAACAGGCCAGAAACAGAGATGGAAGATCCTGTGTTCCTTGACTAACACCTGGAACAGCCAGGTAGGTGGTGGTGGTTTTACTTGCTCAGTCGTGCCCGACTCATTGGGATCCCATGGAATGTAGCCCACCAGACTTCTCTGTCCATGGGATTCTCCAGGCAAGAATCCTGGAGTGGGTTGCTATTTCCTTCTCCAGCAGATCTTCCTGATCCAGGGATCAAATCCGGTTTCCCACATTGCAGGCGGATTCTTTACCGCTGAGCCACCAGGGAAGCCCCTGGTGCAGCCAAATAAATAAATATTTAAAAAGTAGAATGGTGGTGGCCAGGGGCAGAGGGGGAATAAGGAGCTGTTTAATGGGTGATGGTGGTGGTGGTTTTAGTCGCTCAGTCCTGTCCAACTCTTTTTGACCCCATGGACTGTAGCCTCCTGGACTCCTCCGTCCATGGGATTCTCCAGGCAAGAATCCTGGAGTGAGTTGCCATTTCCTTCTCCAGGGGATCTTCCTGATCCAGGGATGGAACCTGGGTCTCCTCATTGCAGGCGGATTCTTTACTACTGAGCCACCAGGGGAGCCCTGTTTAATGGGTACAGAGTTCCAGTTTGGGAAGATGAAACAGTGCTGGAGCTGAGCTGGAAGGTGGTGATGGCTGCACAACAGGGTGAATATACTAATGCCCTGAACTATGCACTTAAAAATGGTTAAAATGGTAAATTTTATTTTATTTATTTTACCATAATTTAAACAAAGGAAACACATAGACAATACAGAACGGTATCTGATCCAAGATCACCTGTTGCATCTGATTACTATGGCCACTCTCTCTCTTTCAACTTAGAAGATAGTTTTAGAAAATACAGTACTTACTTGTTGAAGACACCTGGTTGGTTGTCCTACAGAATTTCCCACTTTCTGATTTTTGTGCTGTTGCTTCCTTGTGCTGTTGTTCATTTGGTTTCTCATCTCTCTTTATTTCCTGTAAACTGGAATTAATATCTAATGGTTGATGGAGCCACATAAAACATTTTTTGGCTAGCATAAATAATTACCATTGAGCTTGTGTACTTTGTTGTATCACCACTAAAGACACACAATCTCGTTGAAGATTAGCAAACCATTGGCAAAACTCTAATTCCTCAGTATGGTGGTGACAGCTTGATCTCTCCATTGTACAGTTAGAGTGACCCCTTGCATCTAGGATAGTGACCCCCAACCTTTTTGGCACCAGGGACTGGTTTTGTGGAAGATAATTTTTCCATGGTCAGGGGTCAGGAGGATGGTTTTGGGATGATTCAAGTGCATTAACGTTTACTATGCACTTTATTTCTATCCTCATCACATCAGCTCAGCTCAGATCGTCTGGCATAAGATCCTGGAGGTTGGGGACCCTGGTCTAGGAAGTGACCTATGCAGTGTTGCTTTGACCCTGCGTGATCCTTATCGACTAGTTACCAAAGGGTTTAACCTCAATGGATAATCCTGGGATTTGCCAATTTATGCTTTTTCTAATCCTACATTCCCTCCAACCCTATAAAGTAGAGCACTCCCTCATCAACTGGGTCTGTTTGATTACTGGAAACTACAGTTCCTACTGAAAAAGCAGAATAAATGTCTATTTTTTTTTTCATTTTAGTGGAGAGAGGTTTGGAATAACGGTCCCTTCCCGCACAGAGGTGTTCGCATACTATAGGATAAATGGCTTTACCTTTTATCAATAGCTCTATGTATGAGCAACCATCATAATTAATTCAATTTATTTCTGAGATTGCATTGGCTTTTTTTTTTTTTAATGTTTGGTACTTCTGTTTGTTTGCCCCTAAATACTAGATTATAGCAATGCCTTTTTAAAAAATTAATTTTTATTGGAGTACAGTTGCTATACAATGTTGTGTTAGTTTCTGCTGTACAGCAGAGTGAATCAGCTATACGTATGTACGAAGTGGTTTTAGTCACTAAGTCCTGTCCAACTCTTTGCGACCCCTTGGACTGTAGCTGTCAGGCTCCTCTGTCCATGGGATTTCCCAGGCAAGAATACTGGAATGGGTTGCCATTTCCTCTTCCAGGAGATCTTCCAACCCAGGAACCCACATTTCCTGAACTGGCAGGCAGGTTCCTCACCACTGAGCCACCAAGCAAGCCCCCATATGCATACATGTATCTTCTCTCTTTTAGAGTTCTCCTCTCTCCCATTTAAGTAACCACAGAGCATTGAATAGAGCTGTCTGTGCTGTGCAATAGTTGTGTATTTTATATATAGCAGTGTATACATGTCAATCACAGCCCCCAGTTTATCATTTTTAATAATCTTCTTGTATGGTAACAATGAGGCATGGCTTCATGAAACCACCCTCCTGCCACAGAAAAATGGCAGAAACCACAAAGCCACTCAGGGCCTAGAGAGGCCAGCCCGCTCTATAGCTGTGTTTTGTATTCTGATCTTTTCTAGAAAGTAGAAAAAATCGGTTCTCCTGGCAGTAGTTCAGAATTGCCTGCATCAGCCGGTTTCACTGCTGACCACTAGAGGACTGCTTCTATACTTTATTAAAAAATAAAAGTTTATGTGCACAGAATCAGAAATGAAACACAATTCTGAGAGTAGTAAAAACTTTACCAAAAAAAATTATGAGAAAAAAGTTAAATGGAAAATATAAGTCTTGGAACAAGTTAAACTGATCTTATTACTCAGAGAAGACAAAGAAAAAGGACCACTTTTAACTCCTTGGCTAGCTCAGTCAGAGTGTTGAACTCTTAATCCCAGGGTTGTGGCTTTGAGTCCCACTTTGGGTGGTTGTTCTCCCAAACTTTTCAAATTCACTATCAATTCTCATCCTTCATAATAATTGATCTCAATCCAGAGGATCTTATTTTCAAACAGTTCAGTTCAGTTCAGTCGCTCAGTCGTGTCCAACTCTTTGTGACCCCATGAATCGCAGCACGCCAGGCCTCCCTGTCCATCACCATCTCCGGAGTTCACTCAGACTCACGTCCATCGAGTCCATGATGCCATCCAGCCATCTCATCCTCTGTTGTCCCCTTCTCCTCCTGCCCCCAATCCCTCCCAGAGTCAGAGTCTTTTCCAATGAGTCAACTCTTCGCATGAGGTGGCCAAAGTACTGGAGCTTCAGCTTTAGCATCATTCCCTCCAAAGAAATCCCAGGGTTGATCTCCTTCAGAATGGACTGGTTGGACCTCCTTGCAGTCCAAGGGACTCTCAAGAGTCTTCTCCAACACCACAGTTCAAAAGCATCAATTCTTCAGCGCTCAGCCTTCTTCACAGTCCAACTCTCACATCCATACATGACCACAGGAAAAACCATAGCCTTGACTAGACGGACCTTAGTCGGCAAAGTAATGTCTCTGCTTTTGAATATACTATCTAGGTTGGTCATAACTTTTCTTCCAAGGAGTAAGCGTCTTTTAATTTCATGGCTGCAATCACCATCTGTAGTGATTTTGGAGCCCAAAAAATTAAAGTCTGACACTGTTTCCACTGTTTCCCCATCTGTTTCCCATGAAGTGACGGGACCGGATGCCATGATCTTCGTTTTCTGAATGTTGAGCTTTAAGCCAACTTTTTCGCTCTCCTCTTTCATTTTCATCAAGAGGCTTTCTAGCTCCTCTTCACTTTCTGCCATAAGGGTGGTGTCATCTGCATATCTGAGGTTCTTGATATTTCTCCCAGCAATCTTGATTCCAGCTTGTGTTTCTTCCAGTCCAGCATTTCTCATGATGTACTCTGCATGTAAGTTAAATAAGCAGGGTGACAATATACAATATTTTCAAAAAACTCAACATATAACTGACTTCAGTCCAGAGTTTTTTATTTTCACACAATTCAGTGCATTAAAAACTACTACAACTGAACAAGTTAAAAAAGGGAACAAAGAAGCTAGTAAACAATTTCATATGATAAATACACAGTTAAAGATTATCTGTGCAGGAAAATATTTGTTACGGAGTGGTCTATTCCAAGGAGAGCAGAATGCCAAAGACTAGGAGACAGAAGACACGAAAGATGAGTGAAATTGAAAGGGTTCATAAATATTTCTGAAGTGATTTTTGTCAAAATGTTTGAAATGCATAATTTTAACTTTATGCTCTCAATACTAGAAATTAGTTCAGAGATCAACTCTAATTCACAGGGTTTATACAATGCATATGTATTTCATACCCTTGAATTCCTCTAAGTAAATCAATTTACTTTATGCCTTTGGGAAGGGATAGTGACTATTATAGGCTGTTTAAATCACTGTGAGATTATTTCATTGTTTCAGTGATTAATCAGGGACCTATTAAGAGCAGACACAGGGCTTTCTTAATTCTTTTTTTTTCCCCTAAGTTTTTAACCCAAACTGAACATATTTCCAGCAGCAATACTAGAGTCTCAAAGCATATCTCATTCAATATCCTGTGATGAACCATAATGGAAAAAACATAAGAAAGAATATATATATATATATGTATAACTGGATTGCTGTAGAGCAGAAATCAATACATTATAATTCAACTAGGCATATAGATGGGGAAACAGTGGAAACAGTGAGAAACTTTATTTTGGGGGGCTCCAAAATTACTGCAGATGGTGACTGCAGCCATGAAATTAAAAGACGCTTACTCTTTGGAAGGAAAGTTATGACCAACCTAGACAGCATATCAAAAAGCAGAGACATTACTTTGCCGACTAAGGTCCGTCTAGTCAAGGCTATGGTTTTCCAGTAGTCATGTATGGATGTGAGAGTTGGACTATAAGGAAAGCTGAGCGCTGAAGAATTGATGCTTTTGAACTGTGGTGTTGGAGAAGACTCTTGAGAGTCCCTTGGACTGAAAGGAGATCCAATCAGTCCATCCTAAAGGAGATCAGTCCTGGGTGTTCATTGGAAGGACTGATGTTAAAGCTGAAACTCCAATACTTTGGCCACCTGATGTGAAGAGCTGACTCATTTGAAAAGACCCTGATGCTGGGAAAGATTGAGGGCAGAAGGAGAAGGGGATGACAGAGGATGAGATGGTTGGATGGCATCACCAACTCAATGGACATGAGTTTGGGTAGGCTCCAGGAGTTGGTGTTGAACAGGGAGGCCTTCTGCTGCTGCTAAGTTGCTTCAGTCGTGTTCAACTCTGTGCGACCCCACAGACGGCAGCCCACCAGGCTCCCCTGACCGTGGGATTCTCCAGGCAAGAACACTGGAGTGGGTTTCCATTTCCTTCTCCAATGCATGAAAGTGAAAAGTGAAAGTGAAGTTGCTCAGTCATGTCCAACTCTTAGCCACCCCACGGACTGCAGCCAACCAGGCTCCTCTGTCCATGGGATTTTCCAGGCAAGAGTCCTGGAGTAGGGTGCCATCGCCTTCTCCAGCCTGGTGTGCTGTGATTCATGGGATCGCAAAGACGTAACTGAGCAACTGAACTGAACTGAATTGAGACTTCAATTAAAAAAAAACCAAACATATCTCAAAGCATGCTTCCCAGGTGTCTCAGTGGTAAAGAATCTGTCTGCCAATGCAAGAGCCCCAAGAGACTTGGGTATTATTCCTGGTTTTATGTTCAGAACTATAAATCCTTTTCTTATCTGAAATATTTTCTGTCATTCCCAGTAATTATCAAACATTCTCCACAATTATCATGTTATTATCAGCAGTTCAAGATACAATTTTAGACTTTGAAAGAAACACATGGAAAAATTTGCAGTTGAAAATGATGATCCCTAAATACTTCTATTATTACAAAAGAATCCTTCATCTCTAGGTGATGGGAAGTAAGTACAATTTTTCAAAAGGCAAACTGTGTCAAAGAAAAAGCAAACTGGTAAACTGATGAGAAGTCAATGACTATAATATATTACTTTTAAATATACATCTATTTTAAATTGAAGATCAGTGATATGGGTTGAATTTGTGTTCTCCTGATATTCATTCATTGAAGTCCTAACCCCTAATATTTCAGAATGTGACCTCATTTGGCAATAGAGTTGTTGCAGATGTAATAAGATGAAGGCATATCAGAGTAGAATGTACACTTAATCCAATATGACTAGTGTCTTTATAAAAGAGCGGGATGACACAGGCATGCCCCTAGAAATGCACGCTTGGACACACAGGAGAGTGCCATATGAAATGAAGGCAGAGATCAGGGTGATGAGTTTACAAACCAAGACATGATAAAGATTGTTAGCGAAAAACCACAAAAGCTGGAACTTCCCTGGTGGCCCAGTAGCTAAGATTTCTAGTTCCCAACTCAGGGGGCCCAGGGTTCCATTCCTGGCTGGGGAACTAAATGCCAAATGCTGCAACTAAGGATTCTTCAAGCCACAACTAAGATCCAGCACAACAAAAATAACAAATAAATAAATATTTTTTATATTTTATATAAAATATAAAATATTTTATGTTATAAAATAACAAAAATAAATAATTTTTTTTTAAATTAAAAAGCTGAGGGAAAATGCTGGAACAGAGTCTTCCTCAGGGCCTCCTGAAAGAAGCAACCCTACCAACACCTGGCTCTTGAACTTCTATCCTCCAGAAATGTGAGACAATACATGTGTTGTTTAAGCCATCCAGCGTATGCTATTTTGTTACGGCAGCCCCAGGAAGCAAATGCAGTCAGTGTTCTACTGGGGAGGCGATTTTTATTTTAAATTCTTTTAGGCTACCTTACATTAAGTAGTTGTCATCAACTTCAGCTTCCCAGGCGGTTCAGTGATAAAGAATTTGCCTGCCAAGCAGGAGACTCTGGTTCCATCCCTGGGTCAGGAAGATCCCCTGGAAGAGGAAAAGGCAACCCACTCCAGTATTCTTGCCTGTGAAATTGCATGGATAGAGGAGCCTAGAGGGCTATAGGGGTTGAAAAGAGTTGAACAGGACTCAGTATGCACAGGCAAGATCTAATAACTTTAGTAATTTCAAAACAATGGTGATGGTAAATAATATCTCTGAGACATATGCAAGAACTAAAGTGATAATGAGAAAACCTTATTTTTATTGTGATAAAACCACAGGTGCTGCTGATTTTATCATGGTTTGTTACCTTTATTTATAATGAAAGGAAATGCTAAATTTCACCTTGAATTTGATGACAATAAAATGTAATTTTTTTTCCCGTCCAAGTTCATGGACCTTTTGATGGTATCCATGGATTCCTACATGAAGAACTTTCTGTCTAGATTAAAAGGTTTAAGAAATTTAACAGCCAAATTCAATACATTGTCATTTAATAGATCCTGTTTTGAAAAAAAAAAAAAAAAACAAGCAAAGAAACAAAACTTTTTAGGAACAGGTGAGGAAATGCAAAACAGGAATTACCTAATTTCAGGGAATTATGGTTAATTTGGTTGGGTGTGATAATGGTATTGTGGTATGCAGGAGAATGCCTTTCTATTTCAGAGGTACACACTGCAGAAATCAGGCATAATAGGTCCTGATGTCTTTTTACAAACACACAACACACACATACATATATAAAGCAAATATGGGAAGTATGCACAGTTGTTGAATTAAAATGATATGTAATATCTTGTTCTATTTTTCTGTATGTTTGACATTTTCATAATAAAATAAAAAATAAGGTGATTCTTTAAGGTATTTTTATGGTATAAGATAGATGTGGTTTTCCTCTATTTCTTTGCATTGATCGCTGAGGAAGGCTTTCTTATCTCTCCTTGCTATTCTTTGGAACTCTGCATTCAGATGCTTATATTTTTCCTTTTCTCCTTTGCTTTTCGCTTGTCTTTTTTTTCACAGCTATTTGTAAGGCCTCCCCAGACAGCCATTTTGCTTTTTTGCATTTTTTTTTCTTGGGGATAGTCTTGATTCCTGTCTCCTGTACATTGTCAAGAACCTCCGTCCATAGTTCATCAGGTGCTCTATCAGATCTAGTCCCTTAAATCTATTTCTCACTTCCACTGTACAGTCATAAGCAATTTGACTTAGGTCATACCTGAATGGTCTAGTGGTTTTCCCCATTTTCTTCAATTTAAGTCTGAATTTGGCAATAAGGAGTTCATGATCTGAGCCACAGTCAGCTCCTGGTCTTGTTTTTGTTGACTGTATAGAGCTTCTCCATCTTTGGCTGCAAAGAATATAATCAATCTGATTTTGGTGTTGACCATCTGGTGATGTCCATATGTAGAGTCTTCTCTTGTGTTGTTTGAAGAGGGTGTTTGCTATGACCAGTGCGTTCTCTTGGCAGAACTCTATTAGCCTTTGCCCTGCTTCATTCTGTACTCCAAGGCCAAATTTGCCTGTTACTCCAGGTGTTTCTTGAATTCCTACTTTTGCATTCCAATCCCTTATAATGAAAAGGACATCTTTTTGGGGTGTTAGTTCTAGAAGGTCTTGTAGGTCTTCATAGAACTGTTCAACTTCAGCTTCTTCAGCATTACTGGTTGGGGCATAGATTTGGATTACTGTGATATTGAATAGTTTGCCTTGGAAACAAACAGAGATCATTCTGTTGTTTTTGAGATTGCATCCAAGTACTGCATTTCGGACTCTTTTGTTGACTATGATGGCTACTCCATTTCTTCTGAGGGATTCCTGCCCACAGTAGTAGATAAAATGGTCATCTGAGTTAAATTCACCCATTCCAGTCCATTTTAGTTCACTGATGCCTAGAATGTCGACGTTCACTCTTGCCATCTCCTGTTTGACCACTTCCAATTTGCCTTGATTCATGGACCTAACATTCCAGGTTCCTATGCAAGGCAATATTGCTCTTTACAACACTGAACCTTACTTCTATCATCAGTCCCATCTACAACTGGCTTTGGCTCCATCCCTTCATTCTTTCTGGAGTTATTTCTCCATTGATCTCCAGCAGCATATTGGGCACCTACCGACCTGGGGAGTTCATCTTTCAGTGTCCTATCTTTTGCCTTTTCATATGGTTCATGGGGTTCTCAAGGCAAGAATACTGAAGTGGTTTGCCATTCCCTTCTCCAGTGGACAACATTATGTCACATACCAAGGAAACATTTCATGCAGAGATGGGCTCGATAAAGCACAGAAATGTTACGGATCTAATAGAAGGTCCATAAGATATTAAGAAGAGGTGGCAAGAATACACAGAAGAACTGTACAAAAAAGATCTTCATGACCCAGATCATCACAATGGTGTGATCACTCATACTGCCCTAGAGCCAGACATCCTGGGATGTGAAGTCAAGAGGGCCTTAGAAGCATCACTACAAACAAAGCTAGTGGAGGTGATGGAATTCCAGTTGAGCTATTTCAAATCCTGAAAGATGATGCTGTGAAAGTGCTGCACTCAATATGCCAGCACATTTGGAAAACTCAGCAGTAGCCACAGGACTGAAAAAGGTCAGTTTTCATTCCAATCCCAAAGAAAGGCAATGCCAAAGAATGCTCAAACTACCGCACAATTGCAGTCATTTCACATGCTAGTAAAGTAATGCTCAAAATTCTCCAAGTCAGGCTTCAGCAATATGTGAACCATGTACTTCCAGATGTTCAAGCTGGTTTTAGAAAAGGCAGAGGAACCAGAGATCAAACTGCCAATATCCACTGGATCATGGAAAAAGCAAGAGAGTTCCAGAAAGACATCTATTCCTGCTTTATTGACTATGCCAAAGCCTTTGACTGTGTGGATCACAACAAACTGTGGAAAATTCTGAAAGAGATGGGAATACCAGACCACCTGACCTGCCTCTTGAGAAACCTCTATGCAGGTCTGGGAGCAACAGTTAGAACTGGACATGGAACAACAGACTGGTTCCAAATAGGAAAAGGAGTACGTCAAGGCTGTCTATTGTCACCCTGCTTATTTAACTTCTATGCAGAGTACATCATGAGAAACGCTTGGCTGGAGGAAGCACAAGCTGGAATCAAGATTGCTGGGACAATATCAATAACCTCAGATATGCAGATGACACCATCCTTATGGCAGAAAGTGAAGACGAACTAAAGAGCCTCTTAATGAAAGTGAAAGAGGAAATAAAGAAAAAAAGAAAGTGAAAGAGGAGAGTAAAATAGTTGGCTTAAAGCTCAACATTCAGAAAATTAAGATCATGGCATCCAGTCCTATCACTTCATGGCAAATAGATGAGGAAACAGTGGAAACAGTGGCTGGCTTTATTTTGGGGGGCTCCAAAATCACTGTAGATGGTGATTGCAGCCATAAAATTAAAAGATGTTTACTCCTTGGAAGGAAAGTTATGACCAACCTAGAAAGCATATCAAAAAGCAGAGACATTACTTTGTCAACAAAGGTCCGTCTTGTCAAGGCTGTGGTTTTTCCAGTGGTCATGTATGGATGTGAGAGTTGGACCATAAAGAAAGCTGAGCGCCGATGAATTGATACTTTTGAACTGTGGTGTTGGAGAAGACTCTTGAGAGTCCCTTGGACTGAAAGGAGATCCAATCAGTCCATCCTAAAGGAGATCAGTCCTGGGTATACATTGGAAGGACTGATGTTGAAGCTGAAACTCCAATACTTTGGCCACCTGATGTGAAGAGCTGACTCATTTGAAAAGACCCTGATGCTGGGAAAGATTGAGGGCAGAAGAAGGGGATGACAGAGGATGAGATGGTTGGATGGCATCACTGACTCAATGGACATGGGTTTGGGTGAACTCTGGGAGTTGGTGATCAACATGGAGGCCTGGCGTACTGCGGTTCATGGGGTTGCAAAGAGACACGACTGAGCGACTGAAGTGAACTGATAGGTGTCGTATTAGTCAGTAGCACATACTAGTGAGTGTACAACTTGAAAAATTTTACATGTGTAAACACCCATGGAACCACACCAGATTAAGGTCATAGAACATTTCTAGCACCCTGAAGTTCCCTAATACTCCTTTCTAGTCAGTTCCACCTTCCAACCCAGCTAACCACTATCCAGACTTCTAACACCATCATTGAAGTATATTGTCTTTGATGTCTGGCTCCCTGTGCACATGACTTCCTCTTATATTAAAACAAGTTTTGAGAGACAGATAATACCATGTTTGGCAAGGATGTGGGGAATCAGGTCCTTTCTTAAATTGTTGTTTGAAATGTAAGTTGATGAAGACTTTGACAAGTTTAAATTATTTTTTATTATTTATTCATTAAATTTAAGTTTAGGACCCTACATCTAGGGTCCTGAAAGTGTAAAAATAATGGGCACAAAGATTTAGGTTGAAAGGCATACATTTCTAACAGTGAAAAAACTAAAAGCAACAGAACCAAGGTTGGATAAATATGGTCTACTTATACTACATCACAATTAAAAATGTGAGATGGACACATGCAATTTCACTAACTTCCTAGCCATATTATGAAGTTAAAAAAGAAGAAGACAGAGAACTATATATACAGTCCATTTATGGTAAAGAGAAAAAAAAAAAAAAACAGAGAGAAAAATGTCCTTGCAAAATGATGGGGAGGAAAATGAGGAAAAATAAAAGGTTTCTCAAATTTTGCCCTGTATTTTATGTCTCTGAATTGTTGCATTGTGAGAGACTCAAATGGTAAATATTATTTGTATAATTAAAACATAAACATAAAGGCAAAAAAATTAACTTTAAAAAATATGGAGAAAGAAGGCAATGAGGGTGCTAGGATATTAAAGAACTTTTAATAGCTGTACCTTTGTTGGAGGTAGGAACAGATGAGGGACTGAGGTGGGAAAGCGTCTTTTTTCTGTCTTCACTTTATTTTCTTTAAAGCTTCAAGCACAGTACCTGATTTTTAAGCCAACCAGGTATATTTTGCAGAAAAGTAAAGAACATAGGGCTTCCCTGATGGCTCAGATGGTAAAGAATCTACCTGTAATACAGGAAACTTCAGTTCAATCCCTGCAAGAGGTAGATCCCTTGGAGCACAGAAGGGCACCCCACTCCAGTATTCCTACCTGGAGAATTCCATGAACAGAAGAGCCTGGAGCCTAGAGCAATAGCTGACCAGTCCAAAGCCTTGTTTTGTTTTTCTGCTTTTTGTTTGTTTGTTTTTTGGTTACCTATGGTGGCTTGCAGAATCTTATTTCCTTGACTAGAGATGCAGCCTGGGTCCCTTGTACTGGAAGCAGAAACCCAGGACAAGTCTCACTGTCCTCATTTTTATATTAAACGTGTTTTAAATGTTTGAATAATTAAAAAATATTTTGTATTCAAAACGTTAAAACAAGACGTGTACTTCAGAGTTTTGGTGTGGTGGTGGGGTCGCCAGGAGGCCCATGCCCCTTTCTTCGATATTTTCAGGAGTAGTGCAGAGCAGATGCTATACAAACAAATGGAGTGAGGGTTCTTCGTGGGTTTCTGCGGTTAGAGAAGGGGCTGTATTAAGGGAAGGTTGAAGGAGAAACTGGAGTCAGATAAATGGAGAGGGATCTGGAACTCATGGGGTGCAAGTCTGTTCACGGGGCGGGGCAGAATTTAGAAAGGCATGGCGACAAGTATAAAGCCTGGAGGGACGGTTGGGGGCTGTTTGTGCAAGGACTTCAAACGCCAAGGTAAGGACTTTGGGTTGTATCCTCCTTAACTGTATGTTGAGCGCCAGTTCACCATTCAGCCTGTCTGTGCAATTCTCACAGGAAACCCATGGGAAGGTGGCCTTATTCTCCCCATTTTGCAGCTAAGCACACGACAGACTTTTTGAACAGGTGAACCACGGGAGAAAATTCCTTTAAATCCTGTGTATATTCAATAGTTAGTGCTCAGTCTCTGTCTTTGGGACCCCATGGTCTGGAGCCCATCAGGCTCCTCTGTCCGTGGAATTCTCCAGGCAAGAATACTGGGGTGGGTTGCTATTTCCTTCTCCAGGGGATCTTCCCGACTCAGGGATCGAACCTGCGCCTTCCGCGTCTCCTGCACTGCAGGCGGACTCGTGTATATTCAGTAACAGCAACTAACTGTGCCCTAACAACAACTAGGTGACAAAAAATTGCACAAGTAGGGCAGGTGCAGAACCCCGACGTCGGTACGGTGTAGGTGTAGTGTTATTCACGGTCGCCTCTTTCGGCGGCAAGCCGAGCTCCAGCATCTCTAAAAGCCAGAGGTCGACCCCTCAGCCTGCCCCGTGTCGCCCGCTTCGTGCCATTTCCGCAGGTCTCGGGTGGGGAAGGGGAGGCCCAGGACCCAGCTTGCTGAACGAGGAAACATCCAGACGCAGACTCCATGAACTACCCCGTTTCTAGCCAAGATTGCTGGCCCTGAAGCTTCCCTGTGCAGAAACTGCTCAACATGCTACTGAAAAGGGGTTTCAGAGGCCGCCATTTCTCTCTGGCCATTCCCAAGCCCATATCGTTGCGGCCCTATATTGCCCATGGACCTCCGCAACTCAGTCTTTCCCCTTCTTTTGTGCAGGTTAGGCAAAGCCTTGCTGTCCCTCACTCCGACAACAACTTAAAATCAAATCTAGGAAGTAAAAACGCCGCCGCCCCCGGGGATGGGGGTGGGGCAGGGGGTTAGGGGTGGGGGAGGGGAGGAGGCCACCGCCCCGCCCCCGCCCCTCGGCTCCTCCAACGCCTCGGAACTACCAATCCCAGCGTGCCCCGGGGCGGCGCGGGCGCAGGGGCGCGTGCGCGGCGGGCAGCCGTTGGCTGGAGCAGCAGTTGGGCCGGTCGCGGTGCTGGGCGGTCTGCGGGCGCTGGCAAATCGGGCCCAGGATGTAGAGTTGGCGGTGCCTGACGGCGCGTCTGACGCGGAGCTGGGTGGGGTAGAGAGTAGGGGGCGGTAGTCAGGGGTGGTGGGAGAAGGAGGAGGCGGCGGCGGTGAATCTTTTATAAATGGCGCCGAAGCAGGACCCGAAGCCTAAATTCCAGGAGGGTGAGTTTGATCCCCTGGGGACAAAGCATCTAACGGCCCGGAGAGGGAGGCGGTCTCGGGACGGTTGAGATTTGGGGACTGGGGATGGCGAGGGCCGTGTCCCCAGGCGGCGGCGGGCAGGGCTTTGTGCGGAGAAAGCGCATTGCGGCGAGGTTTTTCTGTGCTTCGTGAGGATAAAAACACTTTGGGAGGCGAAAGCGTTAGGCAGGCGTTAGAAGGCGAGAGGGAGCCGTTGCCTCGTGGCACAGCCTTGGTGCTGTGTTTGTTGTCGTTGAGAGGAAGAGGGCGCGGAGAAAGTAGCCTATTGTAGGGAGGCGGCGGGCGCGCCATGGCGGCCGTTAGGGGAAGTGATGTGGCGTGGGGGAGGGGAGGCGGCGGCGGCCGTTTCGGGCTCCCGTCCGCGTGGGCGTCCGAGGGTTGGCGCTCCGCGGCGACCTCCAGCCGCGAGCGGATAGCTCGCGGTGGAGCCGCGGAGCCGCGGCTGGAGGGGGTTGGCTTCGCTTCTCGGGGCGGGAGAACTGCGTTGTAAGATGGCCGCTGCAAGATGGCGGGCCCATCATGGCCGCCGGCGCCTGGATCCACGGCTCGCGGCCGCAGACGCCGCTTTAGGGCAGAGGAGCGCCCCCTTCTTCCCCCGCCGCAGATCGGGAACCGGTTTTTCGGCGCTGGCCCCGGGGATGTGGGTGGGGACAGGAGGGAAAAGCGCGAGCGTTCACTCGGCTTTGTGTCGCCCGAAGGCATCCCTTTGCTCTCGGAAAAGCGGAGTGTTGGTGTCCTATGGGAACGTGAACGCGCTCTGGCTGCGCGGTGGCTTGTAAAGCAGTAATGAAAAACTGCTTTAATGCGGTGTTACTACCTCATTTATGTGAAGTCCCGTTGTCTTGATGTCAGCCTTTTAAGTACGGCAGTGGTTTGGTTAATTGCAATAATTGATTAACAGTGATTTGAAAGTTGAGTTTTTATTGTCTCTGATCAACGTGAAGGCTGACTGTAGAGAGCCTGATTTCCAGAGGAAGACAGCTCTGTAATTTTCACTATTACTGCATCTGTTAATTTATATAGTGGAGGTTTAACAGTAAACTGAAGTGGATATAAAATTATGTAAGGCAAGCAAGAACACTTTAAAATGCTCATTCACATTATTGTGGTTGTACGTGTTAGATACCACGGATGTCGAGACGTCTGCAAAAAATTGTAGGGATGTTCAAACTTTGATATGCGTTAGAATTACTTTGAGTCATACACACAAAATCCAAGCGTATTGTAACAATGGAATATTTAAAAGATTGCCGCGGGTGTTTTCCCTGTAACTGGCTCTTAATACCTGCTTTCTCTCACTCTGAGAAGCTACGTGACGACTACTGTGAATTGCTTGCATTGCTTTTAAAAAATCAGATGTTTTAGAGCAAGGATTCTTGATCTAGGGTGTTTATAATTCAGAACACCCCTTGTACTTGGACAGGAAAGAGTTTTTTTTCGATTTTCTAACTAAAATTAAATCTACAGTTATGACTGTAGATTTCCTCCCCCACAGAAAAGCAAAACAAGACCCTCCCACAGTAGTAGTAGCTGTAATGTTTTCACATCCCAGCATTAAAGTTGCAGAAGATACATTCAGATGTATGCTTTTCGTTGTTTCAGAATTGTGGTAGTTTCCTGGATCAGCAGCTAAATGTTTATTGTATCAATTAAGGAGCTCATATAATACCATAACACATGATGTTTTAAGTGTTTTTATAACTGTCTCAATATAGTTCGTTTCTTTTGTAGTACGGTTTTACATGTTTGTAGAAACATTCTGAGAAAAGGCCCAAAGACTTAACCGGACTGAAGGGTCCACTGCACAAAAAAAATTTATCCTCACTGTAGGACATCAAAGGTAAACGACACAGACTTGGAACAGTTAAGGATGGCTTTCTGGAGGAAGTGCTTTAGTTCTAAACTGGAAAGGATGGTAGAGTGAGGGAGGATCCATATGCTGCTGTAGCAGTGAATTGGAGAAGAGGGCGGCAGAGGATGAGTTGGTTAGATAGCATCACAGAGGTAAGTGGACATGAATTTGCGCAAACTCTGGGAGATAGTGAGATAGTGAAGAACAGGGAAGCCTGACGGTGCTGCAGTCCATGGGGTCGCAAAGAGTCAGACACGACCGAGCGACTGAACAGCAAAAGGAGCCAATGTAGCGCTATGGTTTTGAAAGCTACCTGAGTCTTTGCACTTTGCAGACGTGTTTTCTACTCCTGTGTCAAAGTTGGGTTGTATAACCATCTTTTAAGAAATTATTATTTTGGGGATTCCCAGGTGACCCTAGTGATAGAGAATCCATCTGCCAGTGGAGGAGAAGGGGAGAGCTGAGGGTTCTCTGCGTGGGTAGAGATGCGCCCCTGGAGAAGGAAAGGCTCCACTCCAGTGTGTTTGTGGAAAATCTCCATGGACAGAGGAGCCTGGTGGGTTACAGTCCATGGGATTGCAAAGAGTTGGACAAGACTGAGTTATTTAGAAGAGAATATCTTGTAAGGAGAAAGGAATATTCTGTAGGAACTAGCAGAATTATATTAAAACACTGCAGAAGAATTGAGCTAATGTGACGGTAAAAATACGAATGATGGGAAAGTTTTTTTCCGATTCTCTTTTAAACTTGAAAATTTCTGTTGTTAAATAATGGTGCAGCATATGTTACAAGCATTTTTTCAGCACAGTGACTGTTCTGCACTGCACTTGGTTCTTCCACTTGAAGTGTTAAAGCAAAAAGTAAAGAAAACTATTGGGCATCTAACCCGTGTGGTGGGGGGTAGGGTGGGGAGGGGAAGACCTTTTGGCTTGTCAGGAGGGTGGGTGGCTGATGCTGGAATTTGAGTAGTGTTCCTAGTAAGAAAACCAATGAGAGGATGAGGAATTGGAATCTCATCACTGTTGAATTTGACAGCATTGAGCAAAATTAGCTTTACATTTTGAATACTATTAAGGATTAAGGATGGAAAAGTTCAGAAAAAGTGAGACAGTGGTTTGCTCCTTCCCCAATTAACAGTCTTTCCACTTCCAGGAGAAATTAGGCACTTGTTTTGCTGGGTCATATTCCTCAGCTTAATGTATATTTTTTTCAGCGAGATATTAGGGATAGGTAGCTAGAATGGAGGTCAAAGGGCCTTAGCCTCAGTGTGGTTGTCTTTGGTGGCAGCAACCGAAACGAGGGAGACAGTGGTAAGGCTGTTGTCAGGGAGCCTTTAAAGAAAGACTAAAATTAGGCGCACTGGTCTCCCATCTTTGGTGCTTCGGAGTAGGCTCTATACCTTCTTCCTCTGTCCCTGTGGTCTTATTCTTGTCCACAGTATTCAGCAGTGGCTTTCTCTTGAGCTCCAGATATGTGTACTCAACTGCTTACTAGATGGCTCCAGTTTGGGTGTTCTGTAGCTACTGTAACTTATTCCAGAATTGGTCTGAAACCCCCTGTCTATTTCCTTTTCTGGATAATACTTCCACCATGCTGGAAGTCAAGTTTAAACTGTTTATACTTTGGCTTAGTTGTCCTCACGGTCTTTGATTCATACCTATTTCTGTTCTTATTCCTGACTTTGAGAGAAGTCTCTGGTTTCCCTGTTTCTAGTCTCCGTTCTAGTCTCCGCTTAAGTTCGGCATAGACTTAGCATCAGGCAGTGGTTTGTCACAGTGGACCACTGCACAAGAATTTGTGTTTATCTGTGCTTTTGTATTAATCGTTTTCCTCAGTTGGGCCCTTTCTTTGCTGGGTTGGAAGCATAGAATAGGTAGAGCAGAAGGTTCTAAACTTAAAATTTCTTTAAATCTCAGATGTACATTGAAAAATAAATCAACCCTGCCAGTAGATAGCTATAATAGATTTTACTTGCTTAGCAGGTGATAGATGATTTGATGATTTAAATAGATATATTAATTGTTGTTTCCATCAAATGCTGAGGTGTTTTTTGTTTTGAGATTTGATCTGAAGCGTTGATGTATACATTCCCTTATCCACTTGCTTATTATTTTTTTGAGGAACACCATAGTACAAGGGTGAGGGCTCTCCTAGATGTGAATATTCTTATATATGAAGAGAAATCACAACTAACGCAGTGCTTTTCCCCCGTTTTTTCCTTTTACAGGTGAGAGAGTGCTGTGCTTTCATGGGCCTCTTCTTTATGAAGCAAAGGTACAAAACCTGTTTTATTTAAGAAGTTAGTTGAAACTACTGGTTTGATAGTTGAAACTACTGGTGTGATAATTAGATTTCAGTGATAGGTAGCTTTAGTGAGAGCTACCTTTTTCATAGATTTTCAGGTTCATAGTTTCTCATCTTATCGTTGTCTCACTGCTTGCTCAGTGGTTCACATAAAGCATCCTGCCATTCGTGTTACCCATCTGCTAAAGGCAAGTAGTTGGAAAATGAACGGAAATGTAGAGGTTTGACTATGGAAGCAAAATAGCATTGTTAGGTAATGACTTATGAGAAAATACTGCCAAAGTAAATTTTATTGGCAAATATAATATGCTGAGTAAGCACTGAGTAAAATTACGTTGAGGGTAAAGCTAACATTTCAAATGAGTACATTTAACTTTTATTTGTTAGATTGGCAAAGTTTGAATCCTGGGGCATTTTCTGTGTATCAGTGTTGGCGCGGAGGTTATAAAAACTGATCTTACATTTAACCAAAGATAAATTAGATAATGCATTAACGTTTTTAGTGTTTATTTCTGTTAACTTTTAGCACAAATATTTAAGCCATCTCAACTATTTTGACAATTGTTTTTAAGAAAACAAACGGTAAAGGCAATTTCTATGTATGTTCTTGGTGAATAGTTTTGGTCTGTGAAAAAGTCTTAACAGTTGTGAAGTGTCAGTGTTGCTAACCATTTTACTTATTTTGAATACATAATAGGTGTATGTTTTTAAAGTTCTAAAATGACTAAAATTGGATTTATGGGATGGTCAAGAACTTCATGTATGTGTACATATATCTTAATGGTATAATACCAATACAGTTTATGAATGCATTTTATGTCCCAGTGATCATTTCTGTTGTTGAATGTTGTTTCTGTTGTTACCTAGCTTCTAGCAGGCTCTTCTAAACTGGCAACTTTTTCTGCTCTGGCAGCAGAAACACTCTAGTGTACGATTTCAAATGGCAATTGGAGTAACTTAAACTATTGTGGTTCTCTTGGTTTGCCTCTGGTAAAAATTTTTAAAATCCAAAACCAGATAGTCATCACTTTTTCATGGTTAATGACTTCACTAATCAGTTTTAATGTGTTTGGCTGCTTTTAAGAAGAACACGGGGCTTCCCAGGTACGACTAGTAGTAAAGAAGCTGCCTCCCAATGCAGGAGACATAAGAGATACAGGTTTGATCCCTGGGTTGAGAAGACCCCCTGGAGAAGGGCATGACAACCCACTCCAGTATTCCTCCATGGAGAATCCCATAGACAGAGGAGTCTGGTGGGCTATGATCCCCAGGGTTTGTTTTTTATTTGTCACTTTGTTAGTTGCTGATAATCAGCAGAATAGCTTATTGCCTTATGTAAACTAGTGAGCTTTTAAAATAATGTGGTGTAAATATTTTTCTTGAGCTTAATTTGTGTCTCCAAATGTAGCTTTTGACTAGCTGGACTTGGAGAAAGCACAACTACAACGTTCATTAGTTGTTCTTGGATAGCTATCTAGCCCACTGATTTAAGGTTTAGGGTAACCTCCAGTGCTTATGGTTGTTTAGATTTGTTGGACTAACTCCCAACAAATGACTCTATGACTGTTTGGCAGTATAACTTTGAATACTAGTCTAAAGGCTTAAATAGTGTTCTTTTCAAGAGTTTCATTAGGTTTATTTTGGCCACCAAAGAGCTTCAGTGTTGGATAGTTCAAAATTACCCAGGTAGTCTTTTTCGTTTCCTTCATTATTTCTGAATAAATTTTTCTCTTTTTTATTTCAGTGTGTAAAAGTTGCCATAAAGGATAAACAAGTCAAATATTTCATCCATTACAGTGGTTGGAATAAAAAGTGAGTATTAGATTTTTTTTTTAAAGCAATTTTTATTTATAATTAACAAGTTGGCTTTGTGTCATAAACTGATAGAAGCCTATGCTTTTTAATTCTTGTACAGTTTTATTGTAAGTACATACTGGGGCAGAGGTGAACTTTGTATTATGTTGAAATATAGAAATTAGGGTTTACTGCCATTTTGTTTTACATTCTGTGGCCTATTTCTTGTGTTCTGATATAACGTCTAATAGTCATTAGCCTGATTATTTTCTAGTTTTGGTACATTTTAGTACAGCTTGAGGTTTTTTTCTTATTAACAGACTTAGCGACTACAAATGATATTTCAAGCAGTTACACTCTAAACTAATTGGGGTTTTTCTACTAAGGAAGGGGGAAAAGATTTAAAAATTGCTTTATTTGGTTGGATGTATTGACCAAATCACGTTTTGAACTTTGAAAGCATAATTAAATACTAACAGTGAATTCATGTGGTTCACTTTAAGCATATGGTTTGACACAGGTACAGAAATGTAATTACAGAATCTAGTTTCCCGCTCTGAAGAGCTTTTTTTTTTTTTTTTTTTGCAAAAAAGTGATATATTGATGTTGCTGGGAATGGACAGTGGTTGTAGACTGAAACACATTCTAGAATATTCAGCTTGTGGAGCTCTGTAAGAGATGGGTCTTTCTTCTTGGATCTCACAAATAGCACATCTGACAATTGACTCATTTTTGGTGCTTGTAATCGAATCAGTTCGGTTCAGTTGCTCAGTCGTGTCTGACTCTTTGTGACCCCATGCATCGCAGCATGCCAGGCTTCCCCGTCCACCACCAACTCCCAGAGTTCACTCAGGCTCATGTTTATCGAGTCAGTGATACGATCCAGCCATCTCATCCTCTGTCGTCCCCTTCTTCTCCTGCCCCCAATCCCTCCCAGCATCAGAGTCTTTTCCAGTGAGTCAGCTCTTTGCATGAGGTGGCCAAAATACTGGAGCTTCAGTTTTAGCATCATTCCTTCCAAAGAAATCCAAAGGCTGATCTTCAGAATGGACTGGTCAGATCTCCTTGCAGTCCAAGGGACTCTCAAGAGTCTTCTCCAACACCGCAGTTCAAAAGCATCAATTCTTCGGCATTCAGCCCTCTTCACAGTCCAACTCTTCGCATCCAGACGTGACCACTGGAAAAACCTTGACTAGACAGACTTTTGTTGGCAAAGTAATGTCTCTGCTTTTGAATATGCTATCTAGGTTGGTCATAACTTTTCTCCAAAGAGTAAGTGTCTTTTAATTTCGTGGCTGCAGTCAGCATCTGCAGTGATTTTGGAGCCCCTCAAATAAAGAAAGTGTGACACTGTTTCCACTGTTTTCCCATCTATTTCCCATGAAGTGTTGGGACCAGATGCCATGATCTTAATTTTCTGAATGTTGAGCTTTAAGCCAACATTACTCTTTCACTTTCAACAAGAGGCTCTTTAGTTCCTCTTCACTTTCTGCCATGAGGGCGGTGTCATCTGCATATCTGACTGAGGTTATTGATATTTCTCCCAGCAATCTTGATTCCAGGCTTGTGCTTCATCCAGCCTGGCATTTCACATGATGTACTCTGCATAGAAGTTAAATAAGCAGGGTGACAATAGACAGCCTTGACGTACTCCTTTTCCTATTTGGAACCAGTCTGTTGTTCAATGTCCAGTTCTAACTGTTGCTTCCTGACCTGCATACAGATTTCTCAAGAGGCAGGTCAGGTGGTCTGGTATTTCCATCTCTCTCAGAATTTTCCACAGTTTATTGTGATCCACACAGTCAAAGGCTTTGGCATAGTCAATAAAGCAGAAATAGATGTCTTTCTGGAACTCTCTTTTTCCATGATCCAGCGGATGTTGGCAGTTTGATCTCTGGTTCCTCTGCCTTTTCTAAATCCAGCTTGAACATCAGAAAGTTCACGGTTCATGTATTGCTGAAGCCTGGCTTGGAGGATTTTGAGCATTACTTTACTAGCATGTGAGATGAGTGCAATTGTGTGGTAGTTTGAGCATTCTTTGGCATTGCCTTTCTTTGGGATTGGAATGAAAACTGACCTTTTCCAGTCCTGTGGCCACTGCTGAGTTTTCCAAATGTGCTGGCATATTGAGTGCAGCACTTTCACAGCATCATCTTTCAGGATTTGAAATAGCTCAACTGGAATTCCATCACCTCCACTAGCTTTGTTTGTAGTGATGCTTTCTAAGGCCCACTTGACTTCACATTCCAGGATGTCTGGTTCTAGGTGAGTGATCACACCATCATGATTATCTGGGTCGTGAAGATCTTTTTTGTACAGTTCTTTTGTATATTCTTGCCATTGCTTCTTAATATCTTCTGCTTCTGTTAGGTCCATACCATTTCTGTTCTTTATCGAGCCCATCTTTGTATGAAATGTTCCCTTGGCAGCTCTAATTTTCTTGAAGAGATTTCTATTCTTTCTCATTCTGTTCTTTTCCTCTATTTTTTTGCATTGATCACTGAGGAAGGCTTTCTTATGTCTTCTTGCTGTTCTTCGGAACTCTACATTCAGATGCTTATATCTTTTCTTTTCTCCTTTGCTTTTCGCCTCTCTTCTCTTCCGTTATTTGTAAGGCCTCCCCAGACAGCCATTTTGCTTTTTTGCATTTCTTTTCCATGGGGGTGGTTTTGATCCCTGTCTCCTGTACAGTGTCACGAACCTCATTCCATAGTTCATCAGGCACTCTATCTATCAGATCTAGTCCCTTAAATCTATTTCTCACTTCCACTGTATAATCATAAGGGATTTGACTTAGGTCATACCTGAATGGTCTAGTGGTGTTCCCTACTTTCTTCAATTTAAGTCTGAATTTGGCAATAAGAAGTTCATGATCTGAGCCACAGTCAGCTCCTGGTCTTGTTTTTGTTGACTGTATGTATAGAGCTTCTTCATCTTTGGCTGCAAAGAATGTAATCAATTTGATTTCGGTATTGACCATCTGGTGATATCCATGTGTAGAGTCTTCTCTTGTGTTGTTGGAAGAGGGTGTTTGCTATGACCAGTGCATTTTCTTGGCAAAGCTCTGTTAGTCTTTGCCCTGCTTCATTCTGCATTCCAAGGCCAAATTTGCCAGTTACTCCAGGTGTTTCTTGACTTCCTACTTTTGCATTCCAGTCCCCTATAATGAAAAGGACATCTTTTTGGGGTGTTAGTTCTAAAAGGTCTTGTAGGTCTTCATAGAACCATTCAACTTCAGCTTCTTCAGCGTTACTGGTCGAGGCATAGACTTGGATTACTGTGGTATTGAATGGGTTTGCCTTGGAAATGAACAGAGATCATTCTGTTGTTTTTGAGATTGCATCCAAGTACTGCATTTCGGACTCTTTCGTTGACCATGATGGCTACTCCATTTCTTCTGAGGGATTCCTGCCTGCAGTGGTAGAAATGATGGTCATCTGAAATTGAATAGCTTGTAATATTTACTCTGAGAGCCTTTTAATTTTGCTAATGGTGTTTTGTCCTTCAAGGATAGCACTGCCAAGAAGAGTAGTTCTTGAGTTTTTTTTTTTAACTTTACGTCAGCTCAGCCATGCCATCTGATTTGATGTATACTCTTATTTTGGAAGGTTTTTTTTTTACATTTACTGACTCTGTTTCTGTGATCTTTCACACAGTCCCTTAGCTAGTGACCAACTCAGTTAATTTTATTAGTTAGAAGATTTTTTCACAAGATAGTTCTAGCTAAGAAATAGTATCAGATTTTTTTGTCTTTTCTTCCATTAATATAATTGTAGAAAAGTGAAAATCTAAAATGTATAGAAGCACATTCAATAAGTTGGTTTTTTTCCAGTTAATAATTAAAATATTCCTCATAATGACAGTAATATAGTAACTTAAAGTGACTCTGTGAGCTTTTAATCCCTTGGTCTTACAGAAGTAAACTTGTCTATGATTTTCAATGGAATTTTAGGATTAATACTAAATTGATTCAAATATCCAGGAACATTTATCTTCTGGAGCTCCATTATTTTACAGTTTGCTCTTCCCTTTTAAAAAAAATGTTGAAACTGTGTCTTTCATTGCACTTATGTTTTATATAAAAATACTCTGGTAAAATTGAGAGTGTATTAGATATCATGAAAATCTTAATTCTGTGTAGGAAAGCGAATATTTATGCACATCATGAATGGGAACTTTAAAGGAAATAAAAGAAAAACAAATAGCAGATTCATGGACTAGGTCTGTGCCCCATCCCCAGGTATTTTTAATCCTAAAAGTAATTTAGGATTACATCTTAATAACTGTGAACACAACTTTAGTGCTTAACTCTTTCACGTATAGTATTTTCTGTTAAATTCCATGTAGATGTGTACAACTTCAAGACTGGGTTTTAAGTGACATTTCCAACTTATATTGTGGAAGTACATAAAAAGCTTGTATTTTTTGATAGTATTGCCTGAAAATGTTTTTTCCTGTTATAGTATCTAGTAACACAAATAAATGATAGGCTGCATAGTTTTTTGTATCTTTGTAGAGGATGTGTTTTTTGTAGTTGTCTTGGTATGTAGATAAATTAATGGGATTTGTTATATTGATCCTTAATAACTATTTAGAAGTTGCCTTTAAATCTGTACAGAATGTTTTTTATTTAGTGCTGTGTAAGTTAATGCCATGGATCATTGTGACTTTGGGAATTAAAGACAAGCTACCTTTAGAAAGTTCTGAAATTCTTTTGTTTGAGCTGTATGGAAAAATTTGGATGTTTGGCCTTCAGTTACTACCCCAATAGTGATGTTCCTCAGAGCAAAAGACATCATTTTCCTGTCGGTCAGCAACTGTTTTCAGCGCCTGGCATTTAAAAGAAACTCTGAAATGGACTTTGGTTTTTAGATCAATGTCCTTATTTAGATGCATTTTTTATGAGAAGAAAGGAATTTTCAAGGTTCTTTTGTGGAACTTCCTAGTAAATAAAAGTTTGCTAACTCCCTTTAGAGAGAATTGGAACAGATATAAGTAGTAGTAGGAATAAGATCCTCATTTTGAAAATGGTTTATAAGATACCATACTTTTAGAAAAGACTACAATGGAAGCCCAGTCTTCAAATTGGAATTTTCTTAAACTTCAGTAAATATATCCTTCTTCAAAAGCACAGTAGACTCGATTTGTTGACACAGACATTTAAATATTCCATTTGTAAATAAATCTTAATAAAGCATAAGCAGAATTCTACACCTAGTTACTGAGATTACTTTGTACTATGCTGTCTGTATCAGAAGTGCTGTGAGGCCCAGGCGCTCTGAAAAAACTTTGAAGACACGTGAGGATATTGTAGCCCTTTTTCCTGTTCCTGAAGGAGCTCCCTCAGTACACCACCACCCCTTCCTGACCTCTAGGTAAATGCATGTTTTAAAGTTTTCTCTAGGAAATCATGTTGAGGGTTGCTTTTTATTATTTATTATTCTTTTGGCTACCTTACATAAGAGGTCAAAGGTGGGAAATCATTAAATAAAGACTTTGAGGATACAGCCTAATTGTGTCACTAAAGGAGCTCCATCAGCAGGAGGAAAAAAACTACTTTGCACAAAAAGTTCAGCACTGCCTAGGAAATACCCTGTCTTTTTCTCTTTGGGGAAAAAAGCCACATCAGAAGTATTGTTTTGAACAAGATCCTACTGTATAGCACAGGGAACTATATTCAATATCTCATGATAAACCATAATGGAAAAGATTATGAAAGGAGTGTGTGTGTATAATCTATTATAGAATCAGTTTGCTGTATAGTAATTAACACAATATAAGTCAGTTTAATATCAAAATAAAATTTTTTTTGAATCTTGTTTTGAAGCTTTTCTGACTGCCAGAATGCTTTAGCACCTAGATATTTTTTAAGAGAATGGTTGGTACTACTTTTTGATGTTTAGAAAGCCAAGAAGGTTTTGCCTTAGAAATTGGTAAATTATTTGTGAGTGAGTGATAACCATTGTAACACTTCAGTCTTAAGTGAGTTGATGTAGGTGGTATTGAGTTTTGTAGACCTCCCAGTATGTTTCTCATGGAGCTTGAGTGTTTATCTTCTATGCATCAAAACTCTCAAGTGTTTTATATCTATTATTTAATTCTCTTAACAGTCCTGTGAGATAGATAATGTTTATCCCCATTATACAGGTGAAACTAAGGCACAGTGAGTTGTGAAATTTTGTATCGGAGAGTACCAGCTGGTTTTAGTTCTTTAAGAAGTCATCTTATGGATCCCTGTGCTTTTTTAAAAAAAGTTTTTCAGGTGCCTTTATTCTGCAAGGATAATTACTTAGGGGCTCTTAGGTTATGTGCTATTTTAATATGCTGTACTCTTATGCCATTTTAAACAAACGATTTGGATAATCGTTTGGACTCTGGCACTTTGGATTTGGGGTATTGCTTCTGCAAATGTTTATATTACCATTTTATAAAACATTTTCTCTAGACTTTCAGTCTAGTTGAGAATGGATTTGTAATGCCAGTTCATCACCTTAGTTCAGAGAAGTCCAAACTCTTGCCTCTTGGATTTAAAAGAAAAAATTGTAGAACAGAGTCTGAATACTAATGAAATATTTTTGAATGATATTTTAACTTTTCTCTTTTTCAGTTGGGATGAATGGGTTCCAGAAAGCAGAGTACTCAAGTATGTGGATACCAATTTGCAGAAACAAAGAGAACTTCAGAAAGCCAATCAGTAAGTTTGTTTGCAACATGAATAGGAGACATGCCTGTAAGTTAGTTTATGGGAATGGAATCCACAATAGAAATCATGTTGGCTGCCTGCTTTTAAAATGATTCATAATATCTATCAGCTGCTGTTACGATTTTGATCTCAAGTGATCAGAGAGGCCTTTTGTAGCCTTTTTACTCTTCCTTTCTTAAGTTGATTTTTGTAAATGTGTTCTCTCTTTGTCCAGCTTGTTAATAAAAATTTTGTACCAGAATATGTGTAGCCTTGGAACTTCAATTTGAATATAAATTTCAAAATGGAATCAAGGTATAAATTTATTCTATATAAATATTTTATGATGATATATTTTTGAAATTATTTTTGAAGGGAGCAATATGCAGAGGGGAAGATGCGAGGGGCTGCCCCTGGAAAGAAGACTGCTGGGCTACAACAGAAAAATGTTGAAGTGTAAGAAGCTCTTTGTTTTAATTTTACACACTGTGAAATTCAAGCTTGATACACTTAGAATTTATTGAAAGTGGAAACTGGAACATTGTTGTGATTTGAAAAATGCCAATGAGAACCTCATTGGCGTTGGGTTATTGAAACTATATATTGATTACATATTGACTCCTTAATTTTCCTTAGAAATTTTTTTTTTGCCACTTAACTCATTTTTAAGTGTACAGTTGGGTGGCATTAAGTACATACACAACCCCTCCTTTGTTTAATCTTTACTTTTTTGGCCATACTGGGTGGCAAAACTCCTGCCTTGTGCAGTTGAAGTGCAGAGTCTTAACAAGTGAACCACCGGGGAATTCCCTTACACCCTTACAGTCATTCAAGTTAGAACAGACGTGTGCCTATAATGTGTTTTTCTTTTACAAGCATTAGCATTGGATTCTCAAGACACAAGTTTTGAGATTTGAGGGTTAGATTTGCTTTTTCAGTATCTTTTTCCTTGAGATTAGATTCTATTGCTTTTAGACCTTAACTAGTGTGACTTTACTACCTAAAGATTAAAGACAGTATTGAAGATAACTATGCATTTTGAAATGTTTGCAGTTTTATTTTGGGGGGGTAAGAAGATAATTAGGCAAGGATTAATGGATTTGGTAAGATAATTGATTTGGTTAAGATAATTGATTGATTTGGCAAGGATTACTATTTGAGATTAATTCATAGCTTTATTTGTTAATAAGTAGTAACATATTTCCATGATGTTGATCTTTGGAAAACTTAGAGTAAACACAGGTAGTTAACATTTATAAATATTAAAACTGTAGAAAAGCAAACACATTCAGGTGTAATGTGATGGTCCCTCTAGGCATAATCTATAATCATGGCTTTATAAACTTTTTTCTTTGTGTTCCAGAAATAATTAGATATTATGTCAGGATTAGTAATTCACTGTCGGTGCATACATAAATAGCCATGAGATAAATTACTGTTAGACATAATAGTCTAGACACAGGCTTTGTTCTGTGGATGAGCAGAGTGTTTAGTGTTGTAAAGAAAGGAATGTAGTTTCGAGAAGAAATAAAGTGAAACAGTTTGACCAGTGAGAGCATTGGTGTGAAACATAAGTCTAACGTCAAATTATGCTGGTTCTAAAGTAATTGGGGAAAATATTTTAATCTTTGGAGTTTTTTTGTGTTTGTTGAACTAATAGTCTTATGAAGCAGGTTCTTTTTAATATAATTTACATGCTATAAACTTACTAATAGACATAAATAATAAAACCCTGGGAGAAGATCTTATGATATGGTTTTGATTTTTCTGCTGTCTAGAGGGAGATGTGGATTGAGCCAGCTATCAGTAAAAAAAAGTCCTTGAGTCTTGAGTAATAAATAAGAATATGCAAGAAATAAGATCAGGCAAAGATAGCTGCCTGATCTTACCATTAAGGCAGTATTTCTCTATGGACTCAATCTGGTAGAAGGGAATTTAAACCAGAGACAATAGTGATAATTAGCTTTTTCCTTTTTTCCCTTCAGGAAGACAAAAAAGAACAAACAGAAGAGTAAGTATATTAACTGTCTGAATTAATTAATCTGCCTTTGTAACATTTGCATTTTGAATTCATTGTTAAATTTTAAGTCACGAAGTTTTAGAGTAAGCATATGTTGATGGTCTCATGAGTCACAGCAGTGTTACAGAGTTAGGTACATAGCCGTAGAGAACTGACATTCTACTGTGGAAAAACATAAGCATTTATTCTATTTGTGTTTTTTAATGACTGACCCTGAGATAAAAAATAGATGGTAATATTAAATATTGCTTTGTACTAGATGAGCTGTTCATAAGAGGTATATTTTTGGTAGGAATCTGATTCTTCAATGTAGATTTAAGTAACGTCTGTGTAATGGAAGGGTCAAGGAGTAAAGAGTTACTCATTAAGCCAACAATTTCCCTTCCATACCCCCAAAATTTTACAGCACCTGGAAATGGAGATGGTGGCAGCACTAGTGAGACACCTCAGCCTCCTCGCAAGAAAAGGGCTCGAGTAGACCCTACTGTTGAAAATGTGAGTCTTTCCTTACATTTATGTTAATAATTGCATGTTAGAATTTTTAGTCTGTCCTGTTACAATACGGATAAAATAGTCATGGAACTTTGACTCAGAAGCATTGCTTTCAGTTCAGTCGCTCAGTCGTGTCCGACTCTTTGCAACCCCATAAATCGCAGCACGCCAGGCCTCCGTGTCCATCACCAACTCCTGGAGTTCACTCAGACTCACGTCCATCGAGTCCGTGATGCCATCCAGCCATCTCATCCTCTGTTGTCCCCTTCTCCTCCTGCCCCCAATCCCTCCCAGCATCAGAGTCTTTTCCAATGAGTCAGCTCTTCGCATGAGGTGGCCAAAGTACTGGAGTTTCAGCTTTAGCATCATTCCTTCCAAAGAAATCCCAGGGCTGATCTCCTTCAGAGTGGACTGGTTGGATCTCCTTGCAATCCAAGGGACTCTCAAGAGTCTTCTCCAACACTACAGTTCAAAAGCATCAATTCTTCGGCGCACAGCCTTCTTCACAGTCCAACTCTCACATCCATACATGACCACAGGAAAAACCATAGCCTTGACTAGATGGACCTTAGTCGGCAAAGTAATCTCTGCTTTTGAATATACTATCTAGGTTGGTCATAACTTTCCTTCCAAGGAGTAAGTGTCTTTTAATTTCATGGCTGCAATCACCATCTGCAGTGATTTTGGAGCCCCCCAAAATAAAGTCTGACACTGTTTCCACTGTTTCCCCATCTATTTCCCATGAAGTGATGGGACCAGATGCCATGATCTTCATTTTCTCAATGTTGAGCTTTAAGCCAACTTTTTCACTGTCCTCTTTCACTTTCATCAAGAGGCTTTTTAGTTCCTCTTCACTTTCTGCCATAAGGGTGGTGTCATCTGCATATCTGAGGTTATTGATATTTCTCCCGGCAATCTTGATTCCAGCTTGTGCTTCTTCGAGTCCATTGTTTTTCATGATGTACTCTGCACAGAAGTTAAATAAGCAGGGTTACAATATACGGCCTTGACATACTCCTTTTCCTATTTGGAACCAGTCTGTTGTTCAATGTCCAGTTCTAACTGTTGCTTCCTGACCTGCATACAGATTTCTTTTAATTACTGAAGTGAAAATATTATTTTTTAGATAAAGGATATATTTGTATACATCTTTATTTCATGTGTTGCACTAGGTGTATTCTTTCCAGGTTTTATCCCTAACTCATCATATGTTTGTTTTAAGCCCTGTGTTCTTGTATAAGACTAAATAGTTCTTTGGTATTAAGATTGAATTGACTTAACTAGGTCACATTAAATTGATTTACTGATTTAATAAACCCACAGAAAAATGCTGAGAAAGCATATCAGTTACACGTGTATGTGTGTGGGTATAATAGTTTAGGATTTTTACATAAGTGAATTAAATGTCTAATTTACTATATTTATAACTCAAGTTATGAATTTGAAAAGAAGTTTTAAAAGTATAACTGACCGTTTACATTTCTGAAGCTGAGGTTAAAACACCGGCATGTTCTAAAAATTAGACATTTTTAGGCAGTTACTGACAAATTAGAAGATACATTTAATCTTATAAAGATGTAACTTTAAGAGGGTCGTGTTTGGGCTTCATTGAAGATGTGGCTATTCGAAATGAATAAGTTTTGAAAATACCGAGTTAAAATACATCAAGTTGGAGAGGTCATTTATAGAAGAAGGGAAATTTTGCTTTAAAAAAAAACCCTTCACATGAAAAAGCATCAAGTAGACTATCAAGATTCTTTTCTCCCAGGAGTTAGCTGTATGATCTTAATTCATTTTACTGTTTCCAAGTGACAGTTCCAGCTGTCCGTTTGAGTAAAGAATTTATTCCAAGTGCCTCTAAAGGTTCAGAAAAGCTTTTAGAAAACTCTTAGAGCGGCTCTTCAGCTAGAAAGAACGGTGTTTAGTACTATTCCTTTTTGTTTAGGAAGAAACATTTATGAGCAGAGTTGAAGTTAAAGTCAAGATTCCTGAAGAACTGAAGCCATGGCTTGTTGATGACTGGGACTTAATTACCCGGCAAAAACAGGTAACTTGGTGTTAGATAGATTGTAATCTATATGATAATGGTCTTGCTAGTGTAAAATTTTTTTTCTAAAGGAAAAGGCTGTAGACTTGGACATCGAAGGTATGACTGATGGGAATTTTAATTCAGGGACTAGGCTGAGCACTTTGATTATCAGAAAGGACTGGGAGAGGAATAAGCAAGGTACATGTACAAAAGACTATGCGTTTATAGTTACTTTTACAGAGGTTTAGATAACTGTTGGCAGTGGCTAGGACATGAATACATCATTCTGAAAATGGATTAAAAAAAGAACCATATTATTTCTTGTTTAATATCATTGAAAGTGGGACATCGTCACATATAGTGCTGCGTGGAAATAGGAAGCACACAACTGCTTCTGCAGGTATTTGTGATTTCCAAAAGAACCTGAATCTGATCAAGCTCCTAGGTTTTAATTACAAGTGTACAGGAAAGAGGGACGTTGTGAGGTATGTATGTAACATCACAACGGTACAGCCACCAAAGTCCAGAGTGAGGCACTCTGTAGGACAGAAGACTCAGTTTCTTAAAATAGCACAACCAGGGGTAGGGGAGAAATGAGGACTGTGTGGGATAGGCATCAGTCATAGGCTGTGCAATATGTGGACTTTGAGTCTTGATCTGACTCTGAAGCTAAAGGTTTAGCTCTGTCCTCCCACTTGGCAGCTTTTTGTGTTTTAGTTTTGATGTTTAATGTAACACTGGGACCCAACCTTGATGTGAAGATAAAGAGTGTGTTAAGCTAAGTGTTAGAGGCAGAATGATACATGGTGACTTGATAACACGTCAGAGGTGAATTTATGTGCAGGTGTACTCCACATATAGTGAGAGTATCTGTCCAGTGTGGCAGCCACTATCTACGTTTGGCTGTTGAATTAAATTAAATTTTTAGTTCCTCAGCCACATGATCCATGTTTTAAGTGCTGAACAGTATCCTTTTCTTTTTGGTAATACTATTAGGGGATCTTTCATTGCATTAAAACTTTGCCAGTGTACTTTTTCTTTGAAAAAGAATGTTAGTATTCAAGTGTTTTTTTGTTTTCGAAGCTCTTCTATCTTCCTGCCAAGAAGAATGTGGATTCCATTCTAGAGGATTATGCAAATTACAAGAAATCTCGAGGAAACACAGATAATAAGTAAGAAAATACACACATCTTTGAAGTATACCAAAGACACTTAAAACATTATTTCTGAATAAATTATCTGAAACATGTACTTTAAAACAATACCATCAGAAACTAGCAAAATAGAATTTCATTGCTTAGACATAAGGTTTAGCTGGTAGACATTTATTAAAGGGCCAAGTCAGTAAATGTTCCAGGTGACATTGAAGAAGCTAATCTATGTAACTGTGTGTATAACCATTTAAAACACAACTGTTTGAAAATGTGAAAACTAAAATCCATCCCTAACCTGTGTGTTGTAGTGTGCTCACCAGTGGTTTGTTTTTTCAAATTGATTTCTCACCTCTTATTAAATCTCTCTGTTTAGCAGAGGTTCATTGTCATTGGTTTAGCATTTAATTTCTTACCCTCATGTTTGTTGACTGAATGTTCATCTCTCAATTCATTCAGTGACCTGCTCTGAAGGTATATACTTTTGTTCCCTTGTCAGGGAGTATGCAGTCAATGAGGTTGTGGCCGGGATAAAGGAGTACTTCAATGTGATGCTGGGCACTCAACTGCTCTACAAATTTGAGAGGCCGCAGTACGCTGAGATCCTTGCGGACCACCCTGATGCACCCATGTCCCAGGTGTACGGGGCGCCACATCTCCTGAGACTGTTTGGTAATGATCCCTTTTAGAAAAAAGTTTTACTTTTTCGCCTGGAGCCTTTGATATTTTTGTCTTTCCTGATTTGTATTAAGGGGTATCATAAAATAACATTCTAAAAGACTGTTTAATTCCAATTTGAACTTCTGTTTCATATATATTAAAATCTAAAGTCAGTTTGTAAAATCATATGTCTTAAGGAAATTAGTGATGGTTGCATTTGCTCACATAATTAAGGTATATGCTCATAATGCTACCTTGGGTGTAACTTTGACTTCATTCTTTTTAAATAGTACGAATTGGAGCAATGTTGGCGTATACACCTCTGGATGAGAAGAGTCTTGCTTTATTACTGAATTATCTTCACGATTTCCTAAAGTAAGTCTAAAAATTAATGCTTGAAGTTAAAAACATGAATTTATTTTAGTATACTGCAAATTACTCTCGATAGATTGGCACTGTAGATACTATAATAGAAATAAAGTAAAACAATATATGTTTAGCATAGTTAAAATGTCTCTTGTTATTTTGGGAATGAACTAGGGATGGCTTATATTTTTGGGAAAATGGAAAGTGCAATCCTGATTTTTAGTTTTCTGGAGGGCACTTTGGTAATATATATCAACATTTTAAATGACCAGCAGTTAGGCTTCTGGGAACCTGTCCTATAGAAATACTTTATATGCACAAAGATCTCCAAGCATGTTTATTAAATTGCTATTCATGGATAAAGGTAGGTTTACATATACTGATCAAGAAAGATGTTCAAGGTATGTCAATTTTAAAAAATTAGATTGCAATAGAGTTTGGTATGATCCTCTTTTTTGTAGAGAAGCATTTTCAGTCTTTGGAAAAGATTTGGAAAAATAAGTATTATTCTTAACAGTGAGTTATTTCTTGGACATAGTATTGGGAGAAGTAAAGTTTTTAAATTTTCCTAAAATGGCGCCATGTATTGTATAATAATTTTAAAATCAGTGTGAACTTGGAAGTTACCTAGCTTTTATAGTCTTTACCAGTGATGAATATTCTCTCCCCACAATTTCTTTATGAAAAGAAATTGACATTTCTTGACATTTTGGGGCCCACTTGACATTTTAGGGCCCTTTGATTTTTATGGTGTTACTTTCTAGTTGAGATTTACTTGTCAACTTCTGAATCTGATATTATGGATTTCAAAGAGCTAAAGAAGACACCTTAGCTGTTAACTCTTTCAGGGTATTGGCACCTGTTAAGGGTGGTCCCAAGCACTCAGGTTGGTATTCTAGTGACTCCTGTTTTTTGCTTCTTTGAAATAAGGGGAGTAATTCTAGACTTCGATCTTTTTTATGCATTGTTGTCTGGTATGTAACCCTATTTATCTGAGTTGTAATTAAATGGTTGTGATATGTATTTTAAAGTGCTTTGTGTGGCTTCTGTATGTAATTGATAAGATCAAAATAAGATCAAAATACAATTCTTTTTCATACTTGTAATGAATAACATTTCATTTTTAGATACCTGGCAAAGAACTCTGCAACTTTGTTTAGTGCCAGTGATTATGAAGTGGCTCCCCCTGAGTACCATCGGAAAGCTGTGTGAGGCGCGTGCACCCACCCACGTTTGATCTCTGTAAACACCTTTTTGTTTCTTAGTCCTTCTCTTGTACAATGTACTTTGGAAATGTTCGTGTATAACAAAATTGATGTTTGTTTTCTGTTTGATTTTAAACAGAGAAAATAAAAGGAGTTACAGCTCCTTTTTTCTTTCCTTTTTTTCATTTCAAAGTTGCTACCAGTGTATTCAGTGATGGACAACAGAGAGACATACTGTAGAGCGTTTTATTGCTTAGTTGACAAAGCTGCTTTTGAACGCTGGTGGTTTCTATTCCTTTGACACTACGCACTTTTATAATATGTGTTAATGCTATATGACAGAATGCTCTGATTACTAGTGCCAAAGGTTCAATTCAGTGTATATAACTGAACACTCATACATTTGTGCTCCCCCCTTTTTTTTTATGGTGCTTAAAGTAAAGATCCCATCCTTTGCGAGTCATCCATCCATGTTGTTCCTTAGGCATTTTATCTTTGCTCAGATTGTTGAAGAACGGTGGCTTGTTTCATGGTTTTTGTATTTGTGTCTAATGCACGTTTTAACATGATAGACGCAATGCATTGTGTAGCTACAGTTTTCTGGAAAAGTTAATCTTTTAGAAATTGTTTTTCAGATCTTCAATAAATTTTTTCTTTAAATTTCAAGGAGCAGTGTACTTGTGTGGATGCATTACAGAACCTTTGTGTATTGTGTGTGTCTTCTCATGTTCAGACAGTGATTTTTCTTTGAGGTCAGTGTTTCTTGTTTTCTGTGGGATGAGAAGTTTGGCTTCCTGATCTGTCTTCAGTATCTACCTTCATCTGCCAGAGCAGCTTTGGTTGTCTGCTCTCTTGAGTTCTGGCTGAAAAGTTAGAAGTTTGTATGACTATTTTTCTACTTTTCATAGAATGTAAATTTTGAGCATTGAGGGAGTTTTAGCTGTTTGACAGCTGCTGCTGCTGCTGTTGCTAAGTCGCTTCAGTCGTGTCTGACTCTGCGACCCCAGAGACGGCAGCCCACCAGGCTCCCCTGTCCCTGGGATTCTCCAGGCAGGAACACTGGAGTGGGTTGCCATTTTCTTCTCCAATGCATGAAAGTGAAAAGTGAAAGTGAAGTCGCTCAGTTGTGTCCGATTCTTAGCGACCTCATGGACTGCAGCCTACAGGCTCCTCCGTCCATGGGATTTTCCAGGCAAGAGCACTGGAGTGGGGTGCCATTGCCTTCTCTGTGTGACTGCTAGCCTTTTGCTAATTGTTTGAGGTGTTTACTAACATTATTCAGTGCCTAAAATTTGAGCTCCTTCCCCCAACTTAAATACAGACCTCCTTGAGAGGGTTTGACTTGTGTTTCCTTGACCTCCCTCACCTTTGTTCTGTGGAAGTTCTTGAAATTAAAGTCGTCTCATCTCTGCTTCTAGGAGCATCCCATGATTTCCTTTCTGTTTCCCTGTACAGTCCTTCCTGCCTCAGTGCCCAGGTATTCCTGGGAATGGTTACAAACCATAGAATCTACTGGCCAGAAGCTGGGCTCATGCAGAGAGCTAAGCGCAGAGCTGTTTTTATTTTTCCCCAGCTGTGTGAACGTCACTCACTGTTTGAGGCTCAGTCTGTTTTTGTCTGAGAGATGAGGTTAAAACAACATACCAGACGGTGGTTATGTACTGTTGACAGGTGAGTTGTCATTGTGATGAAGGAGAATGCTGCACTTAGTTGATCACTCATGTTTGACTCTGTGACCTCATGGACTGTAGCCTGCCAAACTTCTCTGTCCATGGATTCTCCAGACAAGAACACTGGAAAGGGCTGCTATGCTCTGCTCGATGAAGAATAGCTCTCATTTTACCCTGGTTGTCCTGGGACAGAATCAGTCAGCTCTGGGATCTTTTTCCCTCTTTGTGGCTTGGCAAAGAGATGGCTCAGCAGATGTGACTTTGCTCAAAGGAAGAACAGGCTGAGACTGGAGGCTGAATTGCAGAGGTTCCCCCACTGCTGACAAGGCCACCTCGTCAGCCTGGAAGCACCACTGTCAACAGAGACGCCTCGAGGTTCCCAGCGCCACCCCATCTACATGGACCCTCTCGGTGCTCACCCTCAGTGTCCCCTAGTGAGTCAGGAAACCTTAGAAGGTTGGCACCTTTGCTTGTTCGAGGTTTTCCTGTCACCTAAGCAGATCAGAGGTGTGTGTGGGTGTCCAGAATGCCTCTGCTTGTGAGCTTTCAACAGTCACTTGCACAGTAACCTCATGCTTTCTTTTACTCATCGGAGACTTCATTGTCCAGGGGAGCGGTGAGATTCTCTGCCAGCAGGCTCAGCATGGGGTTCACAGATCTGTCTTCAAAGTTTTCGCAACTTCTGAAAATTCAATCCCACAAGAAAGTTGCCAGAGTAGTAGATGAGTGCTTCTTGTGTGCTCTCCACTTCTCAGATTTACCTCTTGTCTTTGTCACATTTTTGTGCACACATGCACTCTCCACAGAAAATCACTTTATTTCTCTGAATGATTTGAAAGTAAAAATAATTGCATTTTTAAGTCTCAGTGCAAGATCCTGTGTGAGAAAAGCTGGACTAGAGATTTCATTATACACTAATTTATTGGAGGGGGAGGAGATGGAGAGGGTTAACAATATTCTCTGTCCAGAAATAGGGCACTGTTAGCTTTTGAAAAAGGTAGGCCAGGTCAAGTTGACACTGATCTAGGAGCCACATACTAAACTAATTGGTTGAACTCGAGAGGGTTTTTTTTATTTTTCAGTTTTTTTTATTTTCAAGAGGGTTTTAAATGGCTCATGTGCAGTGAAGAGTATTGGGGAGCCTCCCTTCTCTATTTCTCTGGCAAACCCTCAGAATAAGGAGAGGGGAGCAGGACCTCTTCAGGTGGCTTACAGAAAGGGACAGATAATAGGTCATGTAGACTTCCTAAACAGCTTTGGGGAAAAAACACAAATACAATTCTAAGGGGAAGCTTTATCCATAGAATAGTAAGAGGTGTTGCCAACTGGTATGATCCACTTGGGCAGTTTTGGGAAGAACTGTGCCTCCCTCACCCCTCACTCCCCTGTGACACATGATCATGTCTTTCATATTTGTCTTGATTTGTCCAAAGTGGCAAGAAGGTCATTATTCCAGCTGGCTCTGGCCCTCTCCTAAACCCCTCCATCATGCTCAGGTAGCTCTGAAATCCACCATGTGCCCTGATCTCCTGCACCCCTGCGTTTGTAGTGCAGCCTGGGGGGAAGGCAGGTGGGTAAAGTGCCCCCTTCGCTGTGAGATCTAGCAATAAAGCAGATACTGTATCTTAGTCCCTACAATGCCTTTGCGTATTTCTTAGCTCAACACTGGAATTGGAGAGAGATATAATTAACAGCCCCAGGATTTTAGTTACAAAGATGTATGTGCCTTGTTGAAGGAAAGTTGACCCAGATTAATGGTTTTGATTCTTCTTCACAACCATTCCAAGTTAAATGCTGTTAGCCATGTGGTGCAGGTCCTCCTGTATCTTTTCCTGTGTACAGACAGACACGTTTTCACTGGGGCCAGGGCCAAGGGGACAAATGAGCCCCGAGGGGCCCTGCTGTCCTGTGGTCTCGATAAGCCAGTTGTCAGATGGCCATGCAGAGGGGCTTGCCAGGCTGGGCTGGTCCCAGCACCCTCAGGAGAATCTGGTTTGGGAAAGGTGCAAAAAAACCAAACTGAAATAGTCTTAAGTATTGCTTTATTCATGTTGCAATACTTAAATGTTGAGAATAAATAGAAAAGTAGGAATTGAAAATAAGGAAGAAGAAAGATGGGTGGATGGTCTCATAACAGATGGATGTGCTTTGTCACGCAGCCTTGGGGGAGACTGGAGGGCAGCCAAGCCTGGGGGCATGTCTCCTGCCCCTGGGAGGGGTTGGGGTGGAGGTGGGCCTCAGGGTGTTGGGTCTGGGAGTGATGGAGGTTAGACAAACCTGAGGGCTTGGTGTGTCCTTCATCTGATGTTCTCTAGCATGAAGTTATCCATGAGCAGAGCTGTGGCTCTGATCTGCACTTGTCCAGTGGGTCTGGCAGTGGTGGCATTATGGTGGCATTGATATCCCCACCCCGTCCCACCCCTTTGGTGAGCATACACAGGAAAGACCACATGCTTGCCACCATGTGCACGGGTAGGAGACGACTCTGTGCTTTTATTCAGGGACCAGATCATCCTACCTTTCCTGGTGCCAGAGCTGGAGACCCAAAGATGCCCCTAGGGGCAGGTTGTTCTGGTCCAATCAGAGGTTCCTGGTTGGACCTGTGTAACCAGCTTGGGACATGCTCTTTCATTTTTACTTTCCCAGTGATGCTCAGGCCTTTATGTCCATAAGTGATGAATCTTAACATCAGTGCCTTCCTCTTTGATCACCCATCCCCTAAATGTCAAGAGAATTCCAAAGGTCAGTTTTTCCCAAGCTGGACTGGGACACCACACTAATTGTGGTGATCACAGTGTTGCTGACGAAAGTCCGTTGGCCTGCCTGCGCTCTGGGGACACATGCATAGGGCTGCGGGGCACCCCGCTCTGGGCCCTGGAACTGCTCCCCTTGGCTGTCACTGTTCAGCCTTCCTTCCCTGGAGCAGGACATCTGCCAGGATCCTTGCAGGCTTCTGTCAGCTCTTCCCTTGAACCTCCTGATTCTAATCTGGGCCAGCCACCAGGGTCTCTGCCCTTCTGCGGGGGGCAGAGTGGTGTCCCCTTCATGGTCTTTCCTGCCATGTGCCTGCTTCAGGGCCATCCCAGACTACCCCCATGGCTGTCCCCAATTTCATCCTCTGGTTTCCTGTGCAGACTGGTCCACCCTGCCCCCTGGAATCCAGAGTGGCAGTCTTGGCTGAACCTCACGGTGTCTGCGGAACCTCACACAGTAAACCCCTTTCCCCACCTGGAATAGCTTGCTGCTCTTAATCTCACATAGTCACAGCCAAGGGATTCTCCTGTAATAGTGAACATCCGTTCTCTGTTTCTAGCTTAGACTCAAATTCTCTAAGAATCATAGAAAGTAAATGGTGCTACCCTTCAGATACCCCCTTGTATTAATACCAGCCAGCATCCCTGCACGAGAAAAGGGCCACTCGAGGGGTAGTTGGAGGAGAGTTTACGAAAGGCTTGTCTGCCAAGGAGGGAGGAACTGAGTGGAGTTGGGTGACTGAAGCCCCAGCATGGAGCCTGGCGTGCAGCAGGTGCTTAATAATTACGAGGCACTGATGTGCACAGGTGGAACCTTCACAGTAGTTGGATGTGAGACCTGGCGGGGTGGTTCTTGGCTATCTTCAGAGGCGAAAAGGTGACTTGGTTCTGAATGTAGCTCCCAGACCTGACTTGCACGCTTGAGCAGAGATAACCCTCTTCTGAGCACTAAGGGCCAGATGTGACACTGGCTCCTACAAATGCCACCTGAGTCATGTCACGTACCAACAGACCTGTTCTTAGAGGGAGAGGCCTTGGTTACTTAATGTTGATGGTGGCAAGCGTGGGCCCTGGTGTTCCACAGTTTACTTGTCTTGACGTTTCTAGGTCTTGAGTACACGCAGACATATTTGTCTGAACGTAGCCTACTGCATTCATCAGGGTGGTTTTAGTTGGAAATGATAGTTGTAACTCAGAACTAGCTCAGAGTTCATTGGCTTATGTAACTGACAACTCTGTGGAAAGGCTTCAGGCATTGATCCAGATGCTTAAACTGTGTTCTCTGGAATGCTTCATCTCTTGACCCTGCTTTCCTCTATTTTGGCTTCATTTTCAATTTTGGCATTTTCACATTTCAGCAGAGTGGCCAAACAGGAAGCTGTAAGTTATATCTTAGTAACTTGGTCACCCAGGGAAGAGGCCCCACTCTGCCCTGCCCTCCTTTTTTGGCTTAAAGCACCACACACACATTCATTATTGACAGTTTGGGAAATCACTCTCACTGAAACTAAAATCAGTTTTCAGCAGGCTGCATTCATTCTGGCGGCTCTAGGGAAGAATCCATTTCTAAACCCTCTTGTTTTTTAACTTGAAGTGTAATCGACCTGTATTAGACCAACACTGTGTTAGTTCCAGATGTACAGCAGGCTGCTGTAATATTTTTATATGTTACAAAGTGATCACCAGAAGAGCCTTTTTGATGCTTCCCACAAAATCCCACGTTCACTGCTTCTGACTCACCCATCTTGAGCCCTGTGCGGCTCCCTGGACCAGTCACCATGGCTGGGAGGGTGAAGCCTGTCATTCACAGGCCTAGGTCACATGGTCCTGGAGAGGGGCCGTGGGTGAAGGTAAGTATCCTTCCAGTAAAACCTCAGGGACTCGGGTACAGGAGGGCGTACAGGAGCCTGTCACTGTCCGGGTTTTCCAGATTCACTGGTGTGTTTCCCTCCTCTTATCTCCCAGACTCGACTCCCTGCCACATACAGGCCTCCACACAGCTGTGCCGCCATGCTCTCTGCCCCTACTGAGCCCTTGACATCTTCTGCCCTTTACGTGGAATGCCTTCACTGTTCCTCATTAAAAAAGCCCATTCAGCTCAGCGCAGAACTCTTATCTCTGAAGGGCCTGGTTTCTTGGGTGCAGAGCCAGTGCCTAGCTACATGGGTAGCCGCCTGTGGAAATCCCACACAACACACAACCCTAGACAGGCTTTTCTTAAGGAACAATTCAGGGACTTCCTTGGTGGTCCAGTGGTTAGAACTCTGCACTTCCACTGCAGGGGGCACTGGTTTAATCCCTGGTTGGGGAACTAAGATCCCACATTCCACTTAGTGCAGCAAAAAAAATAATAATAATAATTCACATACTGTAAAATTCACCCTGTAAAAGTATAAAACTCAGTGCATTTAAGTATATTCACTGGGTTGTGCAAGCCACCACCGTCGATAACTGCAGAATATTTTCAAGGCCCCCAAAAGCAAGCCCAGACCCATAAGCAGTGTCTCCGTCCTCCTCCCCAGCGGTCGGCAGTCACCAGTCTGCCTTCTGATTCTGTGGATTTACCAGCTTTGGACATCGTGGGTGGATGGAATCACACAGCCTGGGGTCTTTCACTGACACACTATAGTGTTTCTGAAGTTTATCCCTGTGGTAGCCTGTATCAGAACTTCCTTCCCTTTTATGTCTGAACATTCTGTCATACGCATAGACCACATTTTCTTCATTTCTGTCAGATGATGAATGTGGTTATTTTGACATTTGGGTAATTATGAATACAGCTGCTGTAAATGACACGAAAGCTTTTTTTTTTTTCGCTCTCCAGGCAGCATGTGGGATCTTTGTTCCCCCACCAGGGTTTGAACCCATGACCCTGCAGTGGGAGTGCAGTCTTAACCACTGAACTGGCAGGGAAGTCTAGAAAGCTTTTCTCGTTAGGAAAGTGTGACCTGTAGGAAAAACAGCACCAACTCATGCTGCAGACCCTGCTCCCCAGGGGCCAGAGGCTCCACAGCTACACATTGGGATGGTGGATGTGGCAGGAGGGTCAGGGGAAGGGGCTGGTAAGGGAGACATAGGGGCCATCCCAAGGGGTAGGGCAGGCGAGCTGGGAGCAGGAAGCTGAGCATGGGTAAGCCACGTGGAGAGTAAGGCTTCCTAACGGATGCTGTGGGTTGATGTCACTCTCTGCCAGAGCCTGGTGTATTTCCTCCTCCCTCCCCACATGCTCAAAACATCAAGCAAAATCTGCTCTTTTATCCAGGGTCCTCCACCTGGGAGACAAGCTGCACCAGCACCCTTGCATGCCATCCTTCCAGCCAGAGAGCCAGCCACCCCTGGGTGCCTCCCTCTTAGGAGACGGCCTGGAGACAGACCTAGACCCCAGCCCACAGCACAGACCTGGCTCAGGAGGTGCCCACTGCAGGTTTATTAAAGACCACAGAAGAGAGTGGAGCTTCTCCCCAATGTGAAATGCAGCCCTTCTGGGAAGAAAGAATATTCCTTGTCCACAAGGGGTTGATCAGTGAGAAACCATGTGTGAGGCACGCGGCTGGTGGTGACCTCTGCAGCAGAAGACGTGGGCAGGCTTGTTGCTCCATGGGATTCACCTCCCAGTTTTTTCTGGGTTTCCAGGCTTGGCATGGGGGTGAGGTACAAAGTGCAGGGCCACAGGTTAGGGGTGGTCTCCCAACATGTCCTCCAGGGCAGGATCTTGGGCCCCCGACTGCCTGGTCCTCGCTTTCTCCACTGACCCGTCATTGCCGCTGGGGCTCACACCAGGGGGATAGGGAAGGAGGCACAGGCCGCAAGGCCGCACATGTTCTTCCCGCGCTCGATGAGGAAGTACCTGGGCAGAGGGAGGGGCTGAGCCCTGGCCAAGATCTGACTCCAGGGGCTAGGCCCTCCCATTTATTCACAAAAGAGTAGCGTTGGGTTTACAGGTCTCCAGGAAACCTCTGACTTGGCCACCACATGAACTCTCTCCCATTATTCTGTCCCTGCTTCACTTCTCTCCAGAATCTCCTGAGGGCCCCCTTCTCAGTCTTGCCTAGTTGGCCTCATGCTGGGGACCCCTCCTCAGATGAGGACATCAAGTCTGAGACTTGGAGAGACACAAAGTCACATTGAGATATGTCCCCAGGCCACCTGACTGCAGCCCCTTCTAGAAGGAGGGGCTGTCCACCACCCGTAAACTTGTTCCTTTGGTTTCTCTCCCTCAGGGCCTCCCAGACATGGCCCAGAGCTGGGCCCTGTGTTGTGGACTGTCTCCTAGCGGTGGTCACAGAACCCACTGAACCAAACGGACTCCTGTGCCTGGATACACAGTCATTATAATCTGGGGTCTGAGATGAGAGAGGGGCTGCTGGAGGGTTCTTGAGGGGTGTGAAGGTTACATCCTCAAATTCCCCTCTTTCTGGCCTGGGCTCAGGCTCAGTTGAGCAGCCCCTTCTCGGAAGCCACATTGAGGCAGAGGAGACACACACCCTCCCTCCCACCGAGGGCCCCCCAGACCTGGGCAATCACGCCTCCCTCAGCATTCGGGACCTAGAAGCTGCTTACCCCTTCATTCCCCAGTGGGGGCCCCAAGAGTTCTTAACGATCCAGTAGGGTATCCCTTTCTCTTCTCCGTACCCAACAGCCAGCACTGCGTGGTTTACTTTATCCGGAGTCTTATGACAGGAAGTACTGGAAAAGGAAAATAAATAAAGGCTTGAAAATATGGAAAGGGTGGGATTTCTCTGGTAGTCCAGTAGTTGAGATGCTGTGCTTCCAACGCAAGGGGTGTGGGTTTGATTGCTGATCAGGAACCTAAGATCCCACATGCCACGTGGCCAAAAAAAGGATGAAAGGATAACATGATTCAGTGACACCCAGCAAGTGATTTAGAGCAATGTTTTCCAGAGCGGGGACTGGGAGGCACTGAAGGTGGTGAGTTAACGTTGGTGTAGTCACAGGGAAGGAGAAGTGTTCTCTTCAGCCCCTTGGGTTCTGTTGACCCAAAGGAGTGAGATGTAGCATGGAGCTGGCTGGGCCCTGACACCTGATGCTTTCCAATACTGCTCACATTACAAGGAAGGAGCAGCCCTCGACTGCGCCTTCTGAGGGCAGCACTGTCGGCTAGAGCTTCACATGACACTGCTTTGGTGCCACTGTATTTAGTTTTCACGATTACCCTGTATTTAGGGCAATTATACAGGCTTCTCATTTAAGACAGCGAACTAGTTCTCATGAGGAAATTCTGAGAATTTCAACCAGACGAGCTGCAGTGGCCGTGCGATCATTCAACCGATGTGTAACTGAGCTGTTGGCACGTGTCAGGCCTGGGGCAAGGTGTGGGATACCAGCAGCATGCCCAACTGTGCTCCTGGATTTAGGAAGCTCCGTTTGGCAGGGAGCAGGCAGGCAAAGAGGCTGGTTCTAGACAGTGACAACTAGGGGGCTGACAAGAGCCCAGGGAAGCGGACCCGACCAAGTGGAAACAGAATGGGCAGCGTGTGGGGGCAAGGGAGGCTTCCCTGGGAAGGTGGGTGCTCAGTGGAGTAGCAAATGGCACCTGCTCTGGCATTCTTCCCTGGGAAATTCCATGGGCAGAGGAGCAGGGTGGAACAAGGAGGATGTGGGTGGCTCTGATGGGATTTGAACTTGGAGAAAGAAGGACAGATGATAGAGGCTCCCCAAGCCAAGCTAAGACATGGGACAATGGGGTGTGCGTGGGTGTGTGCAGAAGTGGTGTGGTGAGAAGGGTGTTCAGAAGCTGACTGGCTCCAGGTGGAGGATGGACCATTAGTCGGGGCAAGGAACAAAGCAGTAAGGAGGTGATGGTGAGGAGAGGACATGTTTCTGAGCAGCAATCATGGGGCAGCATCTGATAAGGGGGAGGAGACAGGCAGGATCTGAGGTCCCTGCGGCCATCCAGCTTCATGTGGTGGGGAGGCCCTTGCCTCTCAGGGTCTACTGCTCAAGAGGCCCGCTGGCAGAAGCGGGCCTGGAGACTCAGCAAACAGTTGGCCGTGGAGTTCAAGACATATGTGAGAAGAGGGCAGAGGAGAAAGCCCTGGAACATGCTCGCATTTAGGGCTGGCCAGGCTGCAATCGAGGCCATTGAGGAGATGCTGGGCAGCGACCAGAAGTGGCTGCACTCACTCTCATTGTAAAACAGGCAAGAGGAATGGATGAGAGGAAGCCCACGCCAGAGAACTCAATGACCCTTCAGCACGGGATTCTGGCATCTGGGAGCAGCTGTTTTCCCTTCCCTGTTTCATATCTTCACAGCTTTGAACATGGGTGTTCACCACCAGAGGCAGCTCTTCTGCTGAGCGAGGGGGAGCTCTGGGCTCAAACAGGGGTCCCTGACCTGCTGTGTGACTCCTCTCCTCCTCCCCAACTCGGGGACTGGGGATCCTGACCCTCAGGGCTGCAGGGTGATGTAATAGGCCAGCAAACGTGGCATGGGTGGAGAAATCGTCAGACCCGGAGTGAGACCCGGGCCCGGCCACGGGAAGCCCACCTGCCCCTCCTCCCCTGAGGATGCTGGGGTCCTGCTCACCTGGAGTAGATGCCCTTTCTGTACATCATAAAGTCAGCAGTCACCTCGAAGGCGAAGCTCACGGGGTTGTATAGGGCCACGGCCTCTACCATCGCCTCCTCGTCGTTCTGTGGACAGAAGGGCGGACACGTGGACACGCTGGCCTCTGCCACTTCCCCACCCCATGCGAGAAATGTGGCCCTTTGTTCCAAAGTAGGTAACAGAGGCACAGAGGAGGGAAGAGAAAGGTGTTTTAGACCAAAAAGCTGCCACCAAAGGGGAACTTCCCTTCCTTGTAAGCAGAGCCTGCCCTGGACACTGGGGGCTGGTGTGGGGTCCCCTGCCAGGTGGTGCAGTGGTAAAAAACCTGCCTGCCAATGCAGGAGATGAAAGAGACATGGGTTTGATCTGAGTTGGGAAGATTCCCTGGAGGAGGAATTGGCAACCCACACCAGTACTCTTGTCTGGAAAATCCCATGGACAGAGGAGCCTGGTGGGCTATAGTCCATATGGTTGCAAAGAGTCAGACACGACAGTGATTAAGCACAGCACAGCCCTCTGGTGAGTGAATGGCCAGGATCCTTTGTGTTTTCTATTTGCTTATGGCCCCTTCCCCAAAACCCTGGCTCCCCTATGACCTCCCTGGACCTTGCTGGGCCTCCCTGCTTTGCTCCAAGAGAATCTGCACCCTTTGGTTTTGAGCCCAGGGTGCAGTGGAGACTCATTCACACTCTCACTCACAACCACATGCCACGGCCCTCCCGTGAGGCAGGGTCTCCCAGGGGTGCAGAGGTGAGTGGGACTCCCCTGTTCCCATCCCCAGGACCCCTGCACCCACAAATCTAGTCTAAGGAGCTTTCATTGTTTTTGGTAGAACACCGGGGTTAGAAGTCCGTGAGCAGACAAGGCTCAGATGGTGGTAGAAACAACACCTGGCAAAGGACTGTGTGCCTGAGAAGGACTCAGCCCCGTCAGCTTGGGGTTGGGGTGGGGCAGTGGGAGAAGTCCAGGGCTTCCTAGGGGCTGCAGCTTTGAAGCGGAGCTGCAGACAGCAGCGGCTGGAACCAGCTGTGCTTGTGCTGTCTCAGTCGCGTCGGACTCTGTGCGACCCCATGGACTGTAACCCATGCTGGTGTGGGTAACCATTTCCTCCTCCTCCAGGGGATCTTCCCAACCCAAGGATTGAAACCGAGTCTCCCCCACTGGCAGGGGAATTCTTCACCACTGCACTACCTGGGAAGCCCCTAGAATTACCTGGGGGGCTTTTAAAAAAATCCCAATGGCCAAGCTGCACCCCAGACAATAACGTTAGCATTTCTGGGGTGGGTCCAAGGCAGGAGGATTTCTTAAAGCATCTGTGCTGGGAACCACTGGGTTACCATGAGCTGAGGAGGCCATTCCCCTGGCTAGAGACCTTGGGGAGTTGAAGCAAGGAAGAGCTGAGGCCAGACCTCTGCTGAAGGAGGGGCAGGCTGAAGAGGTCAGGGCACCAGCCTTCCTCAGTCCTCTCTCCCTGGAGAAGGGGCAGAGACCTGGCTGCAAAGGGCAAATGACTGCCTGGAAAGCAAGCTGCTTCCTTCCCTGTGCTCAGCAAAGGCCTTGTCAGGGCCGGTGAGCCCAGGAAGGCCTGCCCACCAAGAGGTGGTGGGCGTCATGGGGCTGGCCATTCCCATGGCCAAGGAGGGCTGGATGCCCATGCTGGCCTGCTCGTCAGGGCCTGCACGTGTCACAGACAAGTTTCTCTCGGGCACCAGGCAAAAGGGATTGGATTGACCCCCAGTGCACCTCTTCAGTTCAGTCGCTCAGTCATGTCCGACTCTTTGCGACCCCATAAATTTCAGCACGCCAGGCCTCCCTGTCCCCAACTCCAGGAGTTCACTCAGACTCACGTCCATCGAGTCCGTGATGCCATCCAGCCATCTCATCCTCTGTCGTCCCCTTCTCCTCCTGCCCCCAATCCCTCCCAGCATCAGAGTCTTTTCCAATGAGTCAGCTCTTCGCATGAGGTGGCTAAAGTACTGGAGTTTCAGCTTTAGCATCATTCCTTCCAAAGAAATCCCTGCGCTGATCTCCTTGCAGTCCAAGGGACTCTCAAGAGTCTTCTCCAACACCACAGTTCAAAAGCATCAATTCTTCAGCGCTCAGCCTTCTTCACAGTCCAACTCTCACATCCATACATGACCACAGGAAAAACCATAGCCTTGACTAGATGGACCTTAGTCGGCAAAGTAATGTCTCTCCTTTTGAATATACTATCTAGGTTGATCATAACTTTTCTTCCAAGGAGTAAGCGTCTTTTAATTTCATGGCTGCAATCACCATCTGCAGTGATTTTGGAGCCCCCCAAAATAAAGTCTGACACTGTTTCCCCATCTATTTCCCATGAAGTGATAGGACCGGATGCCATGATCTTCGTTTTCTGAATGTTGAGCTTTAAGCCAACTTTTTCACTCTTTAGTTTCACTTTCATCAAGAGGCTTTTAGTTCCTCTTCACTTTCTGCCATAAGGGTGGTGTCATCTGCATATCTGAGGTTATTGATATTTCTCCCAGCAAATGGGCCAGAGTGGGTCAGCCCCTGGTGAGTGTGTCTAAGAGAAACCGGCTGTTTTCTCAAGATAAATGTATCATAGTCAGAAACATCCCAATTAAAGGTTCTGGAATGCCATGATCTCTGTTTCAATCCAGCTTACACTTCTAGTTCTGCAGCCCTGGTCAAGTTACTTAACCACTCTGAACCTTTCTTCATCCATAAAATGAAGGCAATAATGAAGGCAAAATCTCCTAAGATTGTCTTGAGTCTAAAGGAGATAACACAAGTTAAGTGGTTAGTACACTCCTTATGGCAGAAAGCAAAGAGGAACTAAAGAGCATCTTGATGAAAGTGAAAGAGGAGACTGAAAAAGCTGGCTTAAAACTCAACATTCAGAAAGTGAAGCTCATGGCATCTGGTCCCATCACTTCATGGCAAATAGATGGGGAAACAGTGGAAACAAGTGACAGGTTTTATTTTCTTGGACTCCAAAGTCACCGCAGATGGTGACTACAGCCATGAAATTAAAAGACACTTGCTCTTTGGAAAAAAAGCTATGACCAATTTGGACAGCATATTCAAAACCAGAGACATAATTTGTCAACAAAGGTCCATCTAGTCAAAGCTGTGGTTTTTCTAGTAGTCATGTAGGGATGTGAGAGTTGGACTATAAAGAAAACTGATTGCTGAAGAATTGATGCTTTTGAACTGTGGTGTTGGAGAAGACTCTTGAGAGTCCCTTGGACTGCAAGGAGATCAAACCAGTCAATACTAAAGGAAATCAACTCTAAATATCCACTGGAAGGACTGATGCTGAGGCCGAAACTCCAATACTTTGGCCACCTGATGTGAAGAATTGACTCATTGGCAAAGACCCTGATGCTGGGAAAGATTGAGGGCAGGAGGAGAAGGGGACAACAGGATGAGATGGCTGGATGGCATCATTGATTCGAAGGACATGAGTTTAAGCAAGCTCCAGGAGCTGGTGACGGACAGGGAAGCCTGGTGTGCTGTAGTCCATAGGGTCGCAGAGTCGTACATGACTGAGCGACTGAACTGAACTGTTGGGACTTCCCTAGTGGCCCAGTGGTTAATCTACCTGCCAATGCAGGGGACATGGGTTCAATCTCTGGTTCAGGAAGATACCACACGTGATGGAGCAATTAAGCCCAATGCACCACAACTAGTGAGTTTGTGTGCTGCAACTACTGAAGCTCATGCACCTGGAGCCTGTGCTCCACACCAAGAGAAGCCACTGCAATGAGAAGCCCGTGCACCACAACGAAGAGTAGCCCCCCTCGCTGAACCTGGAGAAAGCCCGCGCACAGCAATGAAGACGCAGCGCAGCCAAACAAACGAATTTGAAAAAAAAAAAGTGAACCAAACTCATAGCCACAGATTCATGTATATCACTTCACTGTTAAGTAAAGTAATCTTTGCGTGACTGTAATTTAAAGTGTTTAATATTGGGACTTCCTTGGTCATCCAGTAGTTAAGAATCCGCCTTCTAACACAGGGGATACAAGTTCAATCCATGGTCCCAGTGCCATGGAGCAACTAAAACTAAGCCCGAGCACCACAACTGCTGAGTCCACATGTTGCAACTGCTGAAGCCCATGCTCTGCAATAAGAGAAGCCACTGCAACGAGAATCCCACACACTGCAACTAGAGAAAGCCAGTGTGCAGCAATGAAGACCCAGTGCAGCCAAAAATTAAAAACAAGAAAGAATGAACACTTGTGCAGACTTGGGCCAGGACCAGAGCACCTGACCGCTGACCCCTGCTCTATCCCTTCCATCTTACACCCTGCTGCCATCGTGGTGACTGACATTCATTAATAATCAAAACCTTTTCAGTCAAAGGGATGTGCTGCCCAGAAAGGCTGCCATGCCATAACCCTTGGCCATCCGATGGCAGTGGAGGCTGCCTCCTGATCAAAACGTGTTCCCCATTGCAGAGAAGGGTTGGTACTCACCAGTGTGATGTTGGCTACATCCTTGACAAAAGCAATGGCCTTACTGGGCTGGTACTTGCAGTCACCATCCTGTTCAGGGGGCAAAGGTCATGGGATACAGGTTGGGGATGCTTACCCTGCCCTCGCCACCCCGAGCAATTTGATAACATTGATAAAGCAAAAGCTACAGGTACCAGGACTTGGGTGAGGGGGATCACTTAGGAGAGAATCAGAGGCATCCTTGTCCCTGAGGATGTTACAGTTCAGTGGGAGGAGACCATGCTGGCTTTGGCAGAGGTGGGCTCAAGTAGCCCCTGGTGGGAGCACGAGGACGGGGCCTGACCCAGTCCAAGGAGGCTTGCTGAGAAAAGGAACCCAGTAAGAGCCTGCATGGCAGGGGAGGGAGGGCCAGTCTCAGTCCAGGGAAGATGACCAACAAGAGGCAGGACACGTGCAGGGAAGAGCAAGCCCCTCTGAGATGGAGAGACAGTCAGGATGACAACACAGGACCTGAAGTTTAGGAAGCCGCAAGCGGTTGGGCGGGAGCGGAAGGTTTCCAAGGGGAGAGTTAAGTCAAAGACAAGACTGGGCAGACAGATTCGGGCAGAGGGACTTGGAAGGCAGGCCGGAGAGTCTGGAGTTTATCTTGCAAGCCCTGGGGAGCCTCTGAAGAATTCTGAACTGAGTGTACTCAGAGCTTGGTCTGAGAGGCCACTCTGGCAGCCCCTGGGGGAGGGTGGCCCAGGACAGACCACCCTCAGAGATCTAGGATGAAGGGGGACCAAGGGCTGAGTGGGGGAAGGGACACAGGACAGACCAAGGAGCAGAAGCAAGAAGGTCTCTGTAGGGGGAGGGTCTGGGCAGGGGGATTGCCCTGAGAAAGGGACACAAGTAGCCAAGAGGTTTTTGGGAAAGGTGGTGCCTCCCATGGCTGGGAGGGGCAACACCGGAGGAGAGTCCTGGGTTTGGGGGAAAGTCAGGGCGCCCAGCCGTGCACAGGCGGGGCTGAGGTGACAGCAAGGGAGGCCCTGGGCTCAGGAGCACTGTCTGCATGGACACGGAGTGTAGAAGCCACAGATGGCATTCTGGTGCACCCTCGGCAGGAGGTGCGGGCCAGGCCGTGAGCAGAGACGGTGCTGCCATGGACAGGGTGTAGAGGCCCCAGGACAGCTGAGCACTGGGGCTCAGACAAACAGAGGAGGCCAAAGAGTGAACATGAAGAGACAACACAGAATTCAGGAGGGAGTAGGAGTCCTCAAGAGGGTACAGGGGAGGGGTGCGTCCTGAGGCTGGGAGAAGAACAGAAATGGGGGCCCTGCAGACTAAGAAAATGGAGCCCAGGAGGGGAGAACAAAGATGGGAGGAGCCCAGGGGTGCCCTGCGACCAAGAAGATGGAGCCCAGGCGGGGAGAAAAGAGATAGGGGGCTCTGGGGGGCCCTGCAGACCAAGAAGACGGAGCCCAGGCTGGGAGCACAGAGATGGAGCACCCTGCAGACCAAGAAGACAGAGCCCAGGCTGCCCGAGTTACCTCGCCCCTGTAGGGGTAGGTGTCTTCACCCATGATGCCCTTGTTGTACCGGATGTACTCGAAGGCCTGGCTGGGGAGACCCCTGCAAGAAGCACACACAGCTGTGCCCACCTGGGACTGGCCCCGATAGAGGTAGGGCCTGCGGAGGCTGGGGCATGCCAGACGTCTGCCCTGGCGGGGCTGGGGGGCTGTGGTAGTGACTTCAGCCCTGAGTCCTAGGACAAGCTTGAGCGTGGTTCCCTGCAGGAGACTCCTGTGCTGGCTGCCGCTGAAGCAGGACTCGCCCGGGAGAGGGCTGGGCCGCTGGGAAGGGGCGGGAGGTAAGGCTGGGAGCCTGCTCTGGGGGAACACGAGGGGCCTGGCTTTATACCTATGTGCACAGGAAAGGTCTTAGAGCACTGCACGTGAGGAGGAGATGAGGGCTGGAGACACTGGGAACCATGAGTCAATCCCTAACAACCTGTTTGAAGAATAGGCCAGGAGGTAGGTAGACAGACTGGGAGTTTGGGGTTAGCAGATGCAAACTGGTATATCTAGGATGGATAAACAACAAGGTCCTACTGTATAACACAGGGAACTATATTCAATATCCTGTGATAAACCACAATGGAAAAGAATATGAAAAAGAATGTATGTATGTGTATATAACTGTCGCTGTTCAGTCGCTAAGTCATATTTGACTCTGACCCCATGGATTGCAGCACGCTAGGCTACCCTGTCCTTCACTATTTCTCGGAGTTAGTTCAAACTCATGTCCATTGAGTCAATGATGCTATCCAACCATCTCATCCTCTGCTGCCCTCTTCTCCTCCTGCCTTCCGTTTTTTCCAGCATCAGTGTTTTTTTCCAATGAATCAGCTCTTTGCATCAGGTGGCTAGAGTATTGGAGTTTCAGCTTTAGCATCAGTCCTTCCAATGAGTATTTTGGGTTGATTTCCTTTAGGATTGACTGCTTTGATTGCCTTGCTGTCCAAGGAACTCTCAAGAGTCTTCCCCAGCACCACAGTTCAAAGGCATCAATTCTTTGGTGCTAAGGCTTCTTTATGGTCCCACTCTCACACTGGTACATGACTACTGGAAAACTATAGCTTTGGCTATACGGACCTTTGTCAGCAAAGTGATGTCTCTGCTTTTTAATATGTGTATAACTATGGGGTTGCAAAGAGTCGGACACGACTCACCGACTGAACAACAATGACGTGTATAACTGAGTCACTTTGCTTTACGGCAGTAATTAACACAACACTGTAGTTCAACTAGACCTCAATAAACAAATAAATGGGCCAGGAGAGCAGGCCCGGCAAAATACAGTGTTTCCGCCTGAACGTGGCACCTCATCTATAGAAAAGCTCCTTCACACAGCCTGCCAAGCTGGGGCAGCCAAAGCTTCAGAGTAGGGGACCCCAGTCTCTCAGCCACAGACCAGTACCTCCCGTCATCATCAATATTAGATCAGAAATAAAAGCACAATAAATGTACTGTACTTGAATCATCCTGAAACCATCCCCACTCCATCTCTGCCCCCCCACACACCCCCCAGTCCATGGGAAAATTGTCTTCCATGAAACCAGCTCCTGGTGCCAAAAAGGCTGGGGACTGCTGCCCTAGAGAATTCGCAGACAGCCAACCGGACACCTGTGTGTGAACCTTGCTTCTGCAGGACGATGTGCTTCTCATTCTGTGAGTTCTTTTGGCCACTCACCCAGAGGCCCGGGTGGCGGATGAGGCCAAAAGCGCTGAGGGGTGACAGCCAGGTGACAACAGGGAAGGAGGACCGGTTCTGGGAGCAGACAGGCCTGGGCCTGGCTTACAGGTCCGCCCACTCCAGCCGATGGACCTCGGGTATGTGGGGTGACCATCCTCCTCTTTAAGCGGGGCCAATTTTGCTCCCACCCAGGACAGAGTCTCGGCCCATCCTAGACCCAACAGAAGTAACCCCGGGAAATGAGAAGGGGCTCCAGGCCTCCCTACCCCGGTCTGGGACGTACCCTTGGCAGCCATGGTTGTTGAAGTTCTGGGCGCAGTCCACCAGCTGCTGCTCAGCCTGGAGAAGGAACACATACCTGGTGAGCTAGGTGTTCACCAGGAGAGCCCCCAGCTCAGGGGCCCCTGAGCCGACCACACCTGTGGCCCCACCAGCTCTGGGTCAGGAGGATCAGGTTATACTCCCCCAGGGCAAGGTCCATCTCTGCGTCCGAGGGGCCAGCCCAGAGCCAGCGCCTTTTGGGGAAGAGCTCAGTGATGACCTGGCAGCCAAGCCGGCATGTGAGAGGGTGAGGAGGGGCCGGAAGGGTGCACGTAGGTGGGCCCCATGGTGGCATGTGGGAGGGAGGGGATAGGCCTTCCCTACTTCTGGGCCCTGGTGGCCCTTGCCAGTTTAGTCCTCTCTTCCCCCGCTTCCCTATGCAGGATGCCATGGTCCGACAGTCACCCCTTGCTCTGGGGGCTCTGGGGGTCCCTTCCCCCTGCAGGAAGACGACCAGCCTGGGAGGGGGTGCAGCTCCTACAAGACTGCCTCCCAGGCAGGCTCTGCTACCTGAAGGCCCTGGGTTCCCAGACCGAGGGACACCCAGACCCACTCAGGAATGAGCCTCAGTCCTTCCAAACCGTCAGGGAAGGTCTGCATGCCAAATATCCGTAAGGCTGGGACACAAAGCCCAGCTGACATGGCCAGTCTTCTAATGCCCTGAAGAAGCCTGAAGGCCTGGCCTGCCCCACCAAGTCAGGGCTCGGAGCCAAGCTGTGACCCCTGCAGGAGGAGACCCTGACCCCACGCTACCCCACATCCCACCCCGCCTCGTGGCTGGTCACTCACCAGGAAGGGCAACTTCCCTGTTGCTATAGCGACAGCAGACTCCAGGGCCCCGGTGGTGGAGAAGGTCCAGCAACTGCCGCAGCTGCCCTGGAGGCCAGAGTGGAGAAGCGGAGTCAGAACCTGGGCCCCTCAGGCTCCTGAGAACCTCAGTGGACCAAGCCCCAACTCACATCTGTCCGTGCTGATCCTCACAAGCCCCAAGTGGCTGGCATCCTTCTCCCCATGTTACAGATGAGAAGACTGAGGCTTGTAAAAAAGGGGCGGCAGCAGCTGTGCACTCCCCATCCGGCCCCTCGCTGACCAACCCCCACTGTGCTGCCAGGGCTGGAGGAACTCCCGACTCCATTCTGTGCTGTTCTACATGTCCTCCTACTTTTTTTCTTTCCTTGCTGCACCACGAGGCACAGGGGATCTTAATTCCCCAAGCAGGCATCGACCCACGCCCTCTGCAGTGGAAGTTGAGTCTTAACCACTGGACTGCCTGGGAAGTCCCTCTACTTCTGAATCTCCTGCTGGCTTCTCTTCTTCCCACTGCTCTCAACAGAAGGACTCACCAAAGTCCTATTTCCAGAACCTTCTCTCTCACCCTTCCCCCTCCAATATCACCCACAGTCCTGTCAAACTAACAACTTCCCAGACCCCACTTCAGCCCTGACCTCTGCCCAGACCCAGACTACCTGCCTCCCAGAGGACCCCACCTGTATACACCCCAGACACCATAGACCCTGGGTGTCCTGCCCCAGCCATCCATCTCCCCGTCCTCTACCATGATCACGGCCACTGACCAGTCTCCTGACACCTCACTGGGGCCAGGTGTCGGGTGCTGGAGCCTGCCTGCCCACTTCAGATCACAGTCCTGCCTCCACCCACCATGTGAGCTGGCCAAGGGGTGTCTCCTCATCCCCCAGTTTCATCACGTGTACAACAGGAACCACCATGCTTGCCCCACAGAACTGTCAGAAGCACAGATAAGATCCTGCCAGTCATGCAGTTACCCCACGGGTTCAGTAACACCAGCTGCTGTTAGCATCTTTCTCTCATCCCCATCTTTGTCTCTTTTCCACCCTTTGTTGGCTCAACCATCCATAGACTACTTCTGAAACGTCTCCTCAGATCCTTTCCTCACTGTTCTTGTCTACTCCTCACTTGTCTCCTGGAAAGAGCCTTCACTCTCCCCCCATCCCCAGTCTCTTCTCAAATCCTTCCCTTGGCAGCGGGAGGGGAGGGCCTGATCAGAGTATCTCTGGTCAAGGAGTGGGCTTGGCCACTGAGGAAAGAGACAGAGCAGGCCTTGAGCAGAGACCTGCTTGGTTTGCACCTTCAGCCCTTGAGGCTGCTGTGCTAATGTCAGATCCTGTCGTCAGACCTGTAACCATACGGTGGCTATAGTGAGAGCCCATATACACCCACAGGGGTGACCACCTTGTTCCAGCCCCTCTGCTCAGGGGTCTCTCTCCTGCCTGATAGCTAGCTAACAAGAGGACCCAGAACATCCTTGGCAGACCTCTGCTTTCTCCTTGCCCAGAGGGTGAGTGGGTTCAGGCTTCCACATTGAATACTTGTTGGGCTTTGAACTGTCCTTGGATTCTCAGATGGTTAAAAGCCACCTTGGGGTCTTAGGGGAGGGGACTGACTTCACCCTACCCCTCTGCTGGAGCGGAGGCTCGTTTTGGCTTCTGGGTTCTGGCTGAACCGTCTAGTTCACTAGGCAGGCTCTAGGAATCCAGTGAGCCTGGGGGCATCATGGCCGCGTCATGTGGATTTCAGGAAAAGGAGAAAATGTTTCTCATGGCAAGTTTCAGTGGAAAGCCAAGTGCTACCAGGAGGGGAACCTTCACCCTGTGTTTCCTGGGAGCAAGGGGTGGGGATGCTTCTGAAGATGGCCACTGCACTGTCGCTTTCGGGGACAGCAGGGCCCAGGCTCCCAGCAGTGTGTGGGGCCCTCCAGCCAGCCGCTCATCCTTAGCCCTCAGTGCAGGGACCGGCCACCACCTTCCTTGCCTGGCACGCAGTGTTCTGCAGGAGGTGCTCTTCAGAGTACGTCTGCAAAGCTGCGCTCCTTGACCACTTGCAGCTCCCTTGAGGGAGGCAGAGGGCCAGGGAGGGGCTGGGCCTGGTGCCTTGTGGAGTGGATGGAGGACAGGAAGAAAAGACGTGTAGGAATGGGGTCCTGTATCCAGTTACAGAAAGGCATAGATGTTTAGGGTGATTGTAGGAGAGACCTAGGGCCAGCGGGGAGCTTCAGACAGGGCAGTGTGGCAGGAGGGAAGGGGTACACTTCAGCCCAGAGAGGAACTACATCCATAAAAACAATGACCTCCTGGCCTTTTGGAGGAAGGCAGCTGGAAAGATAATGAATGGAGTTGGGCGTATTACTCTTTGTGTTTTGGGATTCTCTTGAGTTTTTCTTCCTAGCATACTGTCTGAGAATGTTGTTGTTTTGGAGGAAAAACTGGGGACCATCATGCATACCTGATTTTTCACTGGTGTGACAAAATTTCCTTTTTCTCGCCAGTCCATGGAGGGTGGGTAGGGACCAGTACCTCGAAGGTAGTTACTTTTGGTGGCTGAGCAATTCTGAAATGACAAATTACAAGTTTTTCAGGGGAAAAAACCCGCATTTCTGATGGAAAAGTATGTAATTAAAAGTCACCACAGGAGAATGTGAAAGATTATGGTTGTCTGAACCATCCTATTGTACTCTATTAGTTCCAAATGCTAAATGACAGGTCCTTTGGGGGGCTCAGGTTGGGGCAGTTAGGACAGGGAGGGCAGATTTAGCAAATAAAAATACAGTTCACCCAGTTAAAGTTGAATTTTAGATCAATGATGAAAAGGTTGTAGTGTACATCCCATGCAATACTTTGGATATTACTTATGCTAAAATATTATTTGCTGGGACTTCTCTGGTGATCCAGTGGTCAAGAATCTGCCTGCCAATGCAGGGAACCCAGGTTTGATCCCTGTTCCAGGAAGATCCCACATGCTCTGGAGCAACTAAGCCCAAGTGCCACAACTACTGAAGCCCGCGTACCTTAGAGCCTGCAACAAGAGAAGCCACTGCAAGGAGAAGGCTGTGAACCACAGCCAGAGAGTAGCACCCACTCAACCCACTCACTGCAACTTAAGACAGTCCTGTCAGCAAACAAAGACCCAGCGCAGCGGAAGAAAAAAAAAAAAGCCAAACAGAAAAGACTCAGATTTGGTCCCAGTGAATAATACCCACCTGAGGCTCTGACCAAAGATACTTGCGTTTTAATTCGGCAAAGCTCATGTCTGAAAATTGATTCAGTCCCACTGAAAAAAGAGAAGGCAGAAGAGGAAACAGTCAAACAAAAAACAAAACAAAACAGAGGTGTTCAGTAGATCACTAATAAAAAAAACAAAAAATAATGAAATCTCACATTCCCTCGTGTCCTATTTATAGGCCCTCAACTTCGCTTCTTTGAATTTTTAAACGGAATGGACACAGTTGAACTGTTTTAAAACAAAATTTTAAATTTATTTTTTACTGAGGTATAGTTGACCTTTGAACAACGTGGTTTGAACTGGGCAGATCCACTTATACGTGGATTTTTTTCCAATAGTGAATACTACAGTGCAACATGATCCCGGGTTGGTGTAATCACGGGATGCAGAACCGTGGATACAGAGAAAGTACACATATGGAGGAAATGCATATATGGAGGGCAGACAATCAGCTATACTCAGATTCTCAACTGTGCAGACAGTTGGTGCCTCTGACCCCACACTGTTCAAGGGTCAACTATAATTTACTACACCAAGGTCACCCTGACTGTGCTTCGAAATTCCCTGGGGAACTTTGCAACAGTACCCGTGTCTGGGCTGCACCCCAGAGATGCGGACGTAGTATGCCTGGGCACTCATGTTTTAGATGCCCCGTTAGTAGGTCTGGTGGACGTCCGGGTACAGGACCACCACACCTGCGCCAAGTGCCTGCCACCTGTTACCTCCTTCAGTCTTCATAGTCTGGCGGGGGGAGCCTTATGATCTCCACTTGACAGTCAAGTGAAACTTCAGAGCTGCCAATGCCCCCCAGGGTTGACACAGCCAATATTGGGCAGAAATGAGGGTCAAACTGAGGTTTCCTTCCACTTCACGCTTCTGCCCATGTTACTCACTCAGTCGACAGTGCCGTCACTTCTGAGTCCTCAGTGTATGTAGCGAGTGTTTCTAGTGAAACGAACCCAGACTGAAGGCAGATGTCCTAAGGAGCTGCTCGTGAGTCCAGAAGCACTGCTCCCCTCGGCAGCCCAGGGGCTCAGCATCTGGGCTGGACCCTCAGAAGGCAGGAACACCACAACCCTTCGGAGGGACACCCTAAAGTTACAACCCCTTGAATCTCAGAGAACAATAGCAGAGCTGGAACGTGAGGTTGGCCCAGCCTAGCTTCAGAGCCTTGGTGGCTGCTCTCCCCCTGCCCCGCTCCCAAGCCCAGTGGACCCTGTATTCATTCATTTCTTTCCAGATCTGAGCTGCTCCCTTCTCCCAGGGATGAGCGGCCTGGAGGCAAGGTGTCCCCACGTACTTTTAAATGTGTGGTTCCTGGCGTTGTGGGCGTTGATCTCCCTCAAGTTGCTGGCAAACACCTGCAGCCTGTGGTGGTACTCCTCTGAGCTGTATTTCTTTTGATGCTGAAACACGTTAGCAATAAGTCACGGAAACAGGACGCTGCTCACCAGAGGGTAACGGTTTTGTCTTCTAAGAGGAGGAATGGAGGTTTTCTTCCTGCCATGATTCTCAGGCCAAAACTGTATTAGAGGTGGGATACTGCCCTGGGTCTCTGCAGAGCATGGGGAAGTTTATATAGGAACCCCCCTGCCTCCAGGGGCCTGTGGCCAGAACAAAGGCTATGCAGCTGCCGTAGAGTCAGTCAAGAGACGGAGAAGGCCTGTCACGTTTAGGTCAGCCCTGGATGCTACAACTGGCACTAGGTCAAGTTCATGGCAGAAATCAACATTTTTCAAAAATATGCACACCAGTGTTTTTCAATTGACTTTGTAGCCAGTTACACAATGTGATTTGAATACAAAAAATGTAAATGAATCTGAAGGTTTCCAAGGCTGCTAGCCAACTTCACCACTGGGGACCAGACCACTGTTTGGAAGGAACTCACTTAACGAAATCTTTTTGCAGTGTTTGACTCATCCCCTTGTGGGAAAAACACAGGGGAGGGGAGCTGGAAATTCCTCATTCATCGTCTCAAATCTAGGACAGTTTGTTCTGATAACAGGAAACAGTGAAGTGAGAAACTTCAGAAAGAAGAAGTTGGAGACTGACCTGCACCATCCATGACTGAAAGTGAAACTTCTCTGCAAAGAGGAAAAAAAAAAAAAAATTAAGTCTGGGTGCCTTGTGGTCATGTCTATAGCCAAGCGGGGCACAAGAGAACTGATTTGCATTTTAATGAACTGGGTTAAACTTAAAGCACCAAAAATGGTGGTATACAATACAGAATTTGAAAAGGAACTAAATTCTTACTGCTTTTGTGCTCCAAATTAATTTTGAAAAAGTACATGCCATTAACCTACAGTATTAAAAATCAGGATAATGGTAATACTTAGTGAGGAGTCAAAGGGGGCTTCTGGGGTGCTGGTAATGTTCTGTGGCTTCATCTGTGTGCCAGTTTCAGGAGTATGCTTAGATGATGAAAGTTCACTGAAATGCATATTTAATGATTTGTGTTCTCTTCTGTGTCATATTTTAAGAAGTTAATTTAAAAACCTAAATGCCAGGACTTCCCTATTGATCCAGTGGTTAACACTGTAGTTCCAGTGCAGGGGGTTTGATCCCTGATTGGGGAACTAACCCCACATGCTGCATGGAGAGGCCAAAAATAAATACATAAAATTTTAAAAAAGTATTGAATTTAACAGAGAGCTTGTTATTCATGATAACACAAATAAATACTTTAAAAACCCTTATATACCGTGTCAGCAATTTTTAAAAAAGGGACAGATGATAAATATTCTAGACTTTGCAATCTCTACAGTCTGTTACAACTACTCAACTCTACCCTCACATGTGAAAATGAAGGGGTGTGACTGTTTCAATAAAACTTTATTTACAAAAACGGGCTGCCTAGTTGTTTGTAGACTCTTACTATATCCACCCTTGTACATTTTTAAATGTAAAACTGCATTTCAAATTTAAATAGCTGCAAAGGATGTACACCAGTTTATTGCAATTAATGACATTTAAAAATACGACTGTTCCATCATCTTCAAAGGATGCTAGCCAAAGAATTCCATATACCATCACGATGTGATACCCACCATCAATAACATGAACAAGCCCTTCTATAAGAGCTGAATAGTTCATATAGTTTCTTTTTCTCCTTGAACCCCCATCTCCATCCACATCTCACAGAATTTTATCCTAAGGGAGCATCTGTTTAATTTATTTTGGGGGGCCACACTGCAGGGCATGTAGGACCTAGTTCCTTGACCAGGGATCAAACCCATGCCCCCTGCATTGGAAGTGCAGAGTCTTAACCACTAGACCACAGTGGAAGTCCCAGGGAGTATCTGTTTATACTTCATTGCTCTAGTATCCTTTTATGCAATGACAAGCATGGAAAGTATAAATTTAAATTACTGTTACTCCTGGTGACCCATATACCTCTGGATATTATAAAAGTTCATTCTGGATTAAGTCATCATCATTATTAAGACTCCAACTGATTAAAAACATGTCAAATATATTATACCTAATGAAAAGCAATTGTTAAACATAAAAAGTAAACTTGCATTGGAGAGGCATCTCTTAATGAGGTAAATTAAACTTAATTAATGCTCTCCTCATGGATTTATATATTCATGAGTGATTATTACCTGTTTTTCTGAATGGGTTAGCATTAATTCTGATCTTTGTCTCAGCCCTTTGAAAGGGCTGAGAAATTCTGCTCAGATAAGCAGGATTGCTTATTGCTTCTGGGAACAGAAGGCTAGTTTTGGAGCAAAGTCACGCAATTCCTCATACTCCTTTGTACACCCCCACATCACATGGCACTCTATTGCTAAACATTGTCTCTAGGACCCTTGGAAGTAAAGGGTGTGGAAATGGATTTACTGTCTGTACTGGTATCACTTGGTACTTTCCTGTGTTCCTCCACTGGTCCACGGGCTTCCCAGGTAGTGCAGTGGTAAAGAATCCGTCTGCCAATGCAGGAGACACAGGCTTGATCCCTGGGTCAGAAAGATCCCTTGGAGGAGGAAATGGCAGCCCACTCCGGTATTCTTGCCTGGAGAATCCCATGGACAGAGGAGCCAGGCGGGCTATCATCCATGGGGTCACAAAGAATTGGACACAACTGACCACACACGTGTGCCACCAATCCACACCCTGCAGCTGGAAGATCACAGTTGTATGGAATTTAGCTCTCCCCTTGTGGGTCATAGATCTATTCCAGAAACCAAGTGACAGCCATTTTTCCTGAGAAAGAAATGCACATTTCTCCAGGATATCCCCTGCGTGCGGTTTGCTGCTGCTGCTGCTAAGTCGTTTTAGTCGTGTCCGACTCTGTGCAACCCAATAGACGGCAGCCCGCCAGGCTCCCCCATCCCTGGGATTCTCCAGGCAAGAATACTGGAGTGGGTTGCCATTTCCTTCTCCAATGCATGAAAGTGAAAAGTGAAGTCACTCAGTCGTGTCCGACTCTTAGCGACCCCATGGACTACAGCCCACTAGGCTCCTCCGTCCATGGGATTTTCCAGGCAAGAGTGCTGGAGTGGGTTGCCATTGGAGGACTGCAAATCTTGGTTAGCCATTATAGCTGATGGCTTCAGAAGTGAAAAAGTGAAGTGAAAGTTGCTCAGTTGTGTCTGACTCTTTGCGACCCCACGCACTGCAGCCTGCCAGGCTCCTGTGTCCATGGATTTCCCAGGCAAGAATACTGGAGTAGGTTGCCATTCCCTTCTCCAGGGGATCTTCCCAACCTAGGGATCAAATCCAGGTCTCTTGTATTAGCAAGCAGACTCTTTACCATCTGAGCCACCAGGGAAGCCTGATGGCTTTAGAGGAAGACAGATCTCAGCGTAGGACCAGGGCTTGAGGCAGATGGAGTTTAGGACAACTGACCAATGTTTGCCTGCAGAGGTTTCAAAAGCTACAAGCAGGCGTGAAAATCCAGCACTACTTCTCATTCGTTGGAGGTCAGAGGGAGAAAAAGCCAGAGGTGATCTTGGGGTGGGGCCAGAAGGACATCTGGTGACCCTTGCACAATAATCTCAGACCCATTTCAGTCCATTGTGACTTTTGGAAGGAAGCACACATCCTTTCTTTATGTGCTGTTTCGGGGAGCACATGGTACTATCTAGAACAGGGGTTAACAAACTCTGACTTGCCATTTGTTTTTGTATGGCCCACGAGCTAAGAATGTTCATGTTTAAAAATGTTTTTTTGAAAACCACATTGTGTAGCACTTTAAAATCATTTGAATTCAAACTTCAGTGTGTCTAAATAAAAGTTTCTGGGAGCACAACTGGCTCATTCATTTACATACCACCTTTGGCTGCTTTCAGCACAGAATTAAGTAGCTGATACGGAGACTGTGTGGTCCACAAACAGCCTAAAGTATTTACTATGTGGCCATTCACAGGAGAAGCATGCCAAACCGTACTCTGGAAGAACAGCTTCCAGCACCAGCCCTCCTCCCCCACGCAGGCCACACGGCCCTGGCTGGCGGGCAGCTGGGTTTCTTCAGGTTGGGACTGAGCTGAGCTGGGCGTAGTCCCAGGTCTGCAAGACTGGGGGGCTTCTTTGTATCATTGGGTCGGGAGGAATGAGGCAAGATTCTAGTGGAAAAGATTCCTCCTCAGGGATCTTTGTCCTATCCCCAGGCTACTCTTTGGCTACAATTCTTTGTCCTCAGGGTGAGGAGGCAGGTGGGCTTGGGAGGTCAGAGCCTGTGGGCGGTGGGTTGAGGCTGAGGGTGGTGGGCAGGGGGCAAGGCAGGAGGACCTTCGGGACAGCCTTTAGCTTGGGTAGGTGGCTGGATTTGCAGCAAGAGAACTAGGGTAAGAGCAGCAGGAAGCTGGACCACTCAGCTTCCTGAGTGGAAGACCTGGGGCGTACAGGGGAGCCCTGGGGCTTGACCTTATACCCTGGGTCCTTGGAACAAACAGCCTCAGTTTTCAGGGGCTAAATCTGCTGTGGCTCCGCACAGTCACTCCTTGAAAGGGCAGGTCCAACCCATTCACAGGCTCTCAAGGCACCCCTGGGGACGTCCCCTGTGCCCAGTTCCTGGCAGCTGCCAGAAAATGCTGGGAAGTCCCTGCTAGCCTCTGGCAGGGGGAGATCCGGGCCCTCTCAGTCTCCAGGTACGGGGTGGAGAGCAGAAGGGGCCTCTGGGGCGTTTCCTGTCAGCGCCCCTGAGCAAGGGGGACCCCCGGGCACCTATCCATCCGCTCCTCGGGTCCCGCAAGACCCTCACCCTCCAAACCTCCCCCTTCTCTAGCCCACACCCCACACCATCACACAGGCTACCCTTCCTGGACTCCGGTCCCGATCCGCAGAGCCCCAGGGCCTCGGGCCTGTGACGTGGGCTGCCCGGCTCCTCCCAAGCGCGGAGTCCGGACCAGCCCAAGTTCTCCAGAGTCTCCGACCTGCCGGCTCCTCTCCGGGAGCGCCCCGTCCCCGTCCCCGGAGTCCCCGTACCTAAAGAGTTCACGGCCAGTTCGGCGGCGCCGCAAGCGGGGGCGCCCAGGAGCCAGGCTCCCGCGCAGAGCAGCGGCAGGACGGCCCACATCGCGGCGGCTGTGACGGCTCGGCCGGCGCACTGGCTTGGAGGGCTGCGGGGCAGGCGGCCAAAATGTGCACGGGACAGCAGGAGGGGCGGGGCCGGGCGGCGGGCGGGGCGAGGGGAAGGGGAGGGAGGGGGATTGGAGGAGGAGACGAAGCGGGGGAGGAGGAGGGGGAAGAGGTGGAGGCAGCAAAACAACCCGGGGAGCCCTTGCGGCTGAAAGACGGTGGCCTTCGACTTCCCTCGGTCTCAGTCGCCTCCTTCTTACCCTCTTCTCATCTTTCACCTCTCCTCCGGGGACCACTCCCCTTCTCTGCAAGGAAAGGCGAGTTGGACCACTCAGTCTGCAGGAGTCCTGCCCATCTGCTTATCTGCCAGACCTGGCCGGATGGGCCAGGGTGGTGCCTGTCCTCAGCCCAGATTCCCCATATCCCGACCTCTCCTGACGCCAGGGCTCCCATCTCCCACCCTCATTATTCACCTTACCCTGATGGGCCCTTCAGACTTGGGATGAACTCAAACTAGAGCAGTTAGATCGCTGTTTTTATGACGTTGTTCCATCCTTGCAAGCACCTCCCCCAAGGAGTTTTAGTCTTTCTGTCGAGAGAGTCATATTAGCAGCTGTAGGGCCATTTTCTCTATTTTGCAAATCTGAAAGAAAAAAAAGAAAAAAAGAATAGGATGTGTAAGAGTCCGGGTGTGAGATAAATAGAACAGGGAACATTTTCAACTAAGGCAGTGTGCTCAGGGATTGCTTCAAGGGAGAGGAGAGGGCAGTTAGACCTGCCTGCAGTAACCTGTCAAGCACCCAGTGGGGCCGAGTTGTTCACTTACATCATCACCTTGCCAAGGGGCAGGTTGTTGCTCTTCCTTTTTACAGATGGGGAAACTGAGGCTCCAAGAATTAATGCTAACGTTCCCAGTAAGTGTGCTTCCCAGTACCACGATTGCTCACTCTGCTCTTCTGGAGTCCTAGGCATTTGGTGTGTCAGATCCTGCTGGCACTGGTCCATCAGACCTGAGCCCTCTCCCTCCCTCAGACAGGAGGAAACCTCCATCTCTGCCTGACTCTGCCTGTGCGGAGCCCCCCAGGGGAGCAGATTCCTGGATTTGACCTGTATGGGTACAGCTTGCGAATTTGCACTTACAGGGCCTCACGGTGGTCGCTCAGTGCCGCTGGGTGGACATTGAATCTGCATGAAGATTAGCAGTGCCATAGGACACTGTCTTTTCAGATAAAGCAGATCTTTATCAATTTATAAATCAGCCCTTGTCTGGATGCCCCTTGGGTACGCTTTGAGGCAACTGTCTGAGGAATGATCCTGCATGGTTGCTGCTACTTGGAAATTTAAGCCCCTGGCCTTGGGATAAACCTGGCCAGCCTCTGCAATGTTCTATCCGCTCCTCTTTCTGCCCATCCAAGCCACCCAGAGAGTGGCAGGACTGAGGGCCTTAACATTAGACCTCAGACCCCAAACTTGTTCTCTGTGCTGGGTCCCCAGTGACCCTCTTTGGTGGTTCATTCAGGAAGGCCCAAACCACGAACGGCACTGGCCTGATCAGTTTTAGAGTAATGTTTGGTTCTGGTCCTGTCACACATTCACTGTATGACCTAAGCTGGTAGTTCTCTCACATGGGGTTTCAGATTCCTCATCCGTGAAATGGGGGTAGGTGCGCTGCCTTCCACAGTGGTTAAATACAGGTTTACATTTTGTGTGTGTGTTAAGTCACTAAGTCATGTCTAATTCTTTGCAATCCCATGGACTGCAGCATACCAGGCTTCCCTGTCCTTCACTCCTCCTGGAGTTTGCTGAAACTCTTGTCCATTGAGTGGGTGATGCCATCTAACCATCTTATCCTCTGTCGCCCTCATCTCCTCCTGCCCTCAGTCTTTCCCAACATCAGGGTCTTTTCCAGTGAGTTTGCTCTTTGCATCAGGTAGCCAAAGTATTGGAGTTTCAGCTTCAGCATCAGTCCTTCCAGTGAATATCAGGGTTAATTTCCTTTAGAATTGACTGGTTTGATCTCCTTGCTGTCCAAGGGATTCTCAAGAGTCTTCTCTAGCACCACAGTTCAAAAGCATCAATTCTTCAGTGCTCAGCCTTTTTACGGACCAACTGTCACATCCGTACACTTTAGTTATAGGTGAAACACTGGCCCCAAGTGTGGCACTGTAATAGTGATTCACCGAGATGTGGGCTCAGTTTTGGGTTCTGTCTCTGTCCTTCGCTGACTGCACCCGCTTGCATGGTGAGTTCATCGGCTCCTCTGGCTCCAGCTGGGCATCACTTCTGCGAGGGCTTCTCTGCAGTCCTGGTCCTCTGTGCTCCTACAGAGGGTGGTTGAGGACTGGTGCTGGCAACAGAGCCCTGAGCCAGGGGTGGCAGGCAGAATTCTAGTTTCCATGCTTTGGTTATTTGATCAAACATGATCTACACAGAGCTGGGAAAGGACTTTGCAGGTGAAATGAAGGCTTCCAATAAGCTGACTTTGAAAGATTATCCTGGATTAGCTGAACAGCCCTGATGTAAGCACAGGGGTCCTTCCAAGCAGCAGAAAAATGCAGAAAGGTCAGAGGAAGGAGGCAGGGGGAGGTTAGAGAACTTTGAACCATGAAAAAAACTCTACTGTGACAAGCTAGAGGAGTGGGAAGGAAGGGGTGGGAGGTAGGAGAGAGGTTCAAGATGGAGGGGACATACACATACCTATGACTAATTCATGTGGATGTATGGCAGAAGCCAACACAATATTGTAAAGCAATTATCCTCTCATTAAAAATAAATAAATTTAAATTAAATTGTTAAAAAAAGAAAGAAAGAAAGACTGTCCCTGCCATTGCTGACTTTGATGGGGGCCATGAGCCAATGAAGGTGATTGGCCTCTAGGAGCTGAGAATGACCCCAATGCACAACCAGTAAGGAAATGGAGACCTTGGTCCAGCAATCACATGGAGCTGAATTCTGCCAATGACCTGAATAAACTTGGAAGCAGATTTATCTCCACCACCTCCACTGGAAAAGAAGGCAGCCGCACTGACCTGTTGCTTTCAACTGTGTGAGACCTGGAGAGGAACTGGCCAAAGTCACGTGGTTGACCTAAAAAAAAAAAAGCACAATATGAAAATTGTGAGTTAAGTTTAATTGGGGTCTGGGAGTCAGCACCTCAGATAGCTCCCAGAAACTGCTCCAAAGAGGCAGCGGGGGGAAGGTCAGTGTAGACATGATTTTGGGGAAGGGGGAGTATGTGCAATCAAGCATATGTTTTTTCGCAGAAGATTTCTGCTAGTCATGGGAAGCAGATATCACCATGAAGGAATTTACTGCTTTTCTAGATATGAGGAGACACATGAATTGAGCTTATCAAAATGGCTCCTGAAAATATTTAACTTTCTAAAGACCTGTCCTGCCAGTTTCCACCCTCCATGCCCAAGTACAGTGTGCCTCGTTTCTGCTCTCCACCCTGAATGCCTTTCCGAGGGTGTGGAAGGTCAGCAGCTGTAGAAACACATGATTTAATCCTTGTAGAGGTGGATGGCAAGTGCCAATTTGTAGCTGACAACGTGGACTTCTCTACATGTGAGGTCATACATTTGCGTTAAATGCCTACATTTGTGGTGATCTCGTGCACGGCAACCGGAAACTAGTACAGCAGGTGACATGCCCAGGCTGCCTGGTGCCTCTGGGGACAGAGGGCTGGGCGTGTGTGGTCTCAGGCTCCGGTGCCAACTTGCTGCATTTCTGGAGTCTGGGCAGGCTGAGAGGGGACAGCAGGTCTCATCCTCCACACCCAGGAGTCATTACCTTGAGAAAGGAAATATTTCCTGCCTTATCAGTAAACAAAGGATATCACAGTCTGGTGTAAGCTGGTGAGCCTTGGGAAGCTCAGGAAGGAAAGAACATGTGCCATCTCGAAGCCAACAGATGGCAGCCCTGGGAAACAGGATGTTCAAACACAGGATGCTGGCCCTAGACAGCTGGGGTGCACAGCAAAGGACGATTTCAGTGAGCCCCGACTCTTGCATCTGCCCATACATGGAAGCTGCTCAATCCCTTAACTTGGGATATCTGGCTTTTCTTTCCTTCTGACTTCTGATTATCTGCCCTTTGTGGAAAAACTTCTGGCTCCCTCCCTTCTTCCTTGGAGCAGTTTCTCGGAGCTCTGAGGTGCTCTCTCAGGCTGCAGTCCTCATTTTACCCAAATAAAGCTTAACTTCCAACTCTCATGTCACATACATTTTTTTCAACAACCTCCTCTAGGGATGTGTTAGACTCAGTGAGTGCACTCTACGTGAATAAACTTTCTTAATTCTCTCTGTTTCCCCTCCCAAGGTCGAGATGAGGTGACAGAGGCGCTTAAGTAGCTATGGCCCCACAGCTAATACCTAAGAGTGCTGCAGTTTGAACTCCTGGCCAGCTGAGTTCAGAGTTCTCCACAAAGTGGGCATCTGGGGCTTCCCAGGTGGCTCAGTGGTAAAGAATCTGCCTGCCGTGGCAGGGGACATGGGTTCAATCCCTAATCAGGGGACTAAGATCCCACATGTCGCATGGTGGGGCCAAAAAAAAAAAAAAAAATGTTGCCTTCTGTTTACTGTTCTAGGGATCACTGCTCAGCCCACCTTCATTTGTCCTTTTTCTTTAAACCAAATCTTCTGGTCACTCCTCTCATCCCCTCAGAATTTTATCCCTTCCACAATTGTTGCTTATGGCTTTAACTGGTTTTCCAGATCACTTGTCAGAGTGAACGTCTTGGCTGGAAAACTGGGCCCCTCACCAGATTTCTTTCTCTCTGTCTCTAGCATCTTACGATAATAATAATTGCCATAATAATATAATAACTACCATGTACATGGATCTTGTTCTTTCATGCTCATAACAACACTATGAAGTTTCTTTGAGAAGACACACACCCACTTTGTAGATGAAGAAATTAGATTTGAAGAGTTAAGTAGGTGTGTTGGTAAGTGATGAGGCTCTTTTCACACCCACATGCTGATTTTGCATAGTAGGTAAGCAGAGGGTTGATTAAGTGGTTTGGGTAGATGATGGTCTATAAGTGTTAGTCACTCAGTCATGCCCGACTCTTCGAGACCCCATGGACTGCAGGGCACCAGGCTCCTGTGTCCATGAGATTTTCCAGGCAAGGATACTGGAGTGGGTTGCCATCTCCTTCTACAGGTTGTCTATAGGGATGCATAAATGGATGAAAGGATAGATGGATGGATATATAGGGAAATGGCTTTATGGTTGAACGACTAAATGGATGCTTGGTTAGCAACAAGGATGAATGGACGGATGGGTGGATGAATGGATGGATGGGTAGATGAATGGATGGATGGGTGGATGGGTAGATGGATGGAGGAGTGGAAGGATGGATCAGCGGATATAGAGATGAGTGACCAGAGAATTTGTAGAGTGAGAAAGGTAATGAATGCAGGAAGTGTATAATTCTGCATCAAAGAGCAACTTCAATTGGATTGTAATATGAACTTGCACCTCTTGCTAGTTCCATTGGTTTTTTTAAAAAATTTTTATTGAATGTAGATGGTGTTATGCCCAAGTTGAGAAATCTCCCAATGACCACCAGGGAGCCAATATCCGATGCAAAAGCAAGAGAGTTTTTATTACCAAGCTCGAGCTGGGGCTCCCACCGTTACTGACGCAGTGGCTAAGGAGACGAGCCCTGAACTCTGGGTTACATTGCTTATATAGGGTATTCTTGAGCGAGAAATTAAAAAAACAGGAGTTTCTGGATTGGGAGACGTCTAATTGGTTACTTTTTGTGGAAGGGTTAGGTGTTGGGTTCTGATTGGTTTTCATTTCCACGGTAAATCATTACTTCCAAGGTAAATCACAAATGTAACTCTTTACTTCCAAGGTAAATCACAAATTCTTGAACTTAAAGTCAAGAGGTTTAACCTAAGGGCTGATTGGCTCGTGCACAGTGGGGCAAGTGTAGGCAATATCCAAAGTCTAAGTCTGTTTGCCTGGTATCTTTACAAAATGGAGTTCTTTTACAAGATGGAATAGCTTAGGCTCTTCAATAGTTGATTTACAATATGGTGTTAATTTCTGCAGTACAGCAAAGTGATTCACTTAATGAAAGTGAAAGTCATTCAGCTGTGTCTGACTCTTTGCGACCCCATGGACTATACAGTCCATGGAATTCTCCAGGTCAGAATACTAGAGTGGGTAGCCTTTCCCTTCTCTAGGGGATCTTCCGAACCCAGGGATCAAACCCAGGTCTCCTGCATTGCAGGCAGATTCTTTACCAGCTGAGCCACATGGGAAGCCCAAGAATACTGGAGTGGGTAGCCTATCCCTTCTCCAGTGGATCTTCCCGACTGGGGAATCAAACCAGGGTCTCCTGCACTGCAGGCGGACTCTTTACCAACTGAGCTATCAGGGAAGCCCGGGTGATTCACTTACACACACTTATACACATATACATTCTTTTTCATGTTTTTTTCCATTATGGCTTATCACAGTGTATTGAATATGATTCCCTGTGCTCTAGAGTAGGACCTTGTTGTTTATCCATCCTACATATAATAGTTTGCCTCTAAATTTTTATTTATTTTTTAAAATTAATCTTTATTGGAGTATAGTTGCTTTACAATGTTGTTAGTTTCTACTGCATAGCAAAGAGAATTAGCTACACACACACACACACACACACACATATATCCCTGGGCTTCCCTGGTAGCTCAGAGGGAAAAGAATCTGCCTGCAACGGCGGAGACCTGGGTTCAATCTCTGGAGAAGGGCATGGCAGCTCATTCCAGTATTCTTTTCTGGAGAAGCCCATGGGCAGAGGAGCCTGGCCAGCTACAGTCCATGGGGTCACAAAGAGTCAGACATGACTGAACAAGACTGAGCACTTTCACTTTCACACAAACATATATACCAAGTTCCATTGTTGACAAGGAGACATCCTGTTTAACCCTCTTGGTTATTTCCCTTGCCCTGAGTCAGAGAAGTGGGCCTGAAAATGTCCTTCAGCTGCTTGAGAAGGCATTGTTTGTCCCCTAAGAAGTCAGGGAACATGGGAACCACCACTGGCTTGGTGAAGTCCTAAAGATGCTGCATTCACATCCAAGAAAGTGCTGGTAGAGAAGCCCCAAAGCTGTAAGTCATCATGGCCAGGATTTGGGAGAATACAGTAAGGCTATGCTGAACGAGTACAGGGTTTGATCCTGTCATTGTTTTCTTTATTAACATGTGATGTTACTCATCAACGATTTTAGCATTAATTTCTGTTATTTTATAATATTGTATTAAAATATTATGTATCTTGATGACTGAGTTTTCTGACATTCCCTTAAAATTTGTGGGCTTCCCTGCTTGTTCAGTGGAAAAGAATCTGCCTGCCAATGCAAGAGATGCAGGTTCAATCCTTGGGTCGGGAAGATCCCCTGGAGGAGGAAATGGCTACCCACTCCAGTATTCTTGCCTGGAGAATCCCATGGACAGAGGAGCCTGGTAGGCTACAGTCCATGGGATTCTAAGAATCAGACAAGAGTTAATGACTGAGCACGCACATCCTAAATTTTGCATCTGGGGTGTATGTCTCACTTCTTTCACCCTTCTCCTGGCCCTGTGAGGGAGCATGTTTCTGGACTTTTCTGTAAGCCACTCCTGTGTGGTGGACACTTATCCTTGTTCAGTTGGCTTCAGTCCTGCCCCTGGAGTGCAGTGGAGCTGGACACTGCAAGTAGAATAGGGATATATCAAAGAAAGCACTTGGGGGCTGGAGCCCAGAGCATGTCAAATTGTCACGATCTGCACTCCTTTATTTTCCGTTAAGACTTTCTTTGATATATCCTTATTCTGCTTGCAGTGTCCAGCTCCACTGCACTCCTCACACCAGTCCATAGCTGAGCTTCTTGTCCTGCCTCAGCCTAACCTCCAACCCCTTCCTCTCGCCTGTGCATGAACTTCCTCTTCCCCAACTCCTGAATTCATCATCTGTATCCACAATGTGATGCGTTAGCCTGTACGACTTTGGAGGGTGCCCTGCAGAACTGGTTGATTTTCAGCCAGTTTGCACCCTCTTGGCCGTTAGTCTTGGTGGTCAGTACTCATGCCATAACTCATGGCAGTTAAATATTTTGAAAATCAGGTTTCCTGTGTCTTGTCCTCCTCGTGAAATGGAGGTTTAAAACACCCAGGAGTTCTTGCTCAGAAACAGAGCCAGACGCACTGCAGGCTGGACAGAGGTGGCAGCAACAGTAGTCATTGTTATTTATTCTGAGTCAGATGATAAAACGCTGGTGGTATTAATGGTGGTGTTTGAGGGGCTTCGGGTCCTGGCTGAGAGAGGCTTGGAGGTTCTATGCTCCTCTCCTGATGAGGCTTTCAGCGGCCGTGAGAGACGTTGTTCTTCAGTCTCTCAGTCGTGTCTGACTCCCTGTGACCCCATGGACTGTGCACGCCAGGCTTCCCAGTCCTTCACTATCTCCCGGAGTTTGCTCAAACTCATATCCATTGAGTCGGTAATGCCATCCAACCATTTGATCCTCTGTCGCCCCCTTCTCTTCCTGCCTTTAATCTTTCTCAGTATTGGGTCTTTTCCAATGAACCGGCTCTTTGAATCAGAAGGCCAAAGTAATCGAGCTTCAGCTTCAGCATCAGTCCTTCCAATGACTATTCAGGATTGATTTCCTTTAGGATTGTTGTGTCAGGCCCCTGGGGAATAACAAGAATGGGAGTAGGGAGTTTATGGGTGGGCATGAAGCTTGGAGGTGCCACTGGGAGGCTCTAGATGTGGAACAGGAGGAGCCGGTTTGCCTGGATTCTGTCCTGTGTGAGCAGGATTTACTTCCCCTCCCAGCAAAGAGAAGTGGACCCTGACTGTTCCTGGGCTGGGAGTCACTTGATCTGAGTTTGGGCAATAATTGCACAGTAAACATACGTTATGGCATATGTGTGATAAGTGCTGATAATGGGCTGATGGACTGAAAATAGAATCAGGCTGGGCCACTTCACCATCAGGCCCTGCATGACCCCCGGCCAGCTGCTCAGGGACGCCGGCAGGCCCCCCACCTGCCCCCTGCCCTCTCCCTGGACATCTCACCAGAACTGTTCAGCCATCACTCAGGCTGTCCCTCATCAGAGACACTCAGGACCCTCTCTTCTCTCAGCCAGAAAACTTGGGGTTTCTAGTTCTTCAAGGCCCAGTTTGGGACACTTGGGAGAAGTGAGAAGCTCTCTCTGACCAGCCCCATTCCCTGTTTTATTTCTTACTGTTTTTTTTTTTTTTCAAATGAAGTGAAATCTATGTAGTATCTATAATTCATCATTTTAAAGCATACAATTCAGAGTTCTCCCATTAACTGATATAACTTCTGATACAATAACTGATATAATTTCACATCAGGGGTACTTTTTAGTGAGCACTGAACTTGGGCAAATTCTGGGAGATGGTGAAGGGCAGGGGGGCCTGGTGTGCTGCAGTCCATGGAGTTGCAGAGTCGGACACGACTGAGAAACTACAGTCAGTGCTTGCTCTGTCTCTTTTTGAGGCACATTTCGCATAACATGAATTGATTGTTTTATTTATTTTTATTTTTTGGTTGCATTGCACAGCATGTGGGATCTTAGTTCTATGAACAGGGATCAAACCCATGCTCCATGCAGTAGAAGCATGGAGTCTTAATCACTGGATAGCCAGGGAAGTGCCATGAATTAACCATTTTAAAGTATAGAATTCAACGGCATTTAGTGCCCTCACAACACTGTGCAAGCACTACCTCTCTCTAGTTTAAGAACTTTTAAAAACCCTCTGTCAAAGAACAGCCCATGTCCTTTAAGTAACCACACTCCTTCCCTCCATCCCCAACTCCTTGGCAACCATTAATCACTTCCTGTCTTTATGAATTTGCCTGCTCTGAACTTAATATGAAACAAATCATGCACTTTGTGATCATTTGTGTCTGGATTCTATAATGTAACATAATGTTTTCAAGGTTCATCCAACGTATGGAATGCACCAGCATTTTGCTCCTTTTAAAAGTTGAATAATATTCCATGGTATGTGTACCATGTTTTGTTTATCCATTTAGTTGTTGATGGGTATTTGGGTTGTTTTTACCTTTTGGCTATTTTGAATAATGCTGCTGTAAACATTCACTTACAAATTTCTGAGTGAACATACATTTTTATTTCTCTTGGGTATACACTAGGAGTGAAATGAGTGGATTATATTGTAATTCTATGTTTTACTTTTTGAGGAAATGCCAGACTATTTCCCACAGTGACTGAGGGGCTGCACCATTTTACATCCCACCAACAATGTGAGAAGATTCCTATTTCTCTTTCGGAGAATTGTTATTTTCCGTTTTGTCTTTGCTTCGTCTTTTATCGTCACCATCTTCGTGGGTGTGAAATAGTATCTCACTGTGGTTTGGATTTGCATCTCTTGAATGGCCAATGTGGGCTTCCCTTGTGGCTCAGCTGGTAAAGAATCCACCTGCAATGTGGGAGACCTAGGTTTGATCCCTGGGTTGGGAATATCCCCTGGAGAAGGGAAAGGCTACCCACTCCAGTATTCTGGCCTGGTGAATTCCATGGACTATATAGTCCATGGGGTTGCAAAGAGTCGGACACAACTGAGCGACTTTCACTCACTCACTCACTCAATGACCAATGTATATCTTTCCTCTTCTCCTTTGCCTTTTGCATTGCTTCTTTTCTCAGCTATTTGTAAGGCCTCCTCAGACAACCATTTTGCCTTTTTGCATATCTTTTTCTTGGGGACGCTCTTGATAACTGCCTTCTGTACAATGTCATGAACTTCCATCCATAGTTCTTCAAGTACTCTGTGTATCAGATCTAATCCCGTGAATCTATCTGTCACTTCCACTGTATAATCATAAGGGATTTGATTTAGGTCATACCTGAATGGTCTAGTGGTTTTCCTACTTTTTTCAATTTAAGTCTGAATTTGGCAATAAGGAGTTCATAATCTGAGCCACAGTCAGCTCCCAGTCTTGTTTTTGCTGCCTGTATAGAGCTTCTCCATCTTTGGCTGCAAAGAATATAATCCATCTGATGTCGGTATTGACCATCTGGTGATGTCCATGTGTAGAGTCTTCTCATGTGTTGTTGGAAGAGGGTGTTTGCTATGACCAGTGCATTCTCTTGGCAAAACTCTGTTAGCCTTTGCCCTACTTCAATTTGTACTCTAAGGCCAAATTTGCTTGATACTTCAGGTATCTCTTGACTTCCTACTTTTACATTTCAGTCCCCTATAGTGAAAAGGACATATTTTTTGGTTGTTAGTTCTAGAAGGTCTTGTAGGTCTTCATAAAACTGTTCAACTTCAGCTTCTTCAGCATTACCGGTCAGGGCACAGACTTGGATTACTGTGATATTGAATGGTTTGCCTTGGAAACAAACAGAGACCATTCTGTTGTTTTTGAGATTGCATCCATATACTCATTTGAATGCAGAGTTTCGAAGAATAGCAAGGAGAGATAAGAAGGCCTTCCTAAGTGATCAATGCAAAGGAACAGAGGAAAATAATAGAATGGGAAAGACTAGAGATCTCTTCAGGAAAATTAGAGATACCAAGGGAATATTTCATGCAAAGATGGGCACAATAAAGGACAGAAATGGTATGGACCTAACAGAAGCAGAAGATATTAAGAAGAGGTGGCAAGAATACACAGAAGAACTGTACAAAGAAAGATCTTCATTACCCAGATAACCACGATGGTGTGATCACTCACCTAGAGCCAGACATCCTGGAATGTGAAGTCAAGTGGGCCTTAGAAAGCATCACTACAAACAAAGCTAGTGGAGGTGATGGAATTCCAGTTGAGTTATTTCAAATCCTAAAAGATGATTTGTTAAAGTGCTGCACTCAATATGCCTGTAAATTTGGAAAACTCAGCAGTGGCCACAGGACTGGAAAAGGTCAGTTTTCATTCCAATCCCAAAGAAGGGCAATGCCAAAGAATGTTCAAACTACCGCACAATTGCACTCATTTTACATGCTAGCAAAGTAATGCTCAAAATCCTCCAAGCCAGGTTTCAACAGTACATGAACCATGAACTTCCAGATGTTTAAGCTGGATTTAGAAAAGGCAGAGGAACCAGAGATCAAATTGCCAACATCTGCTGGATCATCAAAAAAGCAAGAGAGTTCCAGAAAAACATCTACTTCTGCTTTATTGACTACCCCTTCTGCTCTATTGGGGGCTTCCCTAGTGGTTCAGAGGTCAAAGCATCTGCCTGCAATGTGGGAGACCTGGGTTCGATCCCTGGGTCGGGAAGATCCCCTGGAGAAGGAAATGGCAACCCACTCCAGTATTCTTGCCTGGAGAATCCCATGGACGGAGGAGCCTGGTGGGCTACAGTCCATGGGGTCGCAGAGAGTTGGACACGACTGAGCGACTTCACTTTCACTTCACTTTCTGCTTTATTGACTCTGACTGTGTGGATCACAGCAAACTGTGGAAAATTCTTAAGAGATGGGAATAACAGACCACCTGACCTGCATCCTGAGAAATCTGTATTCAGGTCAAGAAGCAACAGTTAGAACTGAACATGGAACAACAGATTGGTTCTAAATTGGAAAAGGAGTGCATCAAGGCTGTATATTGTCACCCTGCTTATTTAACTTATATGCAGAGTACGTCATGAGAAATGCTGAAGCACAAGCTGGAATCAAGATTGCTGGGAGAAATATCAATAAACTCATATATGCACATGACACCACCCTTACGGCAGAAAGTGAAGAACTAAAGAGCCTCTTGATGAAAGTGAAAGAGGAGAGTGAAAAAGTTGGCTTAAAACTCAGCATTCAGAAAACCAAGATCATTGCATCCAGTCCCATCACTTCATGGCAAATAGATGGGGAAACAATGGAAACAGTGAGAGACTTTATTTTTGGGGGGCTCCAAAATCACTGCAGATGGTGATTGCAGCCATGAAATTAAAAGATTCTTGCTCCTTGGAAGAAAAGCTATGACCAACCTAGACAGCATATTAAAAAGCAGAGACATTACTTTGCCAACAAAGGTCCATCTAGTCAAAGCTATGGTTTTTCCAGTGGTCATGTATGGATGTGAGAGTTGGACTATAAAGAAAGTTGAGTGCCGAAGAATTGATGCTTTTGAACTGTGGTGTTGGAGGAGACTCTTGAGAGTCCCTTGGACTGGAAGGAGATCCAGCCAGTCCATCCTAAAGGAAATCAGTCCTGAGTAGAGTATTCATTGGAAGGACAGATGCTGAAGCTCCAATACTTTGGCCACCTGATGCGAACTGACTCAATAGAAAAGACTCTACGCTGGGAAAAATTGAAGGCAGGAGAAGGGGTGACACAGGATGAGATGGTTGGATGGCATCACCTACTTGATGGACATGAATTTGAGTAAACTCCAGGAGTTGATGATGGACAGGGAAGCCTAGCATACTGCAGTCCATGGGGTCTCATAAAGTTGGACACGACTGAGCAACGGAACTGAACTGAACTGAACTTAAAGACCAATGTTGTTTAACATCTTTTCATGTGCCTATAGGCCATTTGCATATCTTCTTTGAAGAAATGTCTATGCAAGTTCTTTGTCCATTCAAAACAAAAAGCAAAACCCCCCACCTATTTATTTATCTATTTGGTTGGCCCAGGTCTTAGTTACAGCATGAGGGATCTAGTGTCCTGACCAGGGATTAAACCTGGGCCGCCTGCATTAGGAGTCTTAGCCACTGTACCCCAGGGAAGTCCCATCTTTGACCATTTTAAAAATTGGTTTGTTTTTTGCTTTTGAGTTGTTAGAGTTCTTTATATATTCTGGATACTAAACTCTTATCCAATATATGATTTGCAGAAAGATTCTCTTTCATTCTGTAGGTGATCTTTTCACTTTCTTGAGAATGTTCTTCGATGTGCAACAGTTTTTAATTTTGATGAGCTTTACTTTATTTTTCCTTTCACTCCCTTTTCCTGGCAGTCCCACTCTCAATCAGACCTGACAAGAGCATCTCTCATGGGCTAGGTGTGGTACTGAGAGCCACATGAGACACAGGCTGAGTCAGACCACCCAGACCATGTGAAATATCACAGGAGGGAAGTGACACAGATCCTTGACATGAGGCAGAGATCAACCTGAGATGGGTACAGATGAAGTACTGATTGGAGAAAATCGGTAAAGGCTTCCGAGAAGGACAGTTAAAGAAAAGTGGAAGTGACTGACATAAAAATAAAAAATTGAGAGCAGTCAGTAGCTTGGTCTAACTGGCATAGAGAGCGGTGCAATTGGAGTAGTGTACTACTTCTGGGGCTGAAATGATGTGTGCTCGGTCAAATACAGTGCTTCTAAAATGGTCACATGCTCCCATATCACTTGGAGAGCTTGTTCAGATTCAAGTTCAAGAAGTCTGAGGTGGGGCGATCCTGCTTTTCTATCAGATTCCCAGGCAATGCTAGTGTTGCTCGTTCGGGGTTCACAGTCTGAAGAGTGAAGATGTGGTTCATTCATTCAACAAACATTCTGTGCAGAATGTCATGACATGCCAGGCTTGGTGCTGAGCAGAACTGGGTGAATGAGCCATGTTTTTGCCTTTGTGCAATTTAACATTTGATAAATGATTTTCTAAAGCAAACATGAAGATTCTGTTAATTTATAATTTATTTAAGTGTTATTGCTATAAATGTTACAGAGACTTTTAAATTCAGTCTTGCGTAGAAAGAAATGTATTAAGGAAAATATGTGAATAAATATTCCCACGAAATACATCTGAATGGTTAAAAAATACTGGAAGAGAGCTATCAGATAGTAAATGTCTTTTTTAAAATATTAAAAATTTCAACAACAACAAAATGCTAGTAAGCACCATTCTGCTTTCTGTCTCTATGAATCTGACTGCTCTAGGGACCTCATACATGTGGAATTGTACAATGTTGGCCTTTTTGTGATTGGTGTATTTCACTTAGCATAATGTCTTCAAGCTTTATCCAAGTGGTAGAGTTGGGGTCACTGGGAGGAGGGCAAGAGGGATTCCATCTTGAAGACTTAAGGCAGGATGTGAACTGAGCCTGAACCCTGTTGCTGCTGCTGCTGGTAAGTTGCTTCAGTCGTGTCTGACTCTGTGCGACCCCAGAGATGGCAGCCCACCAGGCTCCCCCATCCCTGGGATTTTCCAGGCAAGAACACTGGAGTGGGTTGCCATTTCCTTCTCCAATGCATGAAAGTGAAAAGTGAAAGTGAAGCCACTCAGTTGTGTCCAACTCCTAGCGACCCCATGGACTGCAGCTTACCAGGCTCCTCCATCCATGGAATTTTCCAGGCAAGAGTACTGGAGTGGGGTGCCATTGCCTTCTCCATGAACCCTGTTAACCATCGTTAGAGAAAAACCAGGAAACCCCCTTCTCACAGGTGGCAAACAACGACTGGAAGTAAGGGTCAGGTTGTCTCAGATTAACGATAACATCTGCACCTGCATGTTGTAATTGTTAATTCTTCCACGCCTGCATGTTGTAAAACTAATTACTAATGTGTAAGCAGTCATGTAGCAGAGGGTATAAAACCGAGTCCCCCGAAATCATCATAGGCCTTGTTGGGAACCGATTCCCCTTGGACTTGCTGGTGTAATAAACTGTTCTCCATTGTCTTGAGTGTCCTCTGAGGTGTGTTTTGTGACTTCAGATTCTACAACAGTAGTTTGTGTCCTTTTATTCATTTTTATTTTGGGGAGGGCACATGGTGCGGCATATGGGATCTTAGTTCCCCAACCAGGGATTGAACTAACTGAGCCCCCTGCATTGCAAGCTCAGAGTCTTAACCACTGGACCAGCAAGGAAGTCCTAGAATTTCTTTCCTTTTAAAGGTTGAATCCCATTCTGTTGTTTACCACTGGTTGTTTATTCATCTGTTGATGGACACTTGGATTGATTATACCTTTCAGTTATTGTGAATAAGTTACTATGAAAATGAGTGTACAATTATGTCTTTGAGACCTTGTTTTCAATTCTTTTGGGCAAATACTTACAAGTGGGATTGCTGGTGTTACTGCTATTTTTAAATGAATTAATAAATAATTATTTTAAAACTTTGCTGAAGTTTTTCAAATAAAATAACCAGTAATACAATTATACCTACTGATGTAACCCACGAGGGTCCTTGATAGTTTTAGCGAGTATAGAGGGGTCCCTTAGATAAAAAAATTGGGGACTGCTCGTCCAAGGTGGTGGCAGAGGAGACGAAGAGCTGTGGCCAGTGTGGAGAAGTAGTTAGGGGTTAACACCTGGATCAGGTGACCCTTGAAAGTGAGAGTCAGGGTGACCTCTCGGTTTCTAGCTCGTACCACAGGGAGGAGTGTTAAGGAGACCCAGGGGCAGTGGGGGAGTTGATGAGGTCAGGTTGGTCCAGTAGAGTGAGGGGGCCGTAGGGCACCAGGTGGCGGCAGTTTCTATGCAGTTTATTTGGCTGCACTGTCTTTGTTGCTGCGAGCGGCGGCTATTCTCCAGCGGTGATGCACGGGCTTCTCTTTGCAGTGGCTTCTCCTGTTGCAGAGCACAGGCTCTAGGGAGAGCACGGGCTTCAGGAGTTGCAGCTACCAGTCTCTACAGCACAGGTAGTTGTGGCGCATGAGCTTAGTTGCCCCATGGCATGTGGGGTTTTCCCAGATCAGGGACCGAACCCACATCTCCTGCATTGGCAGGCAAATTCTTCACCACTGAGCCACAGGGGAAGCCCTCTAGGTATCTTGTTTTGAGGAGCCTGGAGGAGATGTGAGCTGCAGTTAGGAACATGAGGGTTATTTGCTTTGTGTTTCTTCTCTTTAGCCAGGTCACCAGCTCTAGGAGGTCAAGATCAGGGCAGTCTTATAGTTACTGAGGTATGCATGCCCAGAGGCTAGATATAAATTCTTAGGGGGTGGTGGGTGCACCTGGGTGGTATGGCCATACTCCTGAGACAACTACAACCCACCTCTCCAGACACTCCTTCCCCAGCAGCTGATGCAGGGGGTGCAGGTTCCATCCCTGGTCAGGGAACTTAGATCCTCACCTCACAAAGGACCCCAAGCAAGGACCTCCAGCTGGACTCAGACAACCCATAGAATTGTGCAAAATTGTTTTCAGCCATTAAGTTTTGGAGCTATTTGTTCCTGATACAATAGAAAACTGCAACAGTCCCCCTCATCAGACTATGTTGTTGTTGTTCAGTAGCTTAGTTGTGTTTGACTCTTTGCAACCCCATGGATTGTAGCACACCAGGCTCCTCTTGTCTTCCACTCTTCCCCAGGGTTTGCTCGAATTCATGCTCTTTGACATCAGACTATGAGTTCCCCCAGAAAGCAGGGGTGGGTGCCCTGAACACTCCAGACCTCTGGTCTGAGTGCAGAGCCTGAGAAGGACCAAGTGTTCATCAAAACACTCCTTGAATGAATAAATGAAACCCATCAAAATTCCACTGTTCACCCTGAGATAGAATAGATTTATTAGCAAGAGGTAATCAGGAAACATATATTTTTACAAAAATGGAAATTGTTTTCCAAACAAGCTGTAAGTTGAAATATTATAGGACTTGAAATAGAATTCTCATACCACTAGGTATTGCTTACAGCAAAAGTTGTCTGTTTGTCGGAGTGGAGCATGCCTGCCACTTCAGAGTTGACCTGTGTTTTCTATACTGTACAATGTAAAAAATAGATGGTAGTATTCACAGAATAAGCACTACAGTACTATATTCCTGCTAGAAGGCATTTAGACAGGACTACAGTATATGCAATAAAAACACTTGGTTATTGAGTTTCTAAATCTACAGTGTGGTACTATTTTTCACAAGGCATACAGACTGGGAGCATCTCAACGTAAGCTTTGTAGTGACCATTAGGCGGCTCAGAGGAAAAGTGACATTTTTCATGTGTTCTCGACTTGCAGTGGATGCTGGCCGCCTTTGGCAAAGTCGACGCGACTTGGTGTTGTGATTCTGTTTTCCTCGGGAAGTTCTGGGGCCTTGTCCAGGGTTATGGAGACCTATGGTCATGCCCCCTGGTGCTATTTCCAGAGCCGGGAGCGGCATGGCACCGAGGCGGCGGCCTCGAGGGCTGTCGTGGGGCGTGGTTCTCAGCGGACAGGACCCTCTTCCCTCCGGGTCACTGGGAGGTGCGGAGTTTGGAGACCTGCGATTTGGGCTGGAAAAGCTGCTCTGGAAATCGGCGTCACCATCAGCAGGAAGATTTGTCGATGACCAGACTCTGGGGTATGGTTCCCCCTCCCGCCTCCCCCCACCCCCCACCCCCCACCCCCCACCCAGTTATCACAACTACATGGAACATGCCGGAGGATGTTGCCTGGCCAACTCAGCCCAGGGGCCTGGGCTGGGGACGGACAGAAGCGGGACAGGTGCCTAAGAGTCGTGTACGCGCGGGGTCTGTTTTCCCTTCGGAGAAGAGTAAGGGGCCGGGAAGGACAGACTGAGAGGATGGTTGATGAAAAGAACCAGGCACTGCAGGAGACGAGGGGTGGGGTGGGCAGACCAAGTATTAAACGGTGCAGAAATTCATATTCTGGTTCTATGGGAATCTAAGAACAAGAACGGATTTGTATTCTTGGAGAAGCACATACTAAAGAAGAAAACCCAGAGAAACCAAACGACTATGTACAGTATCATATAGCACGTGTCCATGGGAGCGGCTGGATCTGGGCTGGGGACCGGATTCAGGTGGGGAGTTTTGGTTCTATTCGGAGAGAAGACTCGTAGAGGCTTTCTTCATCCATTACAAAAGACTGGTCCAGTAAATACTGGGTTACCTGAGAAAAGGCAACGAGAAGAAGGAATGCAAGGCGGTGCAATCTCCACAATACACTAGGTGGTCACTGAGTGTCTCCCAGGAATCAGGCAGCATCACGGGGAGAGGGGCATCAGGCTTGCACATGAGGCAGAGATGCATTAAAAACAACGTGTCTCTTTTTTAACGTTTATGATTTTGCTTCTTTATTATTATTATGTTTTGGCTGCACCGCAAGGCATGTGGGATCTTAATTCTTCAACCAGGATTGAACCCGTGTCCCCTGCATTGGAAGGCGGACTCTTAACCACTGGACCACCATTGAAGTCCCTGTTGTGTCTTAATACTATTTTTTAGTATTGTCTTAATTTTTTGTCTTCACAGTAATAGAAAATCACATATGGTCAAAATTACTCTTGACCACCATCCCTATGTGTTAGAAGACATATTTTAGGCTCATATAAAAAGATCGTCTATATCTATGGGACTTGACTGGTGGTCCAGTGGCTAAGACTTCACACCCCCAGTGCAAGGGGCCGGGGTTCCATCCCTGTTGGGGAACTAGATCCCTATATGCTGCAACTAAGAGTCCAGGTGCTGCTGCCAAAGACCCATCATGGTGCAACGAAGACCTGGTGCAGCCAAATAAGCAGATATTTCAAAACATAATCATCTCTATCTATGGGCTTCCCTGGTGGCTCAGCTGGTAAAGAATCCGCCTGCAATGTGGGGGACCTGGGAAGATCCCCTGGAGAAGGGAACGGCTATCCACTCCAGTATTCTGGCCTGGAGAATTCCATGGACTTATGCGCTCTCAAAGAGTTGGACATGAAGGAGCAGCTTTCACATTCACATCTGTATCTATGTATCTAAAGTGTCAATTGTAGCACCTAGGCTGTGCATGTAGGGGTGTTCACAGTTCCTTCGTGTGTGTGTGCTCAGTTGCTTCAGTTGTGTCTGACTCTTTGTGACTGTAGTCCACCAGGCTCCTCTGTCCATGGGATTCTGTAGGCAAGAATACTGGAATGGGTTACCATTTCCTACTCCAGAGACAGTTCTTTCAGTGTTTCCATATGTTGGAAAAATGTTCTTAAACATCAGGATTGTGTAGCATGAGAGAGAATCCCCCAGGAGCCGACCATGGAAGCTGAGGCTGTGTAAGAAAGGAGGCTCCCTATTCTTCCCCTCATGAGGCTCACTCCAGGACAAAATCTCAGAGTGGAAAATCAGGAACAGTCACCACATGGATTAAACTATTCTCCTTCCTCCACGTGCCCCACTTCACCCAGCTCCCGAGTGCTTTGCTGGACTCCTGCGTGTTAAATGTACGATGAGAGATCAAAGCCCGCATCTCACAGTCAGACCCCCACCCTTCATAAAGAATCTCTCCAAGGCTCAGTGGTGGCTCAGATGGTAAAGAATCTGTCTGCAACATGGGAGATCTGGGTTCCATCCCTGGGTCAGAAAGATCCCCTGGAGAAGAGAATGGCAACCCACTCCAGTATTCCTGCCTGGAGAATTCCATGGACAGAGTAGCCTGGCAGGCTACAGTCCATGTGGTCACAAAGAGTCGGACAGGACTGAGCAACTAAACACTTTCACGTTTCCAAGGTTCAGTGACTTGTCAGTTGTTTGGAGCTGAAGGTTCATGTTTTTCCACAGACACTTAGATCAGGAGGAAGAAAACAATTACAGTTCTTAGTATGTGATCGGGAACCTTCTGATAGCTGCTGGAGAAAAATCAGGTCCTGTGAGCTTCTTTGCTAGTTGACCCTCTGCTACTGTGAGAGACAGATCTGGCTGTCTAGGATGCTGACCATTAGTCACCGATGAAAAGGTTACTGTGTCTGAATAATGGCTCTCAATCAGCACCTCCATGAAGATGACCTCAGATTTCACGTCTAGACGAACTCTGATAAAGACGCAGCAATCTTACAGCTATGGGAAGTAGACCAGACTTTTATTTTTTTCTGTCTTTTAAAAAATTATTTTTATTTCTTAGCCATGCCATGTAGCATGTGGGATCTTAGTAGCCCAACCAGGGATTGAACCCATGCCTCCTGAAGTAGAAGGGCAGAGTCTTAACCACTGGACCACCAGGGAAGTCCCAGGTCCAGACTTTTATAGGGGAAGCCTGGTGGGCTGCCGTCTATGGGGTCGCACAGAGTCAGACACGACTGAAGTGACTTAGCAGCAGCAGCAGTAGCTTCATACGAACAGTTCTTTGTAGAGCACAAAATCTCAACCCTCCAAACATTCTGGAAATCAGCAGACTGGTCAGTTTTCTCCATCATGAGCATTTGTTTCCCTAAGAGTGTTGCTTCTGTTGAGACTGGCAGCAAACACCACCACTGCAAAGCTGTTAACAGAAGGAGCCTGAAGGGCATGCTTAGCATCCTTAAGTCTCTTCAGTTGTGTCCCACTCTTTGCGACCCATGGATTGTAGCCCGTCAGGCTCTTCTGTCCATGGGATTTCCCAGGCAAGAATACTGGAGTGGGCTGTCATTTCCTTCTCCAAGTCTAAAGGGCAGTAACATTTATTTGTGTTGCACCTTGGAGCTCAAGGGCAAGTTTAAGAAGGGGGCAAAGGCCTAATACAGTGCCTGGTACCTGGTATGTGCTCAATAAGCACTTGCCAAATGAAAGAATGAGTGAATGACAAGGAAAAAGCGGCACACTTGATTAAGGTTTCTCTTCTCCCTGCGGTGATTAGCTAAAGACAGAGTGAGTTCATGGAACCTGGCAGGAGACAGGGCAAGCCTATCATAAAGGAGTGCATGCATGTTCAGTCGTGTCCGACTCTTTGTGACCTCATGGACTGCAGCCCACCAGACTCCACTGTCCATGGGATTTCCCAGGCAAGAAAACTGGATTGGGTTCCTCCTCCAGGGGATCTTCCCAACCCAGGGACTGAACCCAAATCTCTTACGTCTCCTGCACTGGCCGGCAGATTCTTTACCACTGAGCCTTGTGGGAAGCCTCAAAGAAATATGTGCGTGTGTATGGTCTGCTAACAGAGCAAAAAAAAAAAAGTTTTGCTGTGCTTGCAAACACACACAAAGAATGAGTGATGCAACTGGCATTGGGAGGGGAACTTACTTGGAGGCTGGGGGAATTTCTGCTGGGTGCCCTTTCTAGTTGTGAATTTTGAAACTTGTGAGCATATCGAAAAGATGTGATAAACACGGCCTCTCTTGCCTCAGAGGAGACCAAGCATGATTCTAAGTCATCCTGTGGCAGGTAAAGATCAGACGGGAGCTATGGGATGACCACAAGCTCTGTCTGAAGGAGGGGGAACTCGTGGAGGGTCAGGGGACAGGACACAGGGAGGAGGGCTTCCTGGGAGAGTGGGGCCCAGGGAATTCAAGGCAGAAAATGTTTGGGTTTGGAGGGGAGGGGAAGAGGCAGGAAGAGGTGGGGGGGCCGCCACAGCACTCGTGAGAAATCAGAAGTGACTGCAAATGCTACCAGCTCACCTTTGCTTGGTGCTCAATCTTGTAGGCAGTTTGTTGAAACTGGCGGATCTCTCGGATGATATGGGATATCTGAGGGAAGGAAGGAGAGTTTTAAATATTTATTTTAACCTATATTTATTACTTATTTGGCTGAGACATGTCTTAGTTGCCACATGTGGGATCTAGTTCCCTGACCAGGAATCAAACCTATGTCTCTTGCATTGGGAGCATGGAGTCTTAGCCACTGGGCCACCAGAGAAGTCCCTGGAAGGCGAGTTTTAGAAACAATTTGCTCTTAGTATCACCCCTGGACCCCCTCCCCCTGCAGAACAGAAGGGACATCAATAGCCATCAACTCAGCCTGTAAATTTACCTCCTGGTAGATGCTACTGAAGCATCATGATGTTCCTTATAGCAGCAACCTGCTTCAAAGGCCGATCCTTGGTAAGAATCGATAAATCAATAGGTTGTAAGGAGTAACACAGACTATCTGTCCTTCTCTGACTTATTTCACCAAGCTCAATATCCTCAAGGTCCATCCACGTTCCTGCAAATGGCGGAACCTCACTCAATTTATTTATTTATTGAAGTGTAGGTGATGCACATTATTATATGTTACAGGTGCACAATACAGTGACTTACAGTTTTTAAAGGTTATTCTCCATTTGTAGTTACTATGAAATACTTGTTACATTCCCTGTATTGTACAATATATCCTTATAGCTTATTTTATACATAACATTTTGTACCTCTTAGCACTTCATTCTGCTTTAGGGCTGAATAATATTTCAGTGTGTGTGTGCATGTGTATATATACATATACACACCACATCTTCTTTTGGAGAAGGAAATGGCAACCCACTCCAGAATTCTTGAAAATTCTATGGACAGAGGAGCCTGGTGGGCTATATAGTCCATGGGGTCACAGGAGGCAGAAACGACTTAGTGATTAAACCACCACCACCACCACCACCACCACATCTTCTTTATCCATTCATATATTAAAAAACCTATAAAAAACACTGAATCATTATGTCATATGCATGAAACTATCGCAGTATTGTAAATCCCTATACTTCAGTAAAAAGATGCATATTCTGAAATGTAAAACATACATTCAGTCAGATTACACTAAAGATGATGAAAATTATTTTAAAGACTCACAGGTAATATAGTAAGAGAAAATTACCAATCATTTTCTTTGAGTAGTGAAAATAAATGAGTGATTTTGTTGCTAAAAAAAAAAAAATCCTGATGACCCTGATGCTCGGAAAGATTGAGGGCAGGAAGAGATGGGGGTGGCAGAGGATGAGATGGTTAGATAGCAGCACTGTCTCAATGGACTTGAGTTTGAGTGAACTCCAGGAGATGGTGAAGGACAGGGAAGCCTGGTGTGCTGCAGTCCATGGGGTCAGAAAGAGTCAGACACGACTTATGGACTGAAAAACAACAAAAATTACAGTATGTGACTGAGAGAGAAAGACATCACTTGATCAGTGGTACCAGCTTATCCAACATCCTAAAACAGCTCCCCTCAACTCCAGCAACAGCTAAAGGCCACTTTCCACGTGCCCACGGTGTGCAAGACCACACAAAGCCTCCCCGTCCTGCCACTAGGGCAGTGCTGCCAGCTTGCCCCTGACAGAGAAATCTTACCAATTAAACAAAACCTTAGGAGGAAACCCATGGCACAGAACCAATACAAATGGAGGCTCCCTGGCTGGAGGCCACAGGGTAGAAGGATGGGTATAAACAAGGCTCCCTGCTGGAAGGGGGTCTTCATCTCCCCTCCCAGGTCCTAGATTTCTCTGGGGAAACTGGAAACCTACTTGCTTAGAAATGATTCGGCTGTGGCCACATAAAGCAAGGGCTTATCTAGGACTTCCCTCATGGTCTCAGTGGTTAAGAATCCGCCTGTCCATGCAGGGGACACAGGTTTGATCCCTGGTCCGGAAAGATCCCACATGCCTCGGGGCAAGTATGCCCATGCACCACAACTACTGAGCCTGTGCTTAGAGCCTGTGAGCTTCGACTGCTGAAGCCTGTGTGCCTGAGAACCTGTGCTCTGCAACGAGAGAAGCCGCTGCAATGGCACCGCAACTAGAGAAAACCCATGTGCAGCAATGAAGACCCAACACAGTCAAAAATAAAGAAAATAAAGTTAAAAAAAAAAGTGCTTATCTGAACAACACTGGATGGGCTTGGAATAAAGATACACCTTTTGGAGTCAGAGCTCCAGACCCAGTTTTGCCCTTTACTTAGGGGTGATTTTGGGCTGGTCCTGGATCTCTCCCAGCCTCAGCTTGCTCCCCTGTAAGGTGGACAACCCCACTCCTCAGCCTGTAGGCGTTAGAGGAGGGAATGGAGGTATAGCTGGCTCAGGGCAGGCCAATGCTAATCGCCACTTAAGGGGGTGACTGTTCTTACAGGAGGAGCTGGGCTCAGGCTCCCCCCAGTCGGCCAGGCCTGGAGGCAGAGCTCTGGTGGGCCCGGGCTCGGGTTTTGATGTCCCCCTGCCCCTGCCCCCTCTGCTGCGGGGAACTCACCATTCTCATCTTGGAGAAGTTGACCAGGCCGTCCTCTGTGTAGTTGGGTGTACCCTCTTCGATGAAGGCCAGGTCAGTGAGGTACATTCCCAGGTAAGGGACACAGGGCGGGTCGCAACTTTGAAGCAAACAGCATTGACAGAGGTTTTTCACTTAAAACGCTGGCGCCTCTCCCAAGAACAGACACACCCCTTGGGTTGCTCGCTTTGCTGAACTGGAAGGGGTTTCTATTTGCCAAGAGTTAACAGTAGCACTTGGGCCTGAATTGCCAGCTGGGCGAGAGGGTCAGTCCTCTGGATGGTGGAGGTGACATGGTGCCAGCTGGGGCTTCTCAGTGGACCATCCCCTCCCACCCCAAGCCGGAAGGTCCCCCTCTACCTGGCTGCTCCCCCTCCCAGAGTCTTGGGGCTTGGCCGCCAGCCCCCACCAGGCTCTCCTTTCCTTTCCATCTCTACCCTGAAACTTTCCTTCGCAACCTCGTCCCAGAATCATGTCCTGAGGGTGCCTTGTAGTGCCACCCCCATTCCCGCCAGTCACCCCCAGACACTCTCTCCCCGAGATGTCTCTGCCTTTGTTTCTCGTCCCACTGGGACCTCTGCCCACCCAGGCACTGAGCTACCAGCACAGAAAGCCCTGCTCTCTGAGACCACCGTCCTGGATGTGGTCTGGGTGGGGGTTGGTAGCCTTTGTTGGGGATGGGCCAAGCCTCTCTGATCGGTGGCTCTGAAGCAGGGGTTCCAGTCACTGGTCCTTCACACCCCGTCTGGTGCCTCTTATGGGGTGCTGGGTCTGGGGATGATGCTGTGATGGCTCTGGTGGTCACTCTGCCCCGGGAGAGCTCCTTACAGCTCCCTCGAGGGACTCCCCACAAAGTGCTCTACAGACTCCTCTCAGCTCAGCACACAGCCGCAGCGATCCTCCTTTCTAGCCCATCTCACCTCTGTCTCCTGGTGGCAGCTCTGCCTCTCCAGAGGGGATCAAGACGGGGAGGATGGTAGAGCAAGGATAGAAGCCTGGTCTCAGTTCCCTGTCTGCTTGCTGTGTGACCCTGAGCCATATCTTTCCCTCTGGTCCTCAGGCTCCCCTTGTACAACAGAGCTCATGTTAGCTGAGACAATTCTAGGTGATTTGAGAGTTGATTTTAGGTGGTGCTCGGACACTGTTTAAATAAATTGATTCATATGATGATAAACATTTGATTTTCACGCCCACCACCCAGCATCATGAGTGTCAGCATCATGGTTTTGACACTTCCTAACACTTGCCATTTTCCTCACTCTTTTTTTCTTTTTTTGAACAAATAGTAACAGGACTCACTAAGGATCAGAGCCTTGGCATACATCAGGATCTGGTAAGAATTTAATAACATTGTTCTGTTTTCACTGTATTTATTTTTTATGGTAACCATATATATTTATGGCAAATATGCTGGTTTCCCATTTGCTGTCATGATAGTTTTTCTTCTTTAAATAAAGACAATAAATTTAAATACTTATTTCTGGGAAATAGTTAATTTAAAGGAGACTATTTAAGTACATGCAAATACAGCTGACACATGGGTATAACAAAGTCTTAAAGGAGGTGGATTTTTGGAGTTTGAGAAATAGTGGAGAGGAGAAATATTATTTGAACTGTCAGTCTTGACTCTTTCATGGATGTTAAAATCAATTTGGAGAGCGTTGATCAGATTTTTAAAAATGTTTTAAAAAAGAGAGAATAGGGAAATATCTGAGTTCACTGCATGGTCTAAAATTGCTTTGAGACATTTTTGTCCCTGTTAGGCATATATGCGCTTGTATACAGGGTAACACTGTCAAATATAATTTTATTTTTACTGCAGGTTGTGAAAAAGAGGGGGGGGGGGAGCAAGAATCATGCTGTCACTGGCAGACCTCTCTGAGTCCTTCCAGCCATTAATAGTTCATGATTGTTATCAGGTGGGCCAAAAAGTTTGTTCCGATTTTTAACATCTTATGGAAAAACCAGAATCATCTTTTTGGCCAGCCCAATACATGCCTGGTTTTCCATCAAACTCCAAATCTGAAGCACAGGCTGGTGGATCTGATGGAGAAAAGAGTTCAAAGGTCTTAGAAGACACTCTGGGGCTGGAGGGCTGACTGGTGGGTTCTGGGGGTGCCCCACCCCTCCTGCCCGTGGTGGGCACCAGGCAGCCTAGAGAGCTTGGAGGGCCTCTTATCTTGGACAGAGGCAGGGAAGGCCGAGTGACTGCTCGCTGACTGTGAGAGGCTGAAGGAAGCAGGATGTTCTGAATGCCTCATGGGGTGCGGACCACCCAGACCAGTGAAAAAATATCTGGGGTCCTCGGGCCACTCGGTGATTTCCCTGAATGATTTACTGGGGGGTTATGATCCAGGTGTGGAAAGATGATGGGTGGGCAATTTAGTCACTTGCACGTGGCACCACCAGTCCCGGACTCTATTCTTGTTCATCACCTACATAGTGAGGGGCTTTAGGGAACAGCACACTTCATTCAGTCATGTACACACACCCCAGAGTCCAGAGCCATGTGGGAAATATATGGTGTTGTAAGAGTGGCTAGAGTAAGGGGCGGTGGGGGCAGAGAAGGCTGGAGGAGGGCCCCCGAAGGGCAGTACTGTGTGGACACAGACCGTGCTGAGCATCTGAGTGTACAGGGAAGTACAGTCGGGGATTTGTGTGGGCAAAACACCCAATGTGTGGCTAGCTCTGAACTCTCCATGTGGGCATCTGGCCTGTCGGGTGGGGTTCAGCCTTGCCTTGCATCAGGGCCTGGCCAACAAGGCTGTTATGGACGGAGGCAGAGGCCTCGCATGCCTGTACCTGACGTTCTAGGGAGCAGAAAGAAAGTGCCCACCCCCCAGTCTAAAAGCTGCTTCTGGTTTCCCAGGCAGCACCTAAACATGCATGCCAACACCTGGTGACTCCTGGCACCTGGATCTTATATATGAGCGTTTGGGGCCCCCAAGCCTGATGTTTCTGCCAAGAAATTCCTGATGATGTCAAAGGGGATGAAAGAAGTGAGCTGGCATCAGTGACTGAAAGTAAGATGCAGCTGCCTGATTGGGGTTCTCCACCGAACCCCAGGAAAGGGATGGTGACAAGCAGGGGTCACCCGCTGCTTCGCCCCTCCAACCCCATCCCTGGCTGTGGGCTGGACTGCCCTCTCTTACAAGCTCTGGTCTGGGATCTCCTCTTTCTCAGGGAGGGGATGAGGGCCACCAGGGGCTGGGCTAGAATCCCAGGGGTCAGCACCAACAGTTCTGGTATGTGGTGCAGGGAAATCAGGTCCTCAGATTTTGGGGAAATTTTTTTTTTGGTAATGGATTAGGAGTGGGGTGGGGCTCAGAATCCAACGTTGGTTTTTGCCACGTGGATTCTACCTGCTCTGTAGTTTCATGAGCAAGAGACTAGGCTTCGCTCTGTGGCCACAGGCTGAAAATAAAGATGCAAACAGATATTTGCTCTTGTTGGAGCCCCTGAAACTCCAGGACTGTGGATCATATCCACGTACATAGATGGATGTCCACACCGTAGGAGGTCGTATGAGGTGGCCTGATGCTCGGCCAGCAGACTTGCTCCCCCAGAGCTGTTCCCATCCTCCACTTAGGGGAATAGAGGGGAAGGGCTGTGACAGGAGCAGTGAGAGCCTGGCTCCTGCATGCCCTCCACTGGCATCCTATTCAAAGTAAAGACAGACAGGCATCTGCTGGGTTAAGATTACACAGATGCGCAAAGCTGGAACTGGCCCCTCAAGAGCTTGTGACCAAATTTTACAGCAAAATGTTGTTGAGTGGAGCTGTGGGCAGCTTCTGGTCACTCAGTAGATGATAGGAGGGGACAGTTTTGTGGGTTTCACCAGGGTGTGGTTTGAGGAAGGAGAAGGGGGAGATCACATCCATGTGGGGGCATCAGGGCAGCGGACTGACGGGGTGCACACAGCAAGCCTTGTAGCTGGCCCAGGAGATATTTAAGAGAGTAGCTGGGGACAGGAGGTAGGATTTGGGGGTACAGTCTTGGCTGGTAAAGCTAAAAGGCCACGTGCTGGCCTGGGTGCTGCACAAGGCTGCATATTATGATGATAGACTAAAAAGGACACCCGGGACATCAGAACAGGTCTGAGGACCCATGGACCCACGCAGTGAGGTCCATCATGAGCACCTTGTCTGGGGAACTCACCAACTGTGCCCACCTACCACTTCATGCCCTCTGACCTCTGCCCTGCGCCTGGTGACATGACCCCCAAGTCGTCACATACTGCTGCTTTATGCGTAAATCTTGGTGCTTCCGGAGTAAAGGGGGATAAACACATGTCCCAGTCTGTCCTTCTCCTGCCTGGCCTGGCCTGCATCTCCATACGGCAGGAACCTGGTTTGCATAAAGGTCTCAGTGGCCAGAACGCCTGAAGGCCACCTGTGCCCTGCATGGCTGGGTGAAGAGGCGTCTAGGAGAGGCACTTACACAAGCCCACGGGGAACCTGAAAGAGGGGAGACAGTCAGGATGGGGATGCAGACAGAATGGGGGCCACGGAGGCGGTGAGGCCGTGGCGGCGCTGGGCGAGGAAGCCATGTGAAGGAGGCGGATGGAGCAGCACCTGGGGGCGGACGGACGGACGGACGGACGGACAGGTTGGTGAATGCGGGGGCAGCTCCCCACAAGCACAGTCCACGGGCCCACAAGCACAGTCCACGGGGGCTCGCAGAGCCCGGGCGGAGGAGACACGGCTGGACAGCACAGATGGTTGGAACATCTGTCTGAGGACACAAACAAAGTGAAGATGATGGTCAAGGCGATGGGACACAGAGCCAGCATGAACACCAGGGATGACAGGAGAGAAATGAGAAAGGTGGACGGGGCTGGCAGGGAGGGGGCGTGGGGTGCTGAAGTCACCAGAGGGGCTAGAGGTGCGAAGGGTTCCATCCTCAGGTGCTGGGGGCTTTAGTGGGCTGGTGTGGGCAGTGGTCATGCGGTCCATCTTGGAAAGGAGGGGAGGTGCTCCCGGGCTCCATTGGAGCCAGGGCCCTGGGGTCTCCCAGGCACTGGGAGGTCCAGCAAGTGGCCACCTAGGAACGGAGAGCAAGGGCGAGGGCCAGCCCAATAGGCCATGTGCTCGAGTGCCCGAGAGGAACACGGAGGCAGAGACTAGTGGAGGAACCCCAAGTGAGCATCTAACGAGAGTGACGGCAAACCCATGTTTCAGGTGGGTGCGCAGCCTCGGCATGTGACAAGGGGCTGAGTCACTGCTGCCCGAGGACAGCCGGCCTGGCCTCTCAGGCAAACCACAGGGCACTGGCTTGGGTCAAGACCCGGCTCTATCACCATTTCCCCCAATCCTTTGGCCAGCCACTAGCCCCTCAGTGTCCTCGTTTGGAGAAAAATCATGGGAGATTTTGTCTCACAATGTGGTTCTCAGTGGGGGCAATTATGCCTGAGGGTATCTGGCCACGTCTGGAGACCTTCCTGGTCCTCATAACTTGGTGGGGGCGGGGGGGACGGGGGCACTGGTCCCATGCGTAGAGGCCAGGGATGTTTGCATTCTTTCATGCACAGGACAGCCCTCACCACAAAAACTATCCTGGTCTAGGGACTTTCTTGGTGGTCAAGTGGTTAAGAATCCACGCTTCCACTGCAGGTGGTGTGGGTTTGATTCCTGGTCAGGAAACTAATATTCCACATGCCCCAAGACTGGGGAAAAAAAGTAAAAGAACCTGCCTGTCAATGCAGGAGATGGGGGTTTAGTACCTGGGTCGGGAAGATCCCCTGGAGAAGGAAATGGAAACCCAGTATTCTTGCCTGGGAAATCTCATGAACAGAGGAGACTAGTGGGCTACAGTCCATGGGGTCAAAAAGAGTCAGACATGCCTGAGCGACTTAAAAACAACAAAAGGACAAGAGGACCAAGGCTGAGAAGGTTCACCTCCTGGGCAGTGTTAACGGGGCCAGGGAAGTCACCAACTTTGCAAACTGTAAAGTGTCAATTACTGGTAAAATCGTATTTGTTTGATTCCAAGATGCTGTTATCTGTAAAACGCACTCTTGTTTTGATGACTAATTATCAAGTACAAAAAGAAAATGCAATCATATGAAATAAACGCATTGACTATGAGATGTAGCCTGACATCAGAAATAGTAAAATATAAAATAAAATGTGCATTTTGGAATCAAGGAATCCTGCACCTCTATAATTGCCATCACACCTACCACACTTCTCAAGACTATTCCTGGGTCTCTCTCTGGAAATGCCCCAACACCATGAATTTTCTTTGGGAGATGATGGAAGACAAAGCTGACCTGCCCTGGGGGTCTGGGGATGCGTAGGGATTGGTCTTGTGGGCAGACAGATGGACAGACAGACAGACAGGCCTCCTGCTCCGGCCAGGTGAGGCACATGAAAGCCTCTGCAATGCAGTTCTATGATTTAAAAAAGAATGGTGACAAAATGACACACAACTTACTTTTTAAGAGCTTCTCTCAGATTCTTAAATCTGCCCTCTGATGACACAAGCTTTTGGAGCTTGTCAATCAAAGCTTTAGTCTGGAAGGAATTAGAAGCATTTACTAGCACACAGCACAGGTCAAAGCCCACGGCTCTGGCCCACACTCTGGGGCCTTGTTCCATCTTGAGATGGGGCAGGTGGGTTCGGGGACTTCCTGGGTCTAGCAACTTGACCCTGAACTCGTGAGGAGGTGGACAAGGATCTTTGCTTTGTGTGCCTATGCTCATACATCTTTCAGAAACTGTGGGTGGGGCCAGGAGGGTCCAAACACTGGGGTCCTGAGACCTGGGCTGCTGGGAACGATGTGATGGGTAACTCCAGAGAGTTGGACCCAGAACAGGGCATCACTGATGTTTCACCATCATGACCTTTCTCATCACTGTACCCAAATGATGTGACCATCTCCTCACACCTTCACTTTTATATATCAGGGGCACCACCCAAATTTAATGGGCTTCCCAGGTGGCACTAGTGGTAAAGAACCTGCCTGCCAATGCACGAGACATAAGAAACTTGGGTTCGATCCCCGGGTAGGGAAGATCCCCTGGAGAAGGGCATGGTAACCCACTCCAGTATTCTTGCCTGGAGAATCCCATGGACAGAGGAGCCTGGTGGGCTACAGTCTATAGGGTTGCAAAGAGTCAGATGAGTGAAACAACTTAGCACAAGAATTTAAGAATCAAGAAAAAAAAAGATGGTGAATAAACTTATCATCAAAGAAGAAAAGACCTTGATGGAAAAGAGTAAAGTCTGCAGCAGAGGGTCCTCTCTGCCAAACGACCAAGGCAGGCCCCACCCACACATTAGGTGGAGCCACTCAGGTGGCTGGTGTTTGTCTCAAGGGTCCAGGTGGGTGCTGCGGAGCGTGTCCTGGGTTGGCCTGGCTTTGTGCTGCTTCCCCCGCAGGACCTGGGGAAAGTCCCTCACTTCAGAGCTCCTCAGCGCCCTCATTTATAAAATGATGAGATGAGTAGTGACTTCCTTTCCAGCACCAAGCCTCAAGATCCAGAACATGGTTGAGAAATCGGGCCAGAGACCTGCCATGCACCATAGGATTAATTTTTATATGAGAAACCTACCCACAGAAAACAACAAGCCAAGTCTTCATTTGGATGGAAGAAGAGATCAGTGTGTGCTCTTCAAGGAGAAAGAATGGCAAAACACAGTCCCTCCATGCTGGTCCCTCCATGTCAATTATAAATGTGGTCGCCTGGTTTGGACCAACCCTGCTCAAAGCAAAAATGTATTCTGGGTCTGATGAAAGAGCCACATGCTTCCTAGCATAGGAAGAAGCCCCACCAGGCCAAGGGTGGATGATTCTGCTTTCCAGATGGCTGCTCTCAGATGCCCAGGCCAACCTCCACCCCAGGCTCCCAGCTACCCTCCTCCACTTGGCCTCTTTCCAGAGCTGTGCCCTCACTTCCTCTTCTTTCCCCTCCACCTGCAAAGAAATGAGATGCTGCAGCTGAGGCCAGATGTGGGGACTGAGGGTCAGAGCCCTTGGTGGGCTCTGTTGCCTTCATACTCAATACATCCATAGGCAAGTTCACACTCAGTGCACATCCAGAAAATGGAAGGGTGGGTCCAGATGTTCCTTAAGGGCAATGCTCATTCAGATAGTCTAGAATTGTGGGTGACACAGCAGTTACACACACACATAGCTCCAGGTGAGGCATCACCATGCTCATTTTCATTCTTTTTCAGTTGCTAAGTTGTGTCTGACTCTTTGCAACCCCATGGACTGCAGCATGCCAGGCTCCTGTGTCCTCCACTATCTCCTGGAGTTTCTCACGTCCATTGAGTCATTGATGCTACCTAATCATCTCATCCTCTGCTGCCCCCTTCTCCTGCCCTCAGTCTCTTCCAGCATCAGAGGCTTCTCCAATAAGTGAGCTCTTCACATCAGGTGGCCAAAGTATTGGAACTTCAGCTTCAGCATCAGTCCTCCCAATGAATATTCAGGGTTGATTTCCTTTAGGATTGACTGGTTTGATCTCTTTGCTGTCCAAGGGATTCTCAAGAGTCTTCTCCAGCACCACAATTTGAAAGCATCAGTTTTATGGTGCTCAGCCTTTTTTTGGTGCTAGTGGTAAAGAACGCACCTGCCAAAGCAGGGGATATAAGAGATGCAGGTTTGATCCCTGGGTTGGGAAGATGCCTTGGAAGAGGGCATGGCAACACACTCCAGAATTCTTGCCTGAAGAATTTCATGGACATAGGAGCCTGGTGGGCTACAGTCCATGGGTCTCAAAGAGTCGAACACAATTGAGCACTTACACACACTGGCTGGCCCTAGGTCTTGAATGACATCCTGGAGGCAGGCCAGATCACACACCTTGCCCTCTCACTGCCCTCAAGTTGCACTCTCCTAAGAGAATGGAAGACTTTAGGATGGTCTAGGCAATTCCCTCCCAGCTCTATGACAAGGGTGATGTAGAGAATAGAGCCAAAAAATTCCCAAACCCCCAGTGGGATGGGAAAACAAAACCTGGTCAAAGGGCCTCTGGAAAAGATGACATCATTCTGATGGAACAGGGAAGAAGAAGAAAGATGCTGACCTGAAATAGGTCACTCGGACTCTGCCCATAGCCATGTTTGAACCTTGACAGACTGAACAGCCTAAGTGACCTGCGGGTTCTACGTTAGCCTCACTCAACCTCAGACTCCAAGAATTCACGAGGTCGTGTGCCACACATGGGCTGATGTGGCCTGCTGCCCCGAGCTCCTGCACTGCCAGCCCCTGTGCTTCCACTCGCAAGAGAGGCATCTTCTAGCTTTCGTCCTGAGCCCGGCATCCCTGTGTGCTAAGAAGCAAGTGGCCCAGCCTCACTGGGTGCGGTGCAGATGGTAGGGGTGCTCTGCAGTCCTGCTGTCATCTGGAGGTGGACTGACTGGTTGGCAGTGGAAAGGCAGCAGAGATGTCCCAGGATACCCTGAGTCTGGCTGTTTATCCAAAGAAGAGGGATTTGTGGACCTGCTGCCTCCCTGGGGCATGGAATCATGAGCTGTCATTGGCATGAGAAGAGTAGTGAGGAGCGGGTGATGAACAGAACCGAGAGGGGACACAGCATGCCAGTTCAGAATGGCCCAGATGAAGCAGGCTCCTTGGAGACCCTGGGCCCCACACAGCTCACCTGGCTGTAAGACCAGACACTATATTACTGATGCCTTTGGAGGCATCCCCTGACCCCTGGTGGTCCCTGTCTAGCTTTCAGGGACATCCAGTGCACCCAGGAGGTGGCCCAAATGCCTCCTCTCAGGAGAGCTGTCTCCTCATGACCCCAGGGCATAGAGCTCTATTCCTGAGGAAGACTCTGCCTTATGGCTTTTCAGAATCAGGTTCTGAGTGAATAACTGTTAAGTTCATATATAAGATCAGCAACTGTCTAATGGTAACAGGGACAAGTTAACTCTCTGGGGGCCAGAAGGGCTGCGAAATCAAAGTCTGAGGAGAGGACTTGTAGGATCATCTGATCACCATGTTGGTAACCTGCAGGTTTGGACTGAGATCCCCCAAAAATCACCACTCCTTTGTCCCAACTCAAGGAGAAGAGTGTTGGGAGCAACAATTACTGTCATATGTCCCACTCTGAGGTACTGACTATTCAAGTGGGAATTAAAGTCCCACAGGGTGCTGGTGCCACACTGTGGGCCTGATATCTGGTCTCAGGTGAAACAGGAGAAGAGGTTCTCTAGTTTACCTGAAGTGTTGGCCCTCACCCTATCCTTCATCCACCTATGGATGGTGGCCCTCTGGTCTCCCTGCCCCAGCCCCAGCCCAGCCTAGCTTCCTGCTGGTACCTGCTTAGAGACTTTGAGCCACGTCTTTTTCAGCCGGAAGATTGCGCTCCGGTTCATGGACGAGGTGATCTCCAAAACAGCGTTGTAGTTGTGTAAGCATCGGCATATGTCGGCCACGGCCACCCACTTCTCGATGGTGCTCACCCTCGCGTTGATGTCCTCGTTGCGGACGATTTCTGAAGCGATCAAGTTACTGATCTTTAAGTCCATGCAATAGGACAAGAAAAAAAGGTAAAGGGAATAAGTACTGTAAAGATGATAAATCACCATTATTTGCAGATGAAATGATCATTTGAAAATTCCCAGAAGAACGAATTGGAAAACTGCTAGAATAACCAACAGAGCTCGTCAGCGAAGCTGGTTAAAGATTCAGTATACAAAAATAACTTTTTAAAATGTAGTAGCAATACCAAATTGGGCTCCAAAATCACTGCAGATGGTGACTGCAGTCATGAGATTAATAGATGCTTGCTTCTTGTAAATAAAGCTATGACAAACCTAGACAGCATATTAAAAAGCAGAGATAGCACTTTGCGGACAAAGGTCTGTATAGTCAAAGCTACGGTTTTTCCAGTAGTCATGAGAGTTGGACCATAAAGAAGGCTGAGTGCTGAAGAACTGATGATTTCAAATTGTGCTGGAGAAGACTCTTGAGAGTTCCTTGGACAGAAAGGAGATCAAACCAGTTAATCCCAAAGAAAATCAACCCTGACATTGGAAGGACTGATGCTGAAGCTGAAACTCCAACACTTTGGCCACCTTATGTGAAGAACTGACTTACTAGAAAAGACCCTGATATGTGGAAAAGATTGACAGCAGAAGGAGAAAGGGCCAGCAGAGGATGAGATGTTTGGATGGTATCACTGACACAATGGACATGAGTTTGAGCAAACTCTGGGAGAGTAGAGGTCAGGGAAGCCTGATGTGCAGCAGTCCTTGGGGTCACAGAGAGTTGGACACCACTGAGTGACTGAACATCAGCATCAATTAGAAAATACAATGAAAAAGATATCAACTTCAAAATACCACTGGGAATCTATAAATTACCTGGAAACTTTAATGGGAACTATGCAGGATGCTCCATGAAAAATAAAATCATCAAAGGTAATAAGAGGATTAAGAAAGAAAAGGATTAGAGTTCAAAATGGGAATGTAAATATGTCTTTTTTCAAAACTAACAAGCATGTTCAATGCAATCTAATAAAACATGCAATGGGTGTTATCTTGAAAGTCTGACAAAGTGATTCTAAAGTTTATCTGGAAGAACAGTTAAGAAGAGTGAAGGTCTCAGGGAATCTCCCACCATACAACTGAAGCTTGGAGAAGACAACACTTTGGGGCAACCCTTGTCTCATTCACATATCCAAGGACTCCTCTACCCTGCCTACAAGGCAAATAATCACATATACACAAACTAAATGCGGGCTGGACTTGGAGCAGCCAGGGGTTGGGAGGTAGTGGAAGCTGGAGCTCAAACATCAGAGAACTAGGACTGCAAGGAACTGGGGCAGCAGGAAATACTAGCCTTGCCTGTGCATTTCTTTGCATTTCCTTTGAGTCTACCATCATTTCAGAATAAAAAGTACAAAAACCACGGCTTGTTATTAAAAAATAAAGAGGACACTTACAGATGAGTATAAATTATAGGGCTTTACCACCCAGAAATAGTCTTCTTTAGAAAAATTTTAAAAGGATGTGCATAAAGAAGAATGAGTTATCAAATGATGTAAGAATGGAAAACTACTGACGTGACTCAGGAAGGAATGATAGCACAAAATAGCACACATATTATACGCCTTAATTAAATGGAAATTTTTTCCATAAAGAAAATACTGAATTCAAAACAGTTTTACACATTATATAATTTTTTAAAAAAGGAATAGATTAGTCAAATTTTCCAGAGAAGAGAGAATGAAGGAATACTTGCTAGTTTATTCTATGAAGCTAGTATAATCTTGATACCAACCCCAGATACAGACAATTTTAGAAGAAGGAAAAAGAACACTTTTGTTTAATATAACATGAATATGTTAGATTTGTCCATGGAATGCAAGGATGTTGACTATTAGAGAAAAATCTATAACTGTCATTCATCACATCAATAGATGGAAAGGAGAAAAGCCATATGACCATCTCAATAGATGCAGAAGAAAGTGGATAAAATGCAATACTTATTTATGGTAAAAACCATGATTAGCAAACAAGGAATAAGAAAAAGAATTTCCTTAACTTGATAAACAAACAAATTCTATCCTAAGTGGAGAAATGTTAGAAGCACTCTTTAAGGTGGTTCAGACAGTAAAGAATGTGGCAGACCCGGGTTCAATCCCTGGGTCAGGAAGATCTCCTGGAGAAGGAAATGGCTACCCACTCCAGTATTCTTGCCTGGAGAATTCCGTGGATGGAGGAGCCTGGCGGGCTACAGTCCATGGGGTGGCAAAGAGTTGGACACGACTGGATGACTAACACTGATAGAGATTAAAACCAAGAACAAGATTCACTATCACTATTTCTGTTGAACACTGTGGTCTGGGGGCCAGGTCTAGAGGTACCCAGAGTGCAAGTGCATGCACCTGAAGGTGAGAAGTTCCTTAAATTTGTCCCTGAGCACTTCATTTGACTCACACCAGTTTCAGCCCTGATCCTGGAGATCCCAGCCAGTACCATTCACCAAGACCAAGAAGACTTCCCTGGTGGCCCAGTGGTTGAGAATCTGGCTGCCAATGCAGGGGACACAGGTTTGATCTCTGGTCTGGAAAGAGCCCACATGCCACTGGGCAAAGAAGGCCATGTGCCACAACTACTGAGTCCAAGCTCTAGAGCTGGTGCTCTGCAACAAGAGAAGCCTGCGCACCGCTACAAAGAGTAGCCCTCGTTCTCACTGCAACTAGAGAAAGCCAGGGTGCAGCAACCAGGACCCAGTGAGGCCAAAACAAATAAATCAATTAAAATTTAAAAAATTTAAAGGAAGATTTGTTTTAAAAGGTAAGACAAAGAATTAAAGCCAATAGGGCTGGAACCCAGCAAAGACCAAACCAAACCAAATCCTGTGTCAGGGAGAGATTAAGAAACAGAGTTTCAGGCCATGATTATCACCACCAAAGGGGCGCCCATTCTGTGCACCTGAAAAAAAGGTGAATTTTTAACAGAGATGGCCACACGCCAGGTAGTGATGAGGGCAGTTCTCCGGAGGTGGATTGTGTGGGTTCAAAGTGGGCTCTCCTGCTGATGACTGGGGATGAAATTTAACCTCTTCAAGCCTTGGTTTCTTCATCCATAACAGAGAATAAGAAGATGAGGCTGATGAAACCCTGAGCACAGTCCTGGCACATGGTCAACATGTAATAAATGCTCACTCCATAGTCTCGTCCTTTACTTACTTGAGTCCTGGGCACACAGCGGGGGAGGGTGGGGGGTGGAGAGGGACTTTTTTGCTGCCTCCTGCTGTGGTTAGATTTGTGGGTCAGGTGTGGTCAGACTCAGGCCTCGTGTGTGTTTCCTGAGGGCCCCGCCCACTTCATCACATCCTCTCTCCTGCTGCACATGCTGCTCTCCACTCTGCAGCTGTGTTCCTGACAGGGCTCCTTCTCTGAGCTCCAAAGCCTGCATTGTCTGTTTCCTCCCAGGATGAGGGTCCGCCCCTGGCTGTGGTTGGCGTCATGTGGCTTTGACCAGGCAGTCAGGACAAGTGGAATCATGTGCTCCCACTTCCAGCTATCAAAGGCTCTTGTGTTGATGATTAAATGCAAAGGAATGAAGAAGCTAAGTGCAAACACCCTTGAGGTTGTCACGAGGCCAGGAGTGGACGAGTCCCTGTGGTTGCAAGCGCTGGAACTAGCGCAGATGTGGGGAAATCAGGAAGGGATATTTTCCCCAGAACTGGGGCTTTGCAGTGGAGGAAGGCCATGAGCTACCAGACACGGGTCAGAGACCTCAGGCATTTGCCCTTCAGAGTCTTGGTGTCTTCATATCTAAAGTGCGATGACAACCCCATCTTTTAGAATGGGTGTGAACTTTGAAAGAAATTATTTTGCATATAATTCACAGGCCCAGAGAGGAACCAGGTGCTATGGATCTAGCAGGTGTACAGCCTGTTCTGAGGGTCCCACCAAAGAGAAACCTGCAGAAAAAGGCACTGCATCCCCCACCCCTATACTCACATCATTGAAATGCTTAGTGGTTTTCATGATATAAGGGGTCCTCTCATTCTTTTCCAGTTTCATCCACCCTTGTCCGAAGAACTCCCTGTAGGAAGTAAGGGAGAAACCCAGAGTGGGTGGGGTTAGGTTTGTTCCTACTGACTTCTCTTCTGAGTTCTCTGCTTTTTGAAGTGGTCATTACTGGGGAGTAACTTTCTGCAAAGCCTTTGAGAGGAGGGGACCTGGGGTCAGGTCTATCTGTGCCCTGTACCAGCTGTATGGCTTTGGGTAAGCCCTTGGGGCCTCAGTTTCCTCATCTGTGAAATGGGAACAATGACAATACTCTTCTTACAGGGTCAAGGAGAGGCCGAACTGAGATTTGGTGCTGAGGGCACATCAGGTCTGGTTTTGGATATTGTTTCTGACAGGGAGAATCCTCCATTTTAAAGTCACATTGCAGAAGTTGGTCTGCAGAACAGGAAGGACAGAAGGCCACAGAAAGGGCCAGTCAGATGGATAAAGGTGCCTGCAAGCCATGCCACAGCGTGTTCTGGGAATGGCGACTTCACAGGACCACAGGCTGTCCAGGCCTCCAGGACAAGCTTCTTATTTGACAGTGACCGTGAAAGAGTTCCATGGGCAAGAGTGAGAAGTAACTACTACCCAGAATAACTACTGTCTCTACACCTGGGAGATGTGGCAGCTGTATAAAAGGCTGACACTCCACAACCAGCTGGGGCAGCACCCATGTCAGTGGGGGCCTCCGTGTGTGTCCAGTGGGGCTACCTTTCTAGAAGGCAGAGATCCGGAGTCCTGAGATGATTTATGACCTCAGAATTGGTGACTCCAATTTTAGAAACTATTCTGGGACACTTGTCAGAAACCCAGAGACATATTTAGTTATGAGGAGGCTTTCTGACCCCCACCTGTAAGTATAAAATGAAATCTAAAAAAAAAAAAAAAAAAAGTGAAATCTGAAAACAGCCTCATGGCTTGGTGCACTGCCAGGGAATACAGTGTACTTATTAAAAATGGTGTTCACAGATACCATTTTGGCATAGGGTCAGATGAAGAAAAGGAGATACAAATTATGTAGGTGGTACAGTTATGACTACCTGGGGATGACTGACTACAGGCCAGAGGAGGTATTGATCAGGCCTTGGGGCTTCTTCAAAGGCCAGAGCTGTCCCGAGTCCATTCCTGCACATGCATGCACACATGCACATGCATGTGCACGCATTTGCTCCTATGCACATATGTGCACGCATGTGAACACATACTCTTTCTAGACCTCCAGAGAAGGAGCACAGAGCTAGAGATGCTTCTGGAAAGTTGTGTGTGTATCCATGTGTGTGTGTGCGTGTGTGCATGTGTGTGTGCGTGCACAGGTGCAGCTGGTAGGGAAGGAGGGAGCCTGGGCACAGGAAGGGACAGGAATCCTTCATCATCCCTGCCGGCACATTCACTTCTGCTTCTCTCTGTGGAGCATCAACCATGCAGCTCTGGAAATCTAATGCACATGCTTCAGGAGGGGGACTCAGCTGCGATGGTGCCTGAGGAGGAAGGTGGGGGCTGGAACCCATGCCCACTCACTCATAAGGGATCTTCTTGAAGACGAGGTGGTCCAGCAGGGTCAGTTGCTCCGCAATCTCCAGGGCCGAGTGGTTTTCAAAGGGCTCAGCTTTCACGCCTTCAGCCTGAGAGGAGCAAGGTCCCAGTCAGGCCCTCGAGGGGCCCCTTCTGGCTTTGGGGCCCCTTCCTAGAGGGAACATCCATCTCGATTCTGGTAAGTGGGAGGATGAGGCGTGACTGGGGAGGCCCCCCCACCACCCTGGGAGATTGGCCAGCAAGGGACGGTGGGAGCTGGGAACCATCATCTGCTGTGCCCCGTGTGTGTGTGTGTGTGTGTGTGTGTCTGCAGGCCTGTGCTGCACTTCAGTCACTCATGAGGTCATCCTTACGCCAACACACGGGTGAGACCACAGAGGCGTCTGGAGGTTAATGACTAGCCCAAGGCACTCAGCCAGGTTGATGGGGACAGAGCCCGGGCCGTCTGACTCAGGCTGGAACCTGTTTCTCCCTTCGGGTCCTGCCTTTCCACACCTGCTTCATAGAACTTCCTTTTAAATTTCTTTAGGGGAGGACTCACAGGTGCAATGACCTCCTGTACCTCTGACCCGTGTCTACAACATAGCTGTTTGCCTTCATCCCAGGTTCAAGTCCCTGCCCTAGGGCCACCATGGACACCACATTTAAAGGTGACCAACTCCTCAAGCCCTTGACCGGGGAAATCTTCAGGAAGCACTCTCAGGAAGCAATGTCCCCATGGCTGGGATCAGACAAGAGGAGGCCTGCAGCCCAGAGGCCTCTGGGAAAATCTGGATCCGGAAAGGGTAACACGGATGCCCCTGCTCCCCTCCTGGGTGCTGACTGGGCTGTATAGGAGGAGACAGCTAGCTACCCCACCCAGAGGGCCCAGCCAATTGCACTAATGACAAGGAAAGTGGGGGTGACCCCGTGTCAGGGGAACAAGCCTCCATCCTGGATGGAGTCTTCTCGCCTACTTCTCAGCAAATGGTCATTGAGAACCGCCCAGGCAGATCCTTGTGAATTGAAAAGACCAGAAAACACAGTCCAGGCTTCAGGAGCTCCAGGCACAGGCTCAGAGCAGGCACAGAATGTGGGTAAGTGGAGGAAAGAGCTCCTACTGCAGCCTGTGTGTGGTGTGTGTGATGTTGTATGTATATGCATGTGGTGTGTACGTGTGTGTGCATGGTGTGTGTGGAATGTACATGGTGTGGTGTGTACACGTGTGTGATGTGTATGTGTGCATGGTGTGTGTATGCGTGTGCCACGAGTGCTGTGTACATGTGTGTGGTGTGTACATGTGTGTGTGGCGTGGATGTGTACATATGTGTGTGGGGTGTGTGTGCAGGTGGTGGGCATCCATGTACTGCCCCCAACAGAGTTGCCCTAGGCCAGGCACGGTCTGTGCAGAAGTCCAGATACAGGAGACCGGGTGTGAGGACACAATGCTGTCAGGAATGACAGTTCTCAGGAAGGCAGTGGAGACATGGGGATGAAAGCGGCATGGGCCACCTGCGATGCTCAGGACCCGCATGATGAGGAGCCCGCAGCCTCTGAAGCAGGGGCGACAGGCAGCCAGCACAGCCCACCCTGAAGGCCCAGGCCTGTCCTGGGGTGAGGCCGTGAGCTGGGGTGGGTGCCCAGGGCATGGACACCTGAGGAAGGGGCCTGGCTGGGAGGCGCGCTGCCTAGGAGAAGCTGGCTGGCCCCGGGGAGGGGCGAGGCCTGGAGCAGAGGCCTGTGCGCATCGTCACAAGAAGCCCCTCTGCTCTCTAGAGGGCCCTGGGGCCTCCTCCAGACTAGACGTGCCCCACGCAGGCCCTCAGATTCTGGGAACCATGTCAGGGTTGGGCGGGGAGCTGGGGGCACAGCTGGGTGGGCGGGCAGCCCTTTGTTCTAGAACAGACTTGGCTACACATGAAGTTGGAACGAGGGCCCTCAGGCTCTTGACGGGTGAACGTTCCGGTCAGGCCCCTATTGGGAAACATGAGCAGTGTGGCTGCTGCCCTGAGTGGCCTGGCCGGGATCCCTGGGCAGGTGCCTGGGGCACAGCCCTGCAGCACTGCTCTTGGGGTTGGGGTGCAGGCGGGGCGCCAGCTGCCCCACGGATGGCTGCCCCCACCCCCAGGGCCAGGAGAACCCGCTCTGAGAGTCAGGAGCAGGGACGGGAGGGAAGCAGTGGGTGCAGGACTCAGAGGCCTGAGTCTTCCCACTGGCTACTCTCAACAGGCTGGATATCACTCAGTCTGACGAGTGGGCCTCCACCTCTGGGGAGGTCAAAGGTGGCCCTGAGCTTCCTTGCTCACAGTGATGGGCAACAGGGGCCCAGAAGGGGCCCAACCAGGCCCTGGAAGCACACAGGCCATCATCCCTTCCACTGCAAGGAACCCTGCCTCGAGCTCTGCCCGGGGTCCTCTCACTGCCAGGCAGGTGGCCACCTACCATGACCCAGCTTAGGTCACTCCACCTCCCCCTGCCTCAGTTGCCTCTTCTGGAAGATGGGGATAAAGATACAGATCCATAGCACTGTTGAGAAGAGTCCTTAAGACTCTAGCACACAGTGCGGAGCCTGTCCACCCCAGGCCTGACTTCTTACCCTCCTCCTTCCAGGGACAGTGTGAGCAGAGACAGTAGGGGCTGGTTAGGGGAGATGTGAAAGCAGAAGATGAAGAAAACAGAAGAGTTGATGTTATCAGTTGAATCTCCCTCCCCAAAAGATATGGTAAGTCCCCTACATATGAACCTTCAAGCTGTGAACTTTCAAAGAGGTGAACATGTGTTCGCATGTCCAGTCGTGTGAGTTAGTTCACGTGTCTGGCGTGTACTGTCACGTGCACGCATCCTCTACAAGTGCTTGTGCTGTATTTACCGTACAGTCCTCTATAGAGGATGGCAGTGCAGTGTCTTTATTTCAAGTCCAGGATGTCCAGAAGCAACTGAAAAAGCAGAGGTGAGGAAGCTGGTACTACTGTACTTGTCAAGGTACTGTACTGTAAGATTAAAATGGTTTTCTTTAATTTTGAATTTGTTTTTTAGGTATCATTTGTGTGAAAAGTATTATAAACCTATGACGGTACAGTACTATATAGCTGACTGTGTTAGTTGGGTACCTAGGCTGACTTCGTTGGATTCACGAACAAGTTGGACTTACGAGCATGCTCACAGAACTCGTTTGTATGTAGGGGACATACTGTATGCTGAAGTCCTCAACCCTGGGACCTGTGACTGTGAACTTATTGGATATAAGGCCTTCAGAGATGTACTCAGGTAAGACGGGGTCCCTAGAGTGGGCCCTCATCCAGTATGTTGTTATTGTTGTCGTTCAGTTGCTCAGCCATGTCTGACTCTTTGAAAGTGAAAGTGTAGTCGCTCAGTCCTGTCCGACTCTTTGCCACCCCATGGACGGTAGCCTACCAGGCTCCGCCGTCCATGGGATTTTCCAGACAAGAATACTGGAGTGGGCTGCCATTTCTTTCTCCAGGGGATCTTCCCAAACCAGGGATTGAACCCGGGACTCCTGCATTGCAGACAGACGCTTTACCGTCTGAGCCACCAGGGAAGCCTGACTCTTTAAGACCCCATGAACTGTATGTAGCACACCAGGCTTCCCAGTCTGCTACTATTTCCACGAACTTGAACTTTGCTCAAGTTCATGTCCGTTGAGTTGGTGATGCTATCTAACCATCTCGGTGTCTTTCTAAGAAGGGGAAATTTGGACATAGGGCCAACACACACAGAGGGAAGAGGACGTGGAGATAGCTGGGGAGGAGATGGCCATGCGACAACCGAGGCAGAGACTGGAGATCCTCTGTTACGAGCCAGGGAATGCCCAGGGCCACCTGACGTGGAAGAGGCCCAGGAAGACCCTCCCCTGGAACCTCCGGACGGAGCATGGGCCCAGCAACACCTCAATTCCAGACTTCCAGCCTCCAGAACTATGCGAGATTAAAATCTGCTGTTTTAAGTGCCCCATTCTGGGGCTCTTTGTTAGGGGAGCTCCAGGAACCAATACAGGGGATGACTGAGCTCCACTGGGGGGTCTTGGAGTGGGATCCTGGGAGTCAGGCGGCCAGGGAAGGACAGACTTGGCCAGCGAGCGAGAGGGCAGGCCCGGCTCACCATCTGTGTGATCTCCTCCAGTGTGATCTGGTTGTCACCTGGGTCGTCCTGGGTCAGAGTCCTGGGGGGTGAGAGGGAATGATGAGCCCCGAGCAGCTGGTGACACCCCTTGCCTTCGGGCAGTCCCCTCCCCACCGCCGCACACAACCCACCTTGCTGTCTCTGCTCTGCCATTTCCGGGGCCAGGAGCCCCCTTGCCCCTTTCTTGTCATTGATGTCTTCAATGATTCAGCTCCCTGACCCTCCTGGCTGGATGAGGCCCCCCTGGGGCTCCCTCAGCCCCTAGGCTTCCTGTGGTCTCAGCCCCAGGCTCCCCAGCTGGGAACAGCCATGTCTGTGCCTGGTCTACTCCTCCAGATTCACCAGGAGCCTCTGAAAACAGGCTGATGTCCCTTCTGCCCCTGTAGCTCAGGTACCTGGGGCTGGGCTTGGCATGTGGCCGATGCACCAGCCGGTGGGGCGATGGGACGAATGAGTGGAAGGAGCTTCAGACTGGAGCATCAGAGAGGCCAGAGGTGCTGGGGAGCTTTCCAGACAGGGGGAACAGGGGTAAGCAGCAAGATGGTGGTCAAAGACCCAGAGGTGGGAGACTGTTCACAGCGGCTGAGTAGTGGGTCCTGAGCAGCGGGTCCTAAGCAGTGGTGGGGATGAGGGCAGAGCTCCTGAGTCAGGCCAACATGCTGAGCCCTCATTCTGACAGCGATCGTGAGTCCTGAAGATGGGGCCAAAGAGCCAGACCAGGGCTGGGGGACAGTCCGGAGGCCATAGGGCCTGCCTGAGCCACCCACACTCTCCCTCCAAGGAAGTAGACCCACAGCTGGGGCTCTCTGGGTCCACCATCCACACCAGAGCCCGCTTGACTCCCTGCATCCAGCAGCAGTCTGAACAAGCTCCCTGTCCGAAGGTCATTTGACCTGACTTGACCCATAGGCCTAAGGTCCTGGCATAGTCCTGCATGTCTCCTGGGACGAGGGGGAAGGGCACGGAGGACCTGGGGGCCGACTATGTGTGTGTACGTGTGTGTGTGTGTGTGTGTGTGTGTCTAGGCAGTGGATACACCAGGGAGGGTGGTCTGGAAGCGATGCTAGGATGTGGAGCCTGCAGGAATTATGGGCCTGTAGCCCAGGCCTCAGGAAAGCAAATTGGATGGTCTGGCTGGAGGAAGCCTGGAGACTGGGTTGTCGGCCAGAAAGTAGATGCAAGTCTGCGTCAGAGACTGTGACCACGGGGCAGAGAGGGAAAGCTGAAGCTGGACAGGAAGTGAGGTCGGGTGGTCTGACCCTGAGTCCAGGCACCTGGGCAGGGCCAGAGGGCAGCCTTGAGTCAGCAGGGGTGAGCGGTGGGTGGACCAGGGCCTGCATCTGACACCCCTGAGACCTGTAGTGGTGATCTCACCACAGCCCTGGAAGTGGGTGTTGTTCACCCATTTTACAGAGGAGGAAAAACGAGGTTCACAGACAGGACTTGCCCGAGGTCACACAGAGCATCACTCAGCCAGCAGGGCTTGGATATGTGCCACCTGACCTCTGCCCTCTGCCAGGAGAGGCCCAGTCTGGGACAGGAGGAAATAGGATAGGTCTGGGGACAATTTAATTCAATTCGACCATATTCCCTGGAGCACCTGGAGACAGGCTCGCCAGTGCAAGTGGACAAAGCCCTCCTCCGTGACAGTAATGTTCTTTTAAAAAAAATTTGTATTTTAGATTTTTTTTAATTTAAAAATTTTTATTGGGATACAGTTATGTTACTTTCTGCTGTACAGCAAACTGAATCTGCTATATGCACACATATATCCCCCCGTTTTTGGATTTACTTCCCATTTAGTGGAATCTGGAATGTTCTTTAAGCTGCCCCCTGTGGAGGCACCAGCTCCCTGTGGCTCATGTGACTCAGGAACTAGAGTTTAAATTGTATTTAATCTTAAATATTTACTTTTATTTATTTGGCTGAGCCAGGTCTTAGTTGAGGCATGTGGGATCTTTAGTTTTGGCATGTGGGATCTAGTTCCCCGACCAGGGATCAAACTTGGGCCCCCTGCATTGGCCACCCCCCAGTCTTAGCCACTGGACCACCACGGAAGTCCCTATTTAATTAATTTAGATTAAACACCCATACATCATAAGTGGCTATCACACAGGTCGGCGTGGAGTAAATGGGTATCAGCAGTGGGTGTGGATGGGGAACCAGGCACCCTTTTTGTCTCTAGGTTTGAGGTGGGCAGGTGGAGAGAAGGACACACATGGACAAGCCACTCCAGATCCTGGTTGAAGAGGTGTTGACCAGCCCCCAGGCTGCCCAGGGCTCTGAGATCCTCCCAGAGCAACCGCCTGAGGCGGTCCTCTGGTCTGGGGAGGGCCCTCGTCCAGCAGGCCTTCCCCAGCCCCCACCTGATGATGTTGGCCGCAGCCTTCCGCTCCTGGGTCAGGAGCTCTGGGTCATGCATGACCTCCTCCAGGAAGCTGATGACCTTGCATTTGAGCTCGTCGTTGGTCTCAAAGTCCTGCAGGGAAGACAGGAGGGTGGCTCTGGCTACTGTTCCAGCTGCCCTGAGGTGCTGGGCAGGAGGATGCAGGCTCTGCCCACTCAGGCTTCCTGCCTCATCTCCCTCTTCCCCAGCTGCCTGCCAGGCACCAGTGGAGCCAACTGACCTGGAGGTAAAAGGTGCTGCAAGGTCAAGGAGCATCCCTTGATGGCTGCAGCCCTAGGCCAGGCCCTGGGAGGTAGCCTTGATGTAGACAGAGGTGGAGAACAGAGGCCCCTTATCCCCTAGAATGTCCTAGATCCCCTTATAGGGGATCTGAGCGGGCCCTCCTGAGACTATCAGGGCAGCTAGTTCCTGGGTCAGTGATCTTGGGTCCCCAGCAGCTCGCCTGGATTGCGGGGCGTCCCTGGGGGTCCCACCTACCTGAGAATGCTTGGACACCCAGTGTCGGAGCACGTTCAGGACGCGGTTGGTGGCTGCCCTGCGAATCACAAATTCTTTGTCTCCATTCCTCTGGTCAGGGGGGAAGCCTGGCACACAGGTGACAGAGAGGGGAAAGGGTAGTGAGGATAAGAAACCCCAGATCTGGGGGAGCCAGGGGAAGGACGGGGGTGCTCTGGGTGGGGGATGAGAAAATATCTGACAACCAGCCCAGGTTCTGACCAAGGAGTCCGGATGGCTCAACTTCCTGTGGACACAGTCCTCACAGGCCCGCTTCTCCCGGACCTCTGCAGTTTTCAGGGGCTGCTGGAGGATTCTGGTGGCCTCTACTCCACCATAAAAGTGGGAGGCAGAGCAGGTGGCCAAGCATCCGTCAGGCAGTGGGCTTGACTCCAAGCAGAGGTCTGCCAAGTTGCAGAGCAGGTGGGTGGGGAGGAAGGGGCCCCCAGGCAGGAGGCTCAGCACTGCCAGGGCCGGGGCAGCAGGCACTCCATATCAGAAGGGGGACAAGCCCCTGGGGTGGTGCTGTCATCAAGCTGGTGAGCCAACCCGGTACCTGCACTGGCCAAGGACATCCTCCGGTACTTCTCCTTGTTCGGGGTGCCCTCGTTGGCACCTGCAGTGGCTATCGCGAAGGCAGAGGCTGCTGACAGGGCGCTGCGGTTACTGTCCAGTTCGCGGCAGGAGGTCATGACCACTCCATTATTGTAGGAGAAGAGGGGGAACTCTGTGGGGAGCAGGGGATCAAGCCTCAGCCTTCGCTGGTCCAGCCCTCGGCTCAGGAAACCATGGGTCTCAAGGCTAGAAAGGCCTCTGGACAGGCAGGCTGCATTCACTGCAACCAGGGCTGGTCAGGCGGCGGGCATAAGGTCCGGTCTCCTGCTGTGGTCCCCGGGGAGGGACACACCCATGCCACCCTGTGTCACCCCAGGGCTGCCTCAGGGCAGAGAAAGCCTCTGTCTGCCTCTTTCTGCTTCTCCTGCTGAGATGAGAAGGTCCCACCAGCCCTCCTGCTTCTGGAGAAAGTCCAGCCACCCTTTGCATCTCTTTGCAGCCCCAAACCTTTTACCTTGTAGGCCGCGCTGGGCCAAGGTCTACTTAGGGACAGCTTCGTGTATTTTCTCACCCTTTTCATCTATTTGGAATGAACACATAACCTGTGCAAAGTCTGATGTGGATAACTCACACTGACGGGCTCCCTGGCATCATGGTGGGGGCGGAAAGAGCACCGCAGTCCAAGTCCTCATCCCACTTACTAGCTGTGTAGCCTTGGGCAAATTACCTAACCTCTCTGAATCTATGTAATCTTGGGATAATACCTGCTTCAAAAGGTGGATGTAAAGATTAAAGGAGTTAACACAGATGAAAGTATTTAGTATTGTGTGAAAAGATATATATATATATATGTGAAAAGATATATATATATGTGAAAAGATACATATATATATATATATATATATATATGTATATGCCCATAGACTTCCCTGTTGGCTCAGTGGTAAACAATCTGCCTGCCAATGTAGGAGACGCAAGTTTGATCCCTGGGTCAGGAAGATGTCCTGGAGGAGGAAATGGTAACCCACTCCAATATTCTTGCCTGGGAAATCCCAGGGACAGAGGAGCCCAGTGGGCTACAGTCCATGGGTCGCAAAGAGTCAGGCAAGACTTAGTGACTGAACAACAACACATATATGCCATGGAATATCAATGCAATTACAATCATTATTTTTTTAGCAATAATATTAGTAGAATCTCACTCCAGAAACCTTTAGCTTCATCTTGGAGAAATCTCTGGAGAGCAATCCATTCTTAGGACAAAGTACTAGTCCTTATGCATTGAGGAGCAAATGATTGATTTTAAAACTCAAGGCTTATTTCTGGAACTTGGCTGTCTGTGAGTTCTGCTTCCGTGTGATATCCTGGCAGTCTCTCTCTGCTGGTGGGTGACCCTGAGACTTACTGGGTCTCCTGGGAAATTGGGGAGTTTGGGGTTCAGGCTGTGCTTTACATGTGGGAGCAGGGGACTCGAGGAGACAGCTGGAGACATAAGGAGCTTCTTTGAGCTCATGCCTCACCTCTGGGTTCCTCAGAGCCCCCCCCCCCCCGCCACCCCTCATGTGTGGGGAGGTGCTTTACGGGAACCAGAGACCCAGATGGCCCCCTGAGAGCCCTCCTGGATCTTGAGTCTGAGACTTGGGCCCGGCATCATCACAACCTCCCAGAGACTCTACCCTTAAATGACAAACAAGAAGGACCTGGCCCCGTTGCAAGGTGTCACATGATTAAAGAGCCAACACAGAGCCTGACGTGTAGCAGCAGCTCAAGAAACACCTTCTGGGTCTTCCCTGGTGTCCAGTTGGTTAGGACTTCACCGTCCAGTGCAGGGGGTGCTGGTTTGATCCTTGGTCAGAGAGCTAAGATCCCACATGCCTCAGGGCCAAAAAACCAAAACATAGAAGAAATATTGCAACAAATTTAATGAGGGAATGAGTGAGAGTCGCTCAGTCGTGTCTGACTCTTTACAACCCCGTGGACTGCAACCTGTCAGGCTCCTCTGTCCATGGAATTCTCTCCAGGCGAGAATACTGGAGTGGGTAGCCATTCCCTTCTCCAGGGGATCTTCCTGACCCAGGGATTGAACCCAGGTCTCTTGCATTGCAGGAGGATTCTTTACCATCTTGAGTCACCAGGGAAACCAGGAACTTCCATAAATGAAGCCAAAAGACAGGCCTTCCTGCCCACCTGGGCGGGGTGGGTTACACAGCCTTGTCTGAGGTCAGTGGAGGGACTCCGAGAGGAAGAGCAGGATTTCCTAGCCAGCGCTGCAGCCCCCAGAGTTGCCCCTGGGCTGGGAAGTGCAGCCGGGTTCCTGCACTGAGGAGTCCCTCATGAAACACAAGGCGTGACATCCACTGGTCTCCCTTAGCCTCACCTGCCGCCCTCCCCCACCTGCATCTCACACAACATCTGGAATCTATTTGCAGTTCTGGGCTGGTGAGCCGTACCTGAGGAGTTTTTGCTTTTGACTGATTTTGGTGTTGTTGGAGATTTGGTAGGGGATGTCTCAGTGTCACCATCGTCACTCTGATCATTGTCTGACTCTTCCCTCATGGAGACTTCTGAGCCTGGAAGGAAAGAAGGAAACAATTTGATATTTCTCAAATAATCACTGACTTTTTAAAAAAGATTTAATATTTTTGACCTCACCATGTGGCACTCGAGGTCCTAGTTTCCCAACCAGGGATCAAAACCAGGTCCTCTGCATTGGAAGCACAGAGTCTTAATCCCTGGACCTCTAGGGAAGTCCCTAGTCATTTTTTCCAGCTAAAATCCATGCTTTATTCAGATCTCCTTAGTTTCTACCCAATGTCCCCTTTGTATTCTGGGATTCCACCTGGGAAACCAAATGACGTTTACTTGCCGTGTTTCCTGGCTAGGACTCTGCCCTTTGCTCCTGCAGGATGGCCTCTGGGGCTCTGTGGTAGGCTGTCCTTTTGGTAACTGACTTTCAGCCGTGTGCATCCCGTTTACTGCATGTGCCACAGTAAATGTCACCTGGTATGAAGGTCCTGGGGGCTTCACCCCTTCCCAGCCATGCCCTCTGTTGGCGGTTCCCCTGCCTCCCCCGCTTCTCAACTCAGAGGAGAGAAATTCCAGCCATCTTAAGTTTTTTTCCCAGGCCTGCTCCTTGAAGGCTGGGGCTTCTGTCCAGCCCAGGGTTGAGTACGTGCGCGTGTGCGCATGTGCAGGCATATGTATGCAAGGCTGGTGTCACCCAGGATGTGGGCTGACCTAACCCCAGACAGAGCCAGACAACCCTCCAAAGGGACACCGTCCTGGGATGGTGGGGTTTCTGAGAGCAGGGAGGGCCAGCCTGGCCGCCATCACCTGTAGCTGTCGTCTCCACACCCAGCGTCGCAGGTGTGCTGCGCTTCACACTGTTCCCTGAACACGTGACACCCCTCCTCGCCCCTTAGTCTCGCCCACTCCATTCCGCTGGTCTAGAATGTTCTCCCTTCCTCTAGACACATCTAGGTCTGACAGGCCCTCCAGGAGGCCTTCTCTGACTCTCCCCAGGGTCTCTTGAGCATCCCTCCAACACAACACGTATCAGGAGTCCTGTTTCCGTGTCTAGCCCTGCTCCTCAGCCACACTGTGAATCCTGGGGGCGGGAGCCAGGTCTGCTGCCCTCTTTTCTCGCAGGCCCTGACCGAGGCCCCGCTCAGGGCATTTCTGCTGCAGAGGTGGACAGATACAAGGATACAGGAGGGAGCGGTTACCAGGGCGATGGCACACCTGACGATGGGGGGGACAGTCAGCCACCTTCCTCGGTGTCTCTGTCTGCCTCTCCCCAACCCAGCTTTTGCATGACCACCGTAATCTGGATGGACCCCCTCAGCCTGCCCCTCCTGTTCCGAGGGAGCCTGGCGGGGCTGGCCAGCCTCCATGGCCGTTGAGCTGGGGGGCATCCACTCACTCTGCTTGCTGAGGGCGGAGGGCTCTTCGGACTTCTCGGTGGCAGTGTCGGCCTCATCTGGGATCTTATTGGCAAAGCTGCTGGACACGTAGAGCTTGCTGGTGTCCAGTGTGGCTTTGCCGAAGGGCGACATGGCTGAGTACATGCTGGTGTAGCCGTTGGAGCTGCAGCTGAGCGCGGCCAGGTCAAGGGCCTTGCCACCCGTGATGATGGGGATGTTCAGGGAGAGCTTCCGCCGGCGGCTGGGCGATGACGTCTTGGTGATGGACAGGGGTGGCGGCGAGGAGAACTTGCGGGTGGCACGCGGGGACTTGGGGGGGTCCCCGTACAGGAGCTTGTTGTTCTGGCCGCTGGCAAACAAGAGCTCCAGTGACCTGCAGGGGTGGGGTGGGGTGGGGGATGAAAACAGACGGTCAGCTCAGTGGAGCCTGCCTGTCTGCCCAGGCCGCAGAAGTCCTCTGTCTCTGGTGGGGCTCAACAGGGCAGTGGTGGCTCCTTCATCTTCATGATCCTTGATTCTGGGCGGGTCCTCTGAGCAGGCAGGTCTGAGAGGAGGCCATGCCAGAGGGGCCATGTGGTTCAATGGCCAGCAGCCAGGTTTCTATGGGCCCAAGTGTCCCGTCCTGGGGGTGGGGCATGGGCTTTGGTGGGGCAGAGGGTCTGCCTGAAGCTCCCTCTTCACCTCCCTCTGGTCAGCAGCAGCAGCTGACCTGACATCCTGTGGATCCCCCTGACCTGCAGGCGTCTAAGAAAGTTCCCTTTGTCCCCTGCAGGGGCCTGGTGTCACCTACACGCTCTGAACTCACCCAGGTCCACACAGTTTATGGACAAGGAAGCTGGGGCTCAGAGACAAGAAATGACTCCTCTGATGTCTTCTGACTCTAAACCCAGTGTCCTTTCCATCCACTTGGGCGCTTGCCCTCCAAAGGCGGAACCACCCCAAGTGTGCAAAAAGGGGCTACAGCCTCTCTTTACAGCAAGATGCTGTAGGTCTAAGCAGAAAAGGGATAAGATTCTGCCTTTCTCGGACTTTCCTCCCACCCTCCCCCCTTCTTTCCTTGAGTCCACCCTTTGTTTTTTTTCCTTTCTTCAGTGGGGAAGGTGGGGAGAAGGGAGGGCCCTAGGGTTCAAGGAGGTGGCCAAGGGGCGAGGTTAGGGAGGATTCGACATGGTGACCCCCAAACTCTACCCCACCTCTGGAGCTCAGAGGGCAGGAGGAGAAAGCTGGGGCCGAGCAGCAGCGTCAGGCAGGCCAGCCCTCTCCCATGTCTTTGCAGAGGGCAGGCTCATTCCTGGGACAGTGCTCATATCTGCCCCTCAGGTTCCAGCCTGAGGCTGAGCTCAGTTTCCCCCCGGGGCCCAGGAGGTCTGTGGATCAGCCTGAGGTGGGGGGGGGTCAGGTGGGGGGTGCGGAGGAGCCTGCCCACCTGGCGGGGATGGCACTGATGGGCTTTCTGTAGATGGTGATGAGCTTGTCCAGGACCACAACGGCGGTGGTGAAGACGCGGTAAGAGTGCAGGAAGGTGTTGAGGAAGTCGATGCTCAGGAAGCGCAGGTCAGTCAGTCGCTCCAGTAGCCGCTCCACGCTGGCGTACCGGATCTGCAGCACTTTGCAGGAGTTCATGGTTTTGCTGAAGCGAATGTCCACGTCGTCGCAATACAAGGAAGCGTCAGACCTGAGGAGGGAGGAGAGAGGAGGGACTTGGGTCTGAAGGTGCCTGAGTCCATGGCTGTCTCCCCAGCCAGGCCACGCACTCCCTGAGGGCTGGGCCACAGCCCACCCATCACTGTCTCCCCAACATACCAGTAATCAAGGATGCAGTGGCTTATGATGAGAACAAGGAAAGCTTTGGAAGACTGAAGTTGTGAAAGAATGGGCTACAACTTCTTTTTCCCAATCATGCCTGATGACCTGACATTATAAAACTCCTAGAAGCACTAGATAAAATGCAAAAACTTAAAAATAATATACTGCTTGCACTTTCCTGGTGGTCCAGTGGTTAAGGATCTGTGCGCCAATGCAGGGGACACAGGTTTGATCCCTGGTCTGGGAAGATCCTCCATGCCATGGGGCAACTAAGCCTGTGCGCCACAACTGCTGACCCCATGAGTACCTAGAGTCTGTGCTTTGCAACAAGAGAAGCCATCGCAATGAGACGCTTGCACACCCCAACTAGAGAGTAGCCCCTGCTCGCTGCAACTAGAAAAAGCCGGAGTGCAGCAGTGAAGGCCCAGTGTAGCCAAAATGAAATATAAATAAATAAATTAATGAATAATGTGCTGCCAAGTTCAAAAGAAGAAAATCTGTTCACAAAGCAGATTTGGACACAAATATTCAAAGCAACATTACTCATAATTGTGGAAAAGTGGAAACAACCCAAATGTCCATCAACTGATGAAAGGATGCACAGAATGCGGTTTGTCCATACAATGGAATATTATTCAGCCATAAAAAGGAATGAGATGCTGCTCTACACTGCAACATGGATGACTTCTGAAGACATGCCAGGTGAAAGAACCCTGTCAAAAAAGTCCACATGTTGCAAGATTTCATTTCTATGAGCTGTCCAGACAGAAAGTAGGTTAGTGGTTGCTAGGGGATAGAAACAGGGGGGAACTGGAATGACTACAAATACCCATGGGGTTTCTTTTGGGGATGATGGGAATATTCTGGAATTAGCAGTGACAGCAGCATGACACTGTGAATACACTGAAACCCACTGGGGTGGGGAGAACTCCTCATAAAGTCATCCAGATGCTTAGAACACCTGGTGTACACCACACTGCCTCGGCTAGCCCCCAGCTGCTGGCACGCTCGCTCCATCAGGCCTGCCGTGGAAACTGGGTATGTGGGGGGCCCTTTCACACACTTGCTCCACAACGGTCTGCAGCTCCCCAGAGTGTATACTTCAAGAGGCAAAGAGGCAGTGGGTCCCCGATGTTTGCTTTGGGCAGGACAATGTCCCCGGGGTGGGTCAGCTGGCTCCTGGTGTCTGTAAGGCAGACAGAGCAGGTTGGGGATTCAGAGATTCAGATGGAGGTGAGAGGGCCAGCAGGCCACCCGTGGTGGGGCAAGCCATGTGGGGGTCAGGTGAGCAGACGCTGGAGGAGAAGCAGGCCTGGTGCAGGTTAGGGCTGCACTGCCCAGCGGGGCTCAGGAAGCTGAGTTCAGCAGGAGGACACCCCCTTGTCCCTCCTCCCTGGGGTGCTCAAACCAAAGAAAAATAGCTATTTAAAAAATAGGGAACTTGATGCATGGCAGAAGCCAACATAATATTGTGAAGCAATTTTCCTTCAATTAAAAAATAAAGAAGTTTGGGGGAAAAATTAAAATGATAAAAAAATAAGGACTTCCTTGGTGGTCCTGTGGCTAAGACTCTTCACTTCCAATGCAGGGGGCCTGGGTTCAATCCCTAGTCAGGGAACTAGATTCCACATGCCACAACTAAGACCCGGTGCAGCCAAATTAAAAAAAAAAAAATTAAAGAAAAAAGCCATCTCATAAAAAAAAACAAAAAAAGAATGCATAAAGTGTCATTCCTGATATTCTATTTTAAACAGCCTAATTGAATGTTAGAGTTGAACTATAAAGAAGGCTGAGCGCCAAAGAATTGATGTTTTTGAATTGTGGTGCTAGAGAAGACTCTTGAGAGTCCCTTGGACTGCAAGGAGATCAACCTTACATATTCATTGGAAGGACTGATGCTGAAGCTGCAATACTTTGGCAAGGTGATGTGAAGAACCGACTCATTAGAAAAGACCCTGATGCTGGGAAGGATTGGAGGCAGGAGGAGAAGAGGGTGACAGAGGATCAGATAGTTGGATGGCATTGCTGACACGAGTTTGAGCAAACCTGGGGAGATGGTGAAGGACAGGGAAGCTTGCTGTGCTGCGGTCCATAAGGGTTGCAAAGAGTTGGATGACTGAACAACAATACAAAAATACACATTTTTAAGACAAAAACAACTACAAAAACTAGACCAAAGCCATCAACCAAATAGACGTAAACTCAGAACGAACACACGCCTAGAGCACCCCAGAGGTGCCACTCAGCATCTCCTGAGCCCCCTGAGGTCACCATGTGACCTTCGGTCTCTGGAGCTCGGCCCAGATCACGTGGGGCTCGGGCACTTACTTGATCATCTGTGGCACCGTGACCTTGGAGTTCTCCTCAAAGGCGTTCATCATCAGCCCGTTGCACCGGATGTTATCCACACACTGGAGTCAGAGAGAGGGCTCTCGGTCAGAGCCTCAGTCTCCATGATGAGACCCAGGCCTGGCAGGGGCTCTGCTCAGTGAGGGTTCATATGCCCCCACCTGACACAGGGTCGAAGGGCACCATCCAGGCAAGGGCAGGGTCAACACAGAGCATCCTGTGGATTCTGGCCAGAAGTCAAGTCCCCAGCTCAGTGACTTTTGGGGACTTTACTTGACCTACTTGGGCCTCAGTCTCCCTATCTACAAAATGGGGAAAATGATTCCTACACCCACTCCCCCGGGGTGTTTGTGAAAGTGAAAGTGTCTCAGTCTGGCCATTCTCAGGGTGACCTCTGAGGTCCAACTTCAAGGATAGGATCAGATCACAGTGATCTGGGTTCTCTCTCCCTAAAGGCCAGCTCCGTGGGGCCTCCAGCCTCCTCTGTCCTCTGCCCACTGCAGGGCTC